>NW_028185139.1:853595-886422 GCF_003343005.1 Rhea americana
TCACCGTGAGTACGGCGGCGGGCGCCGGGGCGCGCGAGCCAACGGCTGCGGGCGGCCGGCCAACGGCTGCGGAGCGGCGCCGGCGGGCGAGCGGCGCCGCCGAGGTTAGGGCAGGCCGAAATGCTCTGAACCTTAGACCTGAGCGTCGCTCGCGTTTTCCCSGGGTGTAAGGTCGGTGGTTACGTTGGGACTTCGTGCTGTGTAGAGGGAAAAAAACAAAAAAAGCAACAAAAAAAGCACGTTTAAAAGCAGCTCGCTGTYTTGTGCGGGTTGCTGCGAGGCCGCGGCTCTTACCAGGGCTTGAYTCGTGAGGGGCTGGGGCCCAGGCCCAAAGGTGAAATCAAAGCGGCTGCCTTCCGCAAGAGACTAAAAATTATAAAATTGTAAAGATCTGGGGGAAATCCTGCTTTYCTTACGTGTGTGTGATTGCATAAAGCTAAGTAAAATTCATTTCAAAAGAGAAATGAAAGAAAAAAATGTTTTTTTAATTATTTTTTAAATATTTCCTTCACTGATCTGTGATTTTTGCTCCAGAATTGCACAAGGATTACAGCTAGTCAGACTGCTAAGTTCTGACTGTGTTACAAAGCCRATAAAAGTGCCGTGATTACATGAAACACATAAAAATTGCAGTCCTACGCTGCCTGTTTTAGGGGGATGTACTTAAAAGCCAGGAGCCCCGATCTGGCTCACAGTTTCAGATTACATTTACTGAACTGAGCAAACCTCAGGAGTGTGGCCAAACAAATAAACTGAAAAGTTAGGGGCAGATCTGCTTGTAAAGGGACAAATTACGCAGAGCTACTCGAGTCTCCACTAGCAACATGAGGAAATACTAGCTGTAATTTTRGTGACCACAAAAGGCTCAACAGATGCTGGGGAGAATGAAGAAACATGGCCTAGAAATAAAAGGGTGGATGGGAGGTAGGAGAGGAAAAAGTAGAATGAATTTCCCTGAGTCAGTAAAGCAGAAAATAATTGTTACTGTGGGGATCGACTTTGAAAAAGTCTGCCCTGATTAAGCTGCCAAACTTTAACAAATTGCAATTTGTGGGTGTTACGTGGTCCAGACAGTTCTGTTAAAAGGCTTTGCAGCAGTGAGTGACAGCTATGAATAGTGGAAAGACTTAAGACTTTTTTTTTTTCTTTCCAAAGCTGGTCACAGAGTTTAGATGCTTCTGTTTCTAAAAATGTGATTTCAGAAACATAAGATTTGTCTTTCAGAGAGGCTGATACTCAGCAGCTCTAATCAAAGGTGTTAGATGTATTGACAGAGCCTAACACAGTTATCCCAAACGTGGAACCTAACCTGGAGGGAGCGTCTCTACTCTTATGTTTTGAGGTTTTTATAACTGCAGAGTAGGAATTTGCTTTTGGTAGCATTTAACAGCCATCGAAGCAATGTAAATACCTTAAAGTAAAAGGTGTGAGGTGTGCAAGCCTTGTAATATGCATAACATTTATGAACTGATTTGGTTTAAAAGCAGCATTGTTTTTTAGTAGCACATTTTTTAACTAAGATCAGTTCATTTATCCAGTTTACTGTGCCCTTACATATTGTGCTTACACTATTGTTGGAAAAGTACCTTTTTTGGTGGCAAGACAGGATATGGGAATTCCTTCTGTTTTTGCTGGCTTGCCACCAAAATGGGGGGGGGAGGGAGGAGGGAGAAGGATGTATGTGAACCCAAACCACTGGCTTCCCTGAAAGCAAGTCCCGTTGCTGAAAGCTGGACAGTTAAAGAGAGAGGCTGTTTCTGAACCTCAGTGAATGTCTGATGCCTGTAGCGAATGTGATACTTCGCTATGCTGTTTTCATCTTACTGGGAGAACAGAACATTTTCTTGACATGTAAACTTAGCAAGGTAACTTAGACCATCACAATTATTCATCTGTAAGTCGTATTWTGTGTGTGTCTAAGACTGTATTTTTCAAGTAAGTTCCAGTGAATGCAGTGGTAGTAGGAAACTCTGAATGGGGGTTTTGTTTAGTGAAATWAAATGAACAGTTGTTTATCACTGTGTGGAGTTTTTGGTATTTGGCCAATAATAATTTAGTACTTAGTGAGAATTCTGCTAAAACATATACATTTATCTTGCTTTTCTTGAGTTCCTGCTTTCTTCCATGCAAGAAATCATTCCAGAGGTCTAATGGTTCTTTTATCACTAGCATGTGAAATTTGGAATGCTATACAGCCTCATTTACCCTTTTCTCTCCTTGCTATATTCCCTAGACCACCTAAGATAATGCCTTTTTTAGCTTGGATTTAAGGCCATAAAAAGCTATGAAGCAATAATATAAGTACTTGTGTGATGAAGAAGATTTTTAATGCGGTTTTTCCTCAGGCCTTTCCCCCCCCCATCTAACCTGTATATGCATGATTAATGATCTTTCTTTGATCAAGCTTCTACATGCATTGCCACTGCAAGTTCTGCTCTGTATRGTTATGTTCAGGCATCTGTATTCCACATGGTAATTTCTGTATTTTTTTTGTCTAGTGCTTTCCTCTGCATAAATGACAAACTGAAAGAAAACAGTAGAAAAAAGACCTTGCATTATGTCTTAAAATATCATACTGAGATCTTGAGTTCTTGCAACTCCAAAGTTCATGGAAGTTGCATCTGCTCAGTRTTACTCAGACTTAGATAGTTGGTTTCCTGGGTTTTGTTCAGTCTARGGCAGGTGCCTTATTCCTGTGTGCAAATTTATTTTTCTTTTGTGGGTAAGGAATTCGGATAAAAGTATTAAATTCATTAAAATAGTTTTCTGTCACTGTGACATACTGCTGCTGGGTAAAGCAGGCTGGTCTTTGCAGCTAAAAGTAGCTTTGTGTAAAACATTGTGCATTATCATGCTAAATTATGGATGTGATGGGAGATGATAGGCCAAACTCTCATCTCAGTTTACATTGTTGTAAATCCAGAATCATTCCATTTATTTCAGAGGATTTTTTTATTATTATTATTTATAACAGTTTAACTAAGAGCAGAATTTTATGCTGAGATGATAATCCTGTTCCTGGACTAGGAGCAACGTAAAGTCAGTGCAGTTATACAGGTCTAAAAGGGTGCTAATGAGGGGTTGGTTTCAAGGCAGTTATTACTGCCAGAAATGCTTAATGCTTAAAGAAGGAGATATAGTTACTTCTTTCAAAATAGCTTCAACCCAACCCTCAGTGAAATTAAGGGGGAAGCTTGGTCATGGTGATTATGCATTCCATTCTTGTGTGAGCATGGTCTGAAACAGCTTTGGATTTGTGCTGATGCAAACTTTAATTACACAGGGTTATTTTTTGAAAGGGTATTTATGTGCAACAAGATGCAGACAGATCTTTAGTACAATAAGCTGAGATGTCTTTGACATCTTACTAGGTTCTGAATCAAAGTACCCCTGAGAACTGAGTCTGCAGTCAGAAGCAGTTCATGCTCCTGGATGGGTTATAACATGCCAAACAGCCATAGTTTTTTTCACTCTGTAGTTTCTGAAGGAGAACAAAACATACTGTTCTTTTCTARGGGCTTTATGCTTTAAACAGCTTGGCTAATGGTTTAGCCAGGCAGAACCATATATAATTGATTACATCAATCTTAATTTTCCATTTTTCTTGCGCATGAGGGACTAATCATCTTACTAAGTGATTCAGACTYGTAGTGTCCTAAGAAGGTAATTAAATGTCAGTAAAACTAAACTAAAGGTACTAAAATRTAGTTAATGAAGATTAAGGCTACATGTGGACGGCAATATTCTGGGGCCCCGTGCAGGCTACAAACCCAGGGGCCAGTCCCAGCCAAGTGACAGCTTCATGTCCAGGTGAGACCTGGGTGTGTGTTACTCTCCTTTTCCCCAAGGCCCTTGTTCCCGTGAAAGGAATCACACTCCGTACAGATCTGTGACCTACAGAGCTGGGGAGCTGGGAGCCTTGAACACACCATGATGCACATTTGCCCTGCATTTCAGACATAACCTCTCTGACTTTCCTAAAGTAGACTTGTTTCCTAGTTTGCTATAACCACTAGAAAATACCATCATTTAATATGGTGTAATCTAATCTTACTGTATTTTAAGGAGTTTACATATGTATATGTGAATAGCCACTGTGCTAGCAAGCCAGCTATCCCTATGTGAAACCATATTGCTAATGTGACCTTAATAGAAATCGTCCTTTCATTTTTAGATACTGTTGTGATAACGTTCTTGTTAATCTGTTTGGTTTTGATAGCTAGAAAGATGTATCCTTTCCTGTTAAGTGGTCAGTTTAGTCCCTTCAGCGTAATGATGTGTTCAAATGAATGTGCTGTCATGCAAGGGACATATGTTAGAGAGCAGACTCTATATTGTCATAACATTGGCTGTTGAGACTTGAGAATGAAATAGCAGTCCTCAAGATGGCCTTCAGGGAAAAGAATAACACATCTGGTAGCCAGCTCACGAAACAGCATTTGCAACGCTTCGGAAGCAGACAGATACTGTCAGTATTAACTACTCACAGATTTTGTATCAACATTATGTGAAATTTCTGAGCATACTAAAGATTGGTTAGCTCATCTGCTGGCACAAACTGGAGGTGCATTAATTTCTTACATTTTTCTGTAAATAGAAAAGCTTTTTATTTTATAGGCATGACTTAAGGCTTGTTTACCTGTGATGTTCATTCTGCCATGGCTGACATAAAGAGTACAAACAACCAGAATGGGCAAGCTATATTGGATGCTTATATTGATACCTCTCAAAGTCCTCTAGACCACTCTAACTGCATCTRTTGCTAAAGGAGCTTTAGGTACTTTTAACTAAATTGACTTCTAAATCATTCAGGGCTTAGACACAGTCAGAGGCTCAACTAGCTATTGCCCATCGACACAGTAGTTGTTCATACTTTAAAGCCAACCCTGGTTGCAAGGTAATGCATCCTAGTTCAAAGCTGTTTCTCTGAGGCTTTCCTCCTCTTGAGGATGAAAGGCATCTTCCAAACGTGCCTGTGGTGGTAGAGGTGCTGCAGGCCCCAGCTACATGTCTCCTTCCTTAGATGCAAGTTACTTTGCTCTCAGCTCAACCTGTGCAAAGGAAGATGTGAGCGTTTCCTAGTTGGATGCARTGTGAAAGCTTGAACCTTCCCCAGTGGGCAAATCCCACTGACTTCTTACTGAAGAGAAAGAATAAAGGTCACGCTTCCCATTCCCTAGATCTGTTGTGAGAGCAGTAACATGCAGCTGGTGGGAAGCAGTAACTTCCCCTGCTGTTTGTAAAGTAAGTTCATGCCCATCCCTAAAGCTGTCTGGCCTCATTCAAGTGGACTCTTGATTTAGCTGTATCAGTAAAAGAGGTTGCTAGCCCCAGCTGCTTGTCATTGCCTTTTCCAGGAATTAATGCTCTTTCACGATCTGTTTGCAGAGATGCTTGTGTGAAGGCCCTTTAACCCACTTCAAATGAACTGGGTTAGCAAAAGCCTCCTRCTTAATCCATTTAAGTTAATTCTGGCTCGGGTTGACCAAAGTAGGTTAAGGGGGGCCCACATGAGCCACTCYGGAGGCAGTTCTGAGRAGGTGGTAGTTTCCACAAGAAGAARTAGGACGGGCTGAGCGGGAGGAGCGGATCTGAATCAGCAACTGCTTCCCTCCCCTCAGCTGCATGCTGAAGAGGATGCCTGCCCGTTGCCCCGCACTGCGCACACAGGCCTGTTGGCAGCTCAGCTGGCAGGGAGAACTTCTGAAGCCACAAGAATGCAACTGTTCTACCATCTATCCATTCCCATAGTTGTATCAGTAGAAAAGCTTGATGTAGACCAGCTATTATCTAGAGAGCACAGGAGACTAATGCCTTTGCAGACTCCTCATGCTCTACTGTTGGACAGTTTGTTCTTGATCAAAGATTGGTGCAGGTAGAGTTCAAATTAAAAAGGTAGTTATTAAAGTGGATTCTAAGCATTTGCATTCTATTTCCAATTCCTGAAACGACTGCAGGCACACGTTGTTCCTCTGATGTCTGCAGTATGGCAGCTTCCTATAAAAGATGTCTGTTACAGAGCTGGTATAGCTATAAGGCTTGCAGGCCCACCTAAAGCATATCTGAAGGCTGAGATCWGTGCTGGGAAGTGCTCCCTTACTTCCAGTGTATGGTGTTGCTGTAGAAATCCTTGTCACAGGGGTTGCAAGTGTTGATCTGGCCTCTTGATTGGATTTTAACTTAAAATCTGAAAGTTTAGCATCTTTCATAAAACTTGGAATATGTTAAAAATATGAAAGGAGATCTAGATAGTGTGTGGGAAGGGAGAATATCTGTATAAATTACATGCCAAGCCTGTGACTTTCTTTTGAAGGGATCACTACTAACAAGATTTGAAATGTGTCCTAAACAGTCACATTCTTGCTGAGGTGTTTTTCCCTTTGCAACTTTTACTGAACTCTTTTTGTCATTATCAATTAGAAGGAAGTCAAAGGCTCAAGTAATCTCTCTCCTTTACAAGTAAATGATGAAATTTCCCCTCCTTTCACATGAGAGGGAATTTTAGAAATTGTCCAGATACCAACACTACAGGCAAGGGATGTGAATGTATGAGGAAACATTTACTGCTCTGCTCTTTTTAAGGCATGGAGAAGGATGAGGGGCCTTCAGGAAATTCACAGCCTGATGCTGGCACTCCTTTCGTATCTTCTTTCTTCCTCTCTACTTCTGGATGGGAGCAACAGGAATGAGGAATGGTTTCTGTGTGTTTTCTGACGAACCCTGATACCAGATGAATCCCTGCTTGTAAGGATATGGCCAACCTCCTTGTGCAGCACAAAGAGATGAGGCAGGGCAGAGCGCCTGATCRTACGTACTTCAAATCCTGTATTTTTCTCTTATGGTTGTTTTTACTTTTCCTTTAAAACAGTTAGGGTAAATCTGAGTACCCTAAAGCTAACTTTCCTTGTATATAGTTTACTCTTGTTGATTTAGAAACAAGAATTATGAGGAAGATTTGCCAGCATATCATTCGCTATGCAAAATGCACATGCAGCTGCTTTGAACTAAATTCCCAGCAGAAGTGCAAAGGATTTTGAGGCTTGCAGATCCTAGCAGACTGCTGTTTTCTGCGGATAGAGAACAGTATCATGTGTACTTCTCTAGAGATAGCTCCCAGCCAGCTAGGACGGTACTATCCTTCTTCAACCCCACTGAGACATATTATCAGCTTACGGGAAGGGATCCTTCTGGACCAGGAAAGCTAATTAGCTTTGCTTGGAAATGCCTGCYACTGAAATAACTGATTATTTTTTGGAGGGAAAGGAAATTCTCTTTAGAGTTAAAAACAGTGAAAACATGCTAATTTGTATAAATCTTAATGTTTATTTCTCTTCTGTGAGGCATCACTGTTCTCCATATGCAGGGCAGATTTTCCAGGAGTTTATGGARTTGTAGACTGAACCCTAAGTCTAGTCTTACAGACTGAGATTATGATCAGGAGTATTTGAAGGCTGTGTGAAAATCAGGTGCTGGTAATTCAGAGTAAGAACGTCTTATCCTGTCTTGCTCCAGCTTCATTAGTTTCAGAGTAGCTGAGAATTCACTGTCACTGATAGGTTTTTTTGGGGTAGTGAAACCATGATCTAATCCCGGACCAGAGTGTAAACAAGTGGTTAGCTGTATAGACATGTAAGGTAACTAACACAATTAATGTAACACAGGCCACTTGTAGGGGAAGTGAAGGCTTTTCCAGCATTGACATAGCAACCTCCTTACTCCTTAGTGGCAGCACAAACTTCAGTGTGTGTAAGCTCTTCTCCTTAGGAGCAGGATCAATTCAGGGCCCCATAAATCTTATTAGATATTCTGTTCATTCCTCAGAGAAGTATCATGAGGGTTAATTATTTCTCTGCTCTGACTCAGACAGTGATTTTGTGCCAGAGGATTCTGGCAGTAAGTATAATCCTAGTGATACCCTCAGTGAGGAAACCATTGTTAACGATGTTGATGAGGAAGCGCTAATGGAAGCTGAACAAGAGCCTGATACAGAAACGAGGAGACTTGACCTAAGGCAAGCAAAGTAAAGGGGTTGGAAACCTTCTTATTGTTTGCTGCCCTCCACAGCAGATCTTACGAAAAATAACTCTTTGCCTTCTTCCCCTCCGCAACATGGACTGCAGGCAGCCTCTCCTGAGGCTGAGCTGTGCTAGAGGGAGGGAGGAGATGGGCTGCTGAAGTGCTAGCACTGAGTGTCGCTCCCTGGGGAAGGCATGCAGCAAAGAGCAAGCTTCAAACAGCAACCGTCTCACCAAAACTGGGCTGCCAGATAGGGGCTGAGGTCCTAGTTCTGCCCAGACTCCAGCAAGGACATCACTCCAGAGCCAGTTGGCACTGCAAATTGTAAATACATTTAGCACATTATTTATGACCAGTGCTCTAGAGTTAGATGTTGCATGAATAAAACATATTTTCAATATACTCTATCAGTATTTTATAAACTTGCAGTGGAAGACCAGCGTAAATGTGCTGTGAGGGACAAATGGGCTCCCTTTATGTTCTCCACAAGCACATAGAGGCAAGTACAACTTAGCCCCTAAAGAGTTTCCTTAGTCCCAAAGAGATTATTTTCCTCTCCTGCTCTCATGTGTTTCCAAGGCCCAGTTTAGATACATACAATGACATAGGCTAGATAACTATTTTCCATACATGGCATTCGTTATTCGGCAGGAAGCGTTCATTGCTTTAAGACAATACTGAAAGGTATTCTGTCCTGCTCTCCAGAAGAGAAGCACACAGGATTATCTTGGATCACATCCTTCTCCTGTTAGTCAAATGGTGAAACCAGACATCTTAAGTTGTTTCAGCTTGTGACCTTTCCCTGTGTTCCTGACAGATCTCGCAGCTTTTCTGTTGTCCCTAGTTTAGATGCAGGATTCTTCAGGCCCTCTGGCAATCTGCGTTCTTTCTTGAGCTTCTTCCTAGTATCTTGGGCCCTTGGGAGATCACAGCCTTGCCTTGGTTTCTATGTGGCTGCATAGCGAATCACCCCAGTAATTCACTGCCTTCATCTGGATCTCTCCTCCRCTGAACAGACCTTAAGGTTTTCATGGCCTTCTGCGATGTTTCTTCACRCTGTTCAACCTACACAGCGTTACATTCAACTTACGTTCGTCCAGAAGTAGAACAGCCATCTCTAATGTTTTCTGTCACCGTGGCCCTTTATGGAGACCAGCAGTTTGTGCATTTATCATTCAACTCACAACCTGCCTCACTGTTTCTGGCATCTTAGTTTTGCTCTCTTGTTCCCTAACATGCTACAACCTTTTTCAAGCTCGGCAGCAGCTCAGGGAAAGGTTCCTAGGGCTGGGAGCTTTTCACTGAAAGCTTTTCAGATTCTCCCTCATGCTGTTGAGCAATGATTGTCATTAGTTACTCAGGACTTTTTCTGTTTCTTAGTATAATATGTTTTTCCCTGGCATATTTCTAATTGCTTCTGCATTTTCCTTTAACAGTCCCTGATCTCCAGCAGCATCTGTTGTTCTCCATTAAATCTGGACACTGTGTGACTTTATTATTCCAAACATCCTTGCGGTTATACCCAGCAGTTGTAGCCTTTCTTGATGTGATTGCATTTAGTAATGTGCCTTTGTGTTAGCTGACTGTCTGTTGTGTCCCCAGCTGTTGTCAGCCTTCTCTGGTTTTCCTTGTCACCTATTCTGGCATCTTACGGTATTGTGAGGCTTTCTCGGGCAGCTCTGTCATGGTGAGGCCTCCTCTGCTTTTCTGTATCACTGTGAAACCTTGACATACATATCTTGTTCAACTTCCCTGATGTCTTACAGTACTACACAGCCCATTCCTGTGTCCTTAGCCTTTCCTATATCTTTTCACGCTTCTCTGATGTCCCCTGGCTGTTATCTGTCTCTCTTTGATCTTTCCCAGCTGAATCACAGCACTCTCTTAATATCCCTCACTATATCCTCTATTATCTTCACAGGCACCTCTTGCTCACTAATGGCTATTTCCACATTTTTTAAAGTTTGACTCAGAACATTTTCAGTCATCTACAAATGTTAACAATCATGTAACCAAAAACAAACTCCTTGAAAAATGCAAGGTCAAGCATGCACTTTGTTTCTCTGAAAATTTTGTTAAAGAAAATGTAGAGTTGCCTTAATTAATTTTGAGAATAAAAGGTTGTTACAAAATTCACAAAAATGTATGTGAGCAGTTCAAGCCTCTTTTACTAAGTGACAAATGTAAGGTAAGGATTATATCATGATGAGCTCATCCAGCATGTAAACACCTGGTAGAGTTGAAGACTGGCAATGATGTTGAAATTTGATCCATAGTAGCAGTGCCTTTGCCATTAATAAGATGTGCCTTTAATAAGATAGAAATCATTGCTGAATGCAAATGAACCCAGTAATATTGATAAGGTTGAAATAAAATTGAAATATTTGGGTGATGAGTACTGTAGAAGTTCAAACTGTTGCAATTTTTATACTATACATCTTTGTCCATACTAACTAATATGAAAATCCTGAGCTAGCTACGATAAAGCAACTTTTAATTACCTCCTAACTGGCATCAAAACCTGTTTGAAGTTTGGAGTTTTCAGACAGGAAAAAAAAAGATTCTGAAGTTTATGAAGCCAAATCCTAATGCAGTACCACCCTTTTGAAAATATAGCAGCATGAAATAATACAAATTACATTTCTTATTAGCTATTCATGTAGTGGCATCATCATCGTCATCAAACTCATCTGAGTTGGTACAATGTATCTGTTCTACATGGATATCATTACAGAGCTGCTATACTTCGAATCTCTCCTTGTATCTTCTTATAAATTCATACTGTCTCTTTCCATTTTTCTTTCCATTTCCACTATAAGCTGAGTGCTATATCTGAATTTAGTCACTACAGCTTTTTAAAAGCATGTTTCTGTGATACATGTATGTATCTGTTTGAATGGTAACAGTATCTTGTAAACATTACTCTTCTTTTGTTTGGAGTTCACAATGCTTTAATTCTAGTAAGAAACCTAAAATAAGATTAGTCTTATAGTTTGTCTTGTGCATGCATGTACGCTCCCTGACTTCYACTTATAAAGATTGCAGAAAATTCACGTGATATAAAACATCCAGCTTTTCAGAAGCGCGTAACTGCTTTGTTTAGTTCCTTAGTCAACAAGGCTTTTGTTGTATCTAGCACTGGAAGCCACATTTAACTGTGTAAGGCATACATGCTTATGTGCTTACTTTATTTCCTTTACTGCTTAAGTTCCAAAGCAGTCAACAATACTTTAAAAACAGATTTATTACTGCTTACATACCACTGAACTGCAGGGGAGGGAGGATAAAAATGTTATTGAGCACAGTGAGGTGTATTTCTTCTTGTATGAAAGCACTGTTTAGCAGAAGGGGAAGGAGCTAAACCTGGAGCCAGCTATTTTTGCTCTAGCCAAGTCCTGTCATCAAAACGGCACAGGGGCTGTACTAACATTACCCTCCAGTAGAGTAAGATTTGCTAAGCTTCCAGACTTCTGCTTCTTCAGACCACTGGTCCTTCCCTCTCCTTGTGCCTCCTTACCTTCCCTTTCTCCCTTGGCTCTGTCCCCTCAGCCCCATCTGGGACAAGTGCAGAGGCCATCTCAGCCAGGTTTACACCGTCAGGTGAAATCTATGACTGCTCTGGAGAACCTGATTCAGCAACTGATCCAAGTTAAGTCATGGCCTAACTGGGTGAAAACTTGAATTATTTTTTTCACTAAAGCTGAGCTGGACCTGGTAGCTTTTAACATTCAGAAGAGTTGCAGAAAGGGGGAAAATAACAAATATTGAATATAGTCTATATTTCTCTTGTATCAAGTACTTGTTTGTTTTTTGTTTTTCCCTAGCAGGAATTTCCCCAGAGCAAAGGATTCCCCTGTGGGTGCAGAGCAGGCATAACTGCCTTCTTTCCAGGAATAGGCTATCATTCTAGTATGGAGCCTGGAGAATAACCACAGAATAACTTAGGTTTGAAGGGACTTCTGTAGGTTGCCTGTTGGAAGCAGGGCCAATTAGATCAGTTTGTTCCCTGGTAATGCTTCTCTGAGTAGATGGCTCATGGAGAGAATAAAGTCTTCCAGTTTAGACTAGGAAAGCATTTCTTAAACTTCTTGGGAGCATAGCCCTCTCCTGGTTCATTGTCTTCCCAAGGTTTTCCTTGGTGTAGTACTTTTTGCCAGCCTAGGGGACAGCTAACTACCTCGAACTGATAGCAACAGCTCAAGTTCCTCCAAGGTGAGGGARTGAGAATTTATTACAATTTAGTCACTTGAAGTGTGAATATCCATTTCTGTGCCGTGGAAAAACTGCATTGCAGTGAGCAGTTAAATATTCCTCAGTTTGTGTAAGTGCTTTCAGACAGTACTTGTGCCCATATCCTGGAGGAAATGAGCAGCATCTAGCAAGCAAATTAATTAGTCTTCTCTGTTTTGCTTTTACACTTTTTTTTCTATAATTTAGCGAAGTTTATAGTTCATGCTTCTCAATTAAGAAGGAAGATAATTTATTTTCTCTCTTAAATGTTTGAGACCCATCGTGATTCTATCTGAATCCTCAGTCATTGGAAAGGATACTCTAAGTTGTGTTTAGTCTAGTGCTGGAGAAGCATCAGAATCAGAGAACTGCTACTTAGCAAGTAGATTCAGCATAAGCACTGCAAAACTAAGTTTTCTGTTATTGTTGCTTTGTAGTTTGCCTCATGACAGATGCAGAGGCATTACTTCTCTAAACAGTGCTTTCTGTTTTTTCATCTTTAGCCTCTGTATTGATATTGCTGCCAGTTAGTGAGAAATCTATTTTTGTGAGCATCTTGTGACAACCAGCTCAAATAATATAAGCCACAGAACAGCTATTGATTATATAACAAATCTAGGCTGGATTCAGAATAGTTATTTAGGAGGAGAAGTCTCCACATTCAAATGGCAATAACAGATTAATCTGGACCAAATTGTTGTCCTTCAGCTTCTAAAAAAGGAAGCTGCTGTCCTAGGAGTGCTTTCAGTCACCTTTCAGAAAGTGTTGGTTCACTCATAATGCTGAGAGCTGTTTGAGAAACACATCCCATAGCTTCTCAGCATCCCTGACATTATGAAGCAGTTTGGAGAAGAAAGTGAATAATAACTTCTCCAAATGCAGCTCGAGCGGAGATGTTTTAGAGAGACCTGGATATAATTACCTGAGCTGGAATTCAGCCAGGAGAGTGCTGAGCTAAGGAACAGTAAAGTCCTGTCTCTGCACAAGGGATCAAGACAAATCGGAAAGAAACTACAATAACAGAAGCGRGATTTCAGCATCTGGGAAGACATTTGAAGAAATGAGTGAATACAAACTCAGGCTCTGAGGACTGTGATACGAAACAAATAGAGCAAGATGAAGAGCAGAGGAGTATAATGGTGATATACACGGCTCTGACTGTCTTTACAGTCAGTCAGTGCTACTTGGTAAAACTCTTGAGTATCTTGTGCATGATCTAAGGGAACTAAGTTCTCTTAGGTCTTTTAGCATTGAACCCAAGCCAAACTACATGAACAAGGATGAAAATGAGACAAGTTATCTTTGAAATGTTCTTAATTAATGATAAAAAAGAACTGAGCTAGACCTGATAAATATGGYAAATCTTTGACGTAACACCAGGTTAATTAGTCCCCATTAAGGCAAGCTTGTGGAGGAAGAAAGGTTTCTCTTTGCTGGGCTGCTTGTYGAGTAACAGGAGCTGGTTCCAACCCGGAACCAGCTTTAGTCCCAAATTCCTTAAAGGGTAGTTCATCTAACTCTTGGCCATAGTTTCTTGCCRGCACAGGTATCAAACAAGCAGTTCAATTTTCCTTCACTCATACTCATTTATAAAGTCTTCACAGCACTTTAATCAAACTGATACAGCCAAACAGAAGGATRTTGAAGAGTCTGCTGTCAAGGATCTCTCATTTTAAGGTCCTACTCTGTTTTTCTTTGTGTTTGCTGGGGGCTAAAAGTGTACTCATGCAGCTCATGTAGCAGGCGATGCACAAAGCTCTTTAGGRCTTCTGAACTTTTCTCATTCAGGCGCTCTAAATAGTTTAGAGGGTTTGTCAAAGAGAAGTCATCTAAAAAGGACTCTGAGTGAAAAAGCAGAGAGCTGGTGGATGAGAGCAGGAAAGGTGGTCCAGAAGGCAGTGTTAAAAAAAAAAAAAAAAAAAAAAAGCAGCAGCAGGGGCTAGGGGAAGGTGGAACAAGAGGAAATCCAAGCAGGGTAGTGTAAGGGATTTGAAAGTGCATTCTTCTCCCTGGCAGGGTTTTATTATTATTATTATTCCTTTCCCTTAGTTCTTTCTTTTTTCACATTCCTTTTCCCTCAGCTCATTTGTTTTACGCCAAGATGCTTATTTGCCTTCTTTGGCTTATTTGTAGTGCATCTGGATTTAAGCATCGTGGTAAATCAGTTCCTATGAAGACTGATCTAAAAGTGAATGTTGGGATGGATTTTGAGCAAATTTAAACCAATGTGCATCCAATGAAGTGAAGTTTAGTCATGTAAAATTCCCCTGCTTGAGTAAATGCATAAATAATGAACATTTTTTCCCTTAAGTATGTCAGTTGAAGAAATCATCTGCTCTTTCCAGAGAAGTTATTTTAAATTTGAAACATATACCTATAAATGTCTGTATTTTGCAGTTTTGAAAATCTAAGCATGCAAATATATTGTTAACACATATCGCACTTCAAGAGATTGTCTTCTTTTGAACACATTGCTTTCCAGAAGTGGCAACCCTTTCATTAGTTTTGTCTGTCTGAATGTATTGTTTTCATTGTATTTTATTGGTTTCTGTAATACCATGTGGTGCCTAGTGTGGTTTAGTGGATAAGTGTAAGCAGGGGTCAGAGTGCAAGTTCAGAGAATGGGCTGTAATTCTCGGCACCTTGTAGGATTTGGCATTTCATTATTATGCGCCTTTTCATTTTCATTTTCTTATTGAACACAGAATGAGAGCACAATAGAACTGATTCATCTTGGGTCACTGCTCTTATATGACTGGTTAGGAATCTAAAACGTATGTTAAAGACAGCTTTGGTCCTGATTTTAGGAAAAGCACTGAAGGGAATTAGTTAGGCATTGCTTGAAAAAAAAAAAAGAGGCAGATAATTAGAATCCAGATTTTAATCATGATGCCTTTGAAAGCAAAAGAAAAACAGTAACAAACTGAAATCATGTCCCTTGCTGCTTTTCACTTTAGTCAGAGGAAGCCCAGTCCCAGTAACGCCGTGAGCGTTACTCAGTGTCGAGAGATGAGCGCTAGTGAGTGTTGCTGCAGCAGCTACAGAAGTTGCTGCCCCAGGCTTCCGACACTGCCGCTTTGCTAGAGGTTGTCACCAGCACAGCTCAGTGTCTTCATGAAAAGCCTGGCTGCCTGCTTAAATTCACCTTGGTTAGATTTTATATTGGATTGGCACGGATTCCTCCACTGAGGTGGAAGCAGAGGTTTCCTCCTGTGTGYCCTGACATCAGGCAAAAGCCTCCGTTAGAAGGATGGAGCAGCTGAGGGTGGTAACTCTTGATGCTACCCCAGCAATACTCATCTGTCGGTGTGAGGGGAGGCGTCAGCTCCCTGGTGTACGAGAACTGCACRGCAACAATATATTAGGCAAGAAAGAGGTTAAGGGCTTGAATTGCTAAATAAACAGAAATGTATACATAGGAATAAGAGTAGGATTAAATGCTTTAAGATCCGAACAAGAATTCACGAGATGAATAAAATGATAATTTATTGGAGAGCTACAATTCAGCATCGCACTTCAGGCGACAGTCTGTTTTCTGCAAATTAAAAAAGGAAGGAAAAAATAGAGCTAGGAACTGGCTTAGTTAAGGAATTGGTGATAGGAAATGGAGACTTCTGCCTCTTGTGTCACTAGTTGCAGTGCTGTCTGAACTGGTTTTGATTGCGAGCTGTTACCATCTAATGCAGTTTAGCATCTTCTGTGAAACGACTTACTGTTTTCAGACCAGATCCTAGTGACAGTTAATGCTGTTTTGCCACTAACTATGCAGTAAGAGCAGAAAAGACATGCTGAACAGCCAGTGGACATAGCTATTAAACCACTTTTAAAATGGCAATAGATAAATCAGGTGGGACAAATAACAAGGATAAAAAGAAAAAGGTGTGTGCYTTTATTGTCACATGCATGAGGCACAAATGCCATATCAGTAGTGCTTGCACCTTTTATTGTTCTCTGAAGATATGAGAATTGCTCTTGGAATAAGAGTGCAAGAACACTGTAGTCTTGACTGAATCTACCAGCTGCCATCAGAGCTAAAAAGCAATCATCAACTTTAAACATTTTGGAGTTCAAAGATACAGGTATGACAGCCCTAACTAACTGAGGTTAGTTCTTGTCTCCTAGTCCAACTGGACTCCCAATGTTTGGACATCTAATTTCTTAATTTTTTAGTCACCTTAAGCCTGACTACAAGCAGAATATATTTGTCCAGTAAATTGTGTGCAATTGCTCTGGGAACTGCTGAGCTCCTGCCTTTTTGGTGTGCTGTTGAAAATCAAATTATATAGGTTTAGCAACATAACTATAATTAGGGGCAATGGAAAACTGTGGGTAGCATAATATTGTGGATTCTGTAATTTTTATCATCTTGCTGCATGATATGCCAGAACCCAGTAGCTTTATTGCTCTGCAGTGCATTAACACTGTCAGTGAAGCATCCCTACATCCTGAAGTGGAACTGGCTCTTCAGTGAGCACATTGCCAAGACTGGCCTCCATTTACAGTAATCCTCAAATGGAGCCCAACTGTGCTCCTTCTGAAGTCCATGGCAAAACTTCTAGTAACTTCAGTAGGAGCTRGGCAGGCCGAGGGAGAGAAAATGGGGATGGATAAGGAAGACGAGAGAACAGAGCTGTCAAGGAAAAGAGAAGGCAGGCTATTGTGTTTCATTATAATCTCTCCAGTTATCATTAGATCCCTTACTGGTATCAGCAGGAGATTTATTTATAGATTTAAAACTATGTCACAACTAAAATTTGATCAGTACCTATTTTCGTGTTCTCTGTCACACTGAGAAAATCTTCTCTCCTCTAGGCTACTGCTACTTTTGTCTCGGGATTCTTACGTTCCTCCTCTTCCTCCTTAGTTTTTCTTTTGCTTTTCCATTATTCCYCCTTTAATTCTTTCTTTCAAAGGTTTCTAGCTCTCAGCTCCTGGCGTGCTTCATTCTCTCCCTTTGCACCATTCCAACCCCCAAAATAATCAGCTGGGAACTAGCTAATTACTAACTGCGATGTACCATTTTTGGCCCTTGTAAGCAGGAGAATACTTCTCTTGAGATCATTCTTTCAGGTTGTCGGCAAATTCAGGCAAATGACATAAAACTGATATCATAGTTGGAAGGTTGCCCATCATTAGTTTTTTATCAAAAAAWTTTGTTTAAATCAAATTTTAGCTCTTATGGCTATAGAGGTGGTCTGAATAYGTAACAGGTTCAGATCATTACAGAGATAAAGCAAGATCCAGGCTCGTGCTTCAATTCTTGTGACAGAAGAAGGAAATAAAAATGAAGAAAAGTGAGTTAAGTGTGGAAAAGAAGCACAGAAATGGAGGAGGTAGAAAGGAAAGCATGGACAGAGAAGAGAAAGAAATATAAAATGCTCTCATTTTTATCAAAAACTTGGGGAAAAAAAACAAAAAAGACGAAACAAAAAGCTTGAAGAGTGAAGGAAAAATAAAAGGAGGAAGAGAAGGAAGACTAGAGAGAGAAGCTGGGGATTGGTGAAATTCCATTTCATTGCAGTGAAAAGTTCTAGCTATTGAATTAGTGTCCAGATTGTTTAGATTGAAAAGTTGTAAGAGATTAGATCACTTCTGTGCTTACACAACTCCCACCATCCTAGGGTGCAAATACTACCACTAATACTAATAAAAAGTTGAAGTAATTACTATGGACCAGACAACTTGGAGGAACTATGGCATGATATGACAGAATTAAAGGCTGCATAATAAGGCAAGTGGTCAAAACAGATGAGCAATGGTTGCAAAGTCAACATTAATTCTTGCACTTCCTATCTTCTGAACGCTTTTACTATATAATCAAAGTACTTTCAAACTATTTTTTTAATATAAGAACTTCTTAGCTTTATAAGTAAAGAAAGTTGATGTATGTTACCATATTTAGTTCCCTCTGTTTCATTAGAAGGATTGGAATTCCAGATCTACAGATCCACACAGTAGGATCTGTACTTTCTTACGCATAGTAGGAAAGGTACCTTTCTTACTAGGTAGAAGTGTATCCCCCTCTGTGTGGGCTGCAAGGAGACAAGGCATTTACATTTTTGGTGGATCTCAATAGGAAAAATAGAAAAATATTGAAAGCCAGAAATTCTGCATTCTATCTGAGACTCAGAGAGAATGTATCCAGGACTTATTCAACTCTTACTTAATGCAGCTTTGAACTGTTCTACTCAATGCCAATTTCTCCCCTTCCTGCCCTCACCTCACATTGTCTCAGTCCCTGTTTCATGGTCTCCTTTCATGTATTAGTCATCACCATTGCCATGTTCCAACTGCCAGGAGCCCTTTCTCCCAGTCCTCATCCTAGACTCCCCTGCTTCCAAGTTCTATGTATTAGTCCTAGTTTCCCCTTGCTCGCTGGTACCGTGTCATGGGGATGCTCCCCATGTTCTTCTATTCACCTCTTTGTCAGGTATCCCAATTTTAATCCAAGTCTGTCCATACTTGACTTAATGTGCACAAAACAACTTTCAGGAGACTGGCCAAATTGGAAGGCTTGTCATATGAACAGCAAAAGGTACCTCCTTAATTAATGAATTAAGAATAATTGAAGCATAATGTGTGCATGACAGTTGTGCAAGGAAATGCAATCAGTAGTGAAGTTTCCTAGTGAYAGGTGTTGAACAGACACACACAGTTCTTTTCCCAAAGACCTTACCATCTAAGATTCTGTTTGTTGGTGTATCAGTTATGTCAACAATTAATTCATGCTTGACACAGAACCCAACCTGCTCAAAGATCCTTATGATTGCAGGATCATTGCTTAGAAGATTAAGTTTCATGACCATTTTTTTTTCCTGAATTCACCTCACAGATTTATCCACTGCCAAGATTTGGCCAATGGCTCTTTTAGCATGTGACTGTGCCTGTCTTGATTTACATAAGGCACATAAGAGAGTTTTTTTCTTGCTATCCTGAGAGCCCAAGGCTACGTATGTGTACATGAAATGTATATGTGTGTGAAGTAGAGGAGCTGTGTTTTCCAAGCAGGAAGGGGAAATCGTTGAAGCATACGTCATTGGCATCCCTTTCCCTTTGTTTCCAAACATGGTAAAGAGCAGTATAGCTGTTTGTGGAATAAAATGTGACATCACGTAAGAATGCACAGTTCTTTTTTTTTTTATATATATGTATATATGTATATAAGAATCTCTGTGTGGGCATCTAAAGAATTAATGGCTATGAAATACTGGCAAAAGCAATGTACAAAAGGTAGATGAAACATAGCAAAGGAATCTCCCTTCAAATCACATAGCACATGAAACCATTCTGGTCTGTGACAACTACACCACTAGATTTTTTCCATGTTTATCCAAAGTAGCTTAGTAAGCATATCATACATTCCATTCACTAAGTCTGTGTACAAGAATATGGAGTATGACCCTAAGCAATGTCCCTAGTGCTTGCAAGCCTGTCAGAAAGGGGAACTGCCTGATGTTGCTGCTGCTGTAAAGCATGTGTTTCAATTAAAGTAAATCAATTAATTTTTGTAATAAGAAGTGATAGGAATATCTCCCATTCTATTATACTATATAACTGTTATTTCAGTGGAGTTTTATCTGTGTAACTTTGTTATAAAAGGAGATAGATAGGAATTGTGCAAACCCAAGGAGCTAATGAGACTTTGGAAGAGGTTGTCAAGAATGACACAAGACACATCTATTATTTTCAATTTAGAAGCAATCCATTTATCTTTTCTGTTTGCTAAAAAGGGCAATGGCAGGGTTTTTCCTGTAACTGTGGAAAAAACTGTAATGCTAGAAGCAGGCTTCCTTCTGTCCCATATGTCTTAAGTGTACAAAGCTTTTTTTAGAGAATAGCTTTCTTTCAGGGCGAACTAGTTCTTACTAAAAATAATTCTTATGCGTTCAGATAAAATSAGAGGAATGTTGCTGGCAGTTACTGGTGCCTTATTTACAAAAAATAAGGCTAAATCAGCCTAATCCCAGCCTGTAATACAAGCAGAGAGCTGAAGAACCTTCCTTGTACCTTTGGTTGACAGGCCAAGTACTATTTTGGTGGTTGTGGTCTGCCAACACTAGAAGTCCAAAACAGAAGGAAAAGGGCCAGTGCAGACACCTTCCCTGGCCTGCCCTAGCCCGTGGGACTGGCCTACAGGGACAAGCACWGCTGCATGCCGGAGTTTTAGAGCGGCCCAGCAGCAATCATCCTCCATCCGGGGGCCTGGGCTCTCGGTCTCATGCTATTGCAATAACCTCTCATTAGGGTGTATATCTCTACTACTCCGATGTGACCTACAACCACAAAACACAATATAATGTCTTAGATTAGTAGGACCTGTCTAGATGTGTGCCTGTTAAAGAGAAAATTTAAAAAATGCAGGTGCCCCTACAAGAGAGCTAGAAATGCGGTAAGGAGCGACTACACGCACACAGGTGATAGTCCCTCCAATAGATGCCAGGATTGCTTATGTATGCAAGTAAAACTTATATGGCTTTTTAATGTCCTCATGGCTTTGAACTTCAAAGTTCTGTCTCCCCCTCCTCCATACAAATGTCTTCTCTCAAGCTTTTAATATTCAGTGGTGCCAGATTCCCCCTACTTTCTGGCATTGTGTATTATTTGCAGTATTTTCAGCCCATTATTGAGGTAGACTGYAAGCCCCTGAGGCAGGAGTTTGCGTCATCTATTAAGCAAAATGCTCAGTAATTATTTATGATTTGTTTCTGGGATGGGATTGCAGCATTTGTGTGTATTATTCAATAACAACTATGGACCACGATTGTTAAGCAGACAGAAAGAGCCATATTGTCAGGACTGAATGTCACTCTGCAGATTGCATGTATTGTCAAATACCTACATCAGTAGACAAATTTACTGCACATGTTCATTCAGCTCAAGCCAAAGCATACTAGTCACCTTTTAGTTACTTAAATATTTGTTTTTGCAAAGCACTGAGAATTGCCTAACCATCCAATTACTTGAACTGCATCAAACTAGCTTACATGTAATTGTGTGGTCTGTTTTTTGCCTCTAGTGTTCTCTACTCTTGCGAATGAGACCGAAAGGTCTTAAGAGTCTGAGTTAGGGTTTTTCCCCTGCAAATAATGCATATTCCTTATAAAGAATTCAGTGACTTATTGCATTAGAAAACTGACCCACAACCAGGCTAATTTTATTTTCAAATAGATGAAGAATCCCAGGATCCGGTTGTTCATTTATAATTCAGGACTGAGCTAAAGAAACAGGAGCAGAAAATGCATAGTTGTAAATCACGCTAGCAGCTGCTAAACAATATACTGCCGAGCAGCCGTTTCAGGTCTTTGGTTGCTTTATACCCTTTTCACATAATGAAGCCTGGTAAATGAATCCTTGTGGGAATCATTCAGGAGGTTTGTGTTTTGTACATGAAATTCCAGGTACACAAGATTCATTTTGTAAAGTTAACGGTCTGTATTCTGTAAGATTGGTCCAAGGTACTGGTCCTTTTTTTTTTTTTTGGAATCCTGCTGTAACAGAAATCTCTGAAAAAAACTGTTGCTGTTTCTTTTCAGTCTTCAGAGTGAAGCCTTGACAGTGGATTAGGTAAAGATAGTTGCAGTAGAGGCTCTACCTAATAAGCGTATGTAATTCTAGCCCTCCTTTTTTTCCTAATGTTTTGTTGATGAAATTACCACTCTGTCTCTTCCCAAAATTTGCTTGTGGACAGATGTATTATTTTGCTCAGTGAGAAATAATCCAGGTGTCAAATCAGCCCAAAGATTGTGCATTCATTATTTCTATTTAAGTCAATTAGAACTGTGCAGATGCCTCTTCTGTTTGATGATTTGCTTCCAGAGAAATATTAGAGAACTAATTAAATACACAATCTAATTGAACCAAAATGATAAGATTTTGTTTCTAGGAAACAACTTATGAGTACAGATGAGCCTGAAATTGTATATTTATATCTAAGTGTAGAACTTTTTTCAACGTGCTCCACCAAAATTTGAATTTGAGGATTCTTTTCAGATGGCAAGTCTAAATTAGTTTTAAAATTGAGAYTACAGTTTAGGATTCCAAATGCCCAGAGAGCTGTACAGGGGGRGACATGAGATTTTTGTTTCAATTAATTTTAGATTTATTTCTGTTTATGAGATCAGTTGTCTATTTCTGAAAGTGTTTTCATTTTTGGCAGACTCCTCAAATGAAAGGCTTGTTTCCAGACATTTCCTGTTGAGTAACTGATGTTGCTGCTGCTGAGAGGTAAAAGAAGACATATACAATGCTGAAGGGAACGTATGGCAGTGTCATGGCAATGACAGACATGAAACCAAAGAGTGCCAAGATTGTTCTTTCCATCACAAGACAAGCTTAACAGGCAGCGAAGAGAGAGAACACAAAACAGAGCATTATCAAACCTGCCTTTCCACCTTCTGTGTGAACTCTCTTAGCCATGTATTTTGAACATGGATTATAGTTTGTGTTTCATGTGATTGTAGTTTCTTACCCTCCCTCATACCAAGATTCTCAGTCAGCTTTGCAAATGATCCATTTTTTTGTGAACACACAGATTCTTCATCAGTTATTGCCATTGTGCTAACAATACTGGAAACTTAGAAAGTAGCAAAGCAGAATTCTGTGTGATACTCCCATTAGAGTGAAGTCAAGGTAAGGTGAAACAAAGTTTTCTCTTTTTAAGGTGAAGAATTCGGAAATCTTGGCAGTCTGATGAATTGTTGTAGGACCTGGAAGACAGCTGTTCCCAGTGAAGCGTTCCTTTCTGCCTTCCTCTACTAATGACCAATGCTGTTCAATTACTCTGTAGTTTCTGTTCCCTTCTAAAGCTGCCTTATCCAATTTCGTAACTGTAACAATAGATTTATTAAACAGAGCATCTGGGTTTTCTTTTTTTTTTTTTCTTTTTGGTATAGTAACAGGAGAAGAGGTGATGAAGATGCTGTAACAGACAGTGAAATAAGCCAAATCTCTTTGCCTTGCCTTGTGGATGTTCTGTGTCTGCATCCACATCCTCTGAATATACTTAGGCAAGCCTTTCCCCGATTCTTACAGCCAGTCATTCCTCGTTCATGTAGCTGCTGTAAGCATGCAGTAGTTGCATAGAAATCATTAAACCAGCGAGGTCAGAATCTCAGGAGAGTATGTCTACAGAACTYGATAGGTAAAAACTAGGTTATGGAAAGTTCTTAGCTTTTGAGGAAAACCTATTCGTAAACGATTTAGCAAATTTACATAGTAGCATATAGGAGTGGTAATATGCTTGTGGCTACTTGAGAGCCCTCACAGAGACCAGCGAGGCCTGCAAAAGGTGAAAGTCAGAAAAATTGAAGGAGACATGTTTTTTAAGCTCAGCAATTTTGTGAATTACAGCTCACTTCATAAAAATCTTAGAGGAGGAACAAAAACTCCAAGGCAGTCTCTTGTGTGCTTATTTAATGTAATTAATTAATGCATTTCACACTACTTTTTCTGTGCAAAGGGATATTAATTATAGCATTAAAAATAGATGTAATTAATATAAAAGAGATTCATGTAAATGCAACTGTAAGCTGTTATGTTTGAAACCAATGGAAAAAAAAAATACATTGCTGTGAGGTCAGAGCTTACACGGGTCAGTTGCCTCTGACTTGGTGGGCTGAAGGTCTGCCTTACACAGAAAGCCACGTGCTCGCATATTGTTGTAGCATGTAAATCGGAGCTATGTTGTCATGGGTGAGACCATACTGCAGAGATCGTAAGGAAAATCTGCTCGTTTTTAGGAGCTTGAAGATCTGTTCCAAAATTTCCCTGARAATAGTACAAATGAAAAACTTGATAGAATAAGATCATTCAAATGCCCAAAGGGAAGTGCAGTGTCTGAGACCCTCCTGCAGTCCATGGAGCTTGATCTTACTGAGGAAATAAACTGCTTCAGGCTCTGCTCAGAGAGCCGCATGTAAATGGAGAACAGAATGTCTCTTTTCAGTTAAYATATGAGTACCACCAGTAACAGTTGTTTACTAGGGTGAAATTTCATATTATTCCCTGTAGGTCCCAGACATAGATTCCATAGCATCATTTTTTAGTCTCATTTTATTCTAGTTTCAAAGCTTCAAGTTTTGACCAAATATGACTCATATATAAAATGTACCTGGGATTCTTTGGGCTAGCACATCTTCCGTACTTTAGCTGGTCTTCCCCCTTCCCAAGCAGAGCCTGCGGCAGCTTCCAGCTTGCTCTAAGGTGTCACAGGCATAGTAAACCCTAATGGACCAATTTAACAAGGAATTTCTGCACTTCGGTGGGAGGAGAGCCACATCCCCCTTTTCAGCTGTCCTCCAAACATGCTATCTATTCCAGAATGCAGAAAAGGGCTTGAAGTGAATGATGATTTTTGTCAACTGAACCTTTTATCATGTCTCTCTTGGAACTTCTTTTGAGCTTCCGTGATGAAGCTAAGAGATGAAAGGGTGATGCGTAGCAACTTCATCAGAATAAATAGCTGGCCTTTATTTGCTTTTAAAACATAACTTAAAATAATAAATGCAAAGCCCACATCCACACATGCAGAATGACTTTGACATTACATTTTCCTGGGATCAAACTTAGAATAATGGTCTATGAAATAGCATTACRTGGTGTATCTTAAAAAAAATTACACGTGTTTGCAGGCCCATGTKTAGATCATTCTTTTCTCCAGAAAAAAATGGTAATTGACTCCTATAGTGTTTTAACGTTGTTTGTATCATTATAACCTCACTATCTTTTTACTAAAGTAACAGTTCATGTCCTGCTCTTGTTCTCAGCCATTGCTTCAAAGGAGCATACAAGGATTCTCCTTGCTGCCAGGTTCTAGGAACTTGCAAATCTTGCATCTTTTCTCATTTAGTTCTGCATTAGTCACCTCTTGTGGAATGGGATGAGCTTCTCATCTTTCCAGCATATTTTGTCTGTGCATGTTCTCTCTATATCACATCAGATTGTATTACTCATTATTTTATGAATTTACCATCCCTATCAGATGCCCATGATTAYGGTTGTTACCAACTTAGGGTGGCTCTGAACCACCAGCAGCTGAGAGATGGAAGGCTTTTTAGTTCTTTGCAGATATGCCAGTACCCAAGTTGTAAGGTTGTTTTAATAATTTCAAACTTTATAAAGCTGGCACTTCCCCTCCACCCACTAACGTAGTCACAGCAGAATGAATGGTTCATTGTTATAAAAGTCATTTCACTACACAAGGCAACCTTTATTCACAATTAGAGTGTTAGAAATGTTCAGCCAATCATGAAAATTAAATAAAATGATTATCTGTGCATCCCTAAGGGCTTTGTTATAAATAGTCTTTCTTCACACAGTTGGTGCTACCTGTTTTTGTTATATATCCACAAAATCTTTTAGAGTGACAACACTCCTAGTGGAAATATTCTAGTGAAATGTGATTTCTGTCTGTATACTCAGGAGCAAAGAGCAATTGGCTGCACCTTGAATAAAGAGATCAGTTATGTGCACCCAGTACTAGGAGTTTACAACAAAGCAACAAAGTGGTAGTGGAGGCTGTAGAGCAACTGAGTTAAAGGGACATTGAAAAATCTTCTTTAGTGACTTCAAGTAGTTGATGTTCTAGGAATAGGTGATGTCTGAAGAAACACATGATAAAGTTTACAGCTCTTCAGGGGCTGCAACACAGGGAAGGAAGAATTTATCTGAGCATAATAGGCTATAAAAGAAACAAGGAAAATTTTACAAGAACTTCCTGACAGTGAAATGTATTACAGATAATATGAAGTTGTTCCTTCAACAAAATACTGGAAACAGTCTAGTGAGGAATGTTCCTTTATTGGTCATTTTCTAGTTTCTTTACTTTGACATTTTCTGAGAGAAGGGCAATGCTTTCTTACTAGCCAGATAAAACCTCCTGCATTCAGCAAGCATGTGAAAAAAACATATTCCTATGAAAGCCTTTTTTTTTGAATATAGGCTCTCCAGCATTACTTTCTGTTAAGAAGTATGCTCAGAAACCAGTCAGTTGACTGCAGTGTCTAAATTTCTGACTGAACCATATAGTCAATGGCAAACAATCAGCATAGGTTGTTTAGACAACAACATGTGAAATRGGAAATATGGTATCTGACAGTTCTGTTGTGTCTAAGGCTGGAAGGAGCAGGAAAATGTCCATCACTGTTTATGTGATTGTTGAAACAGGGGAGAGGAACTAAGAGGGAAGCAGGGAATACTCAACAGAAAGGCTGGTTAACTGCCGAGATACAGATCCATAGTCTTGAAAGTGTGACTTAGGACTAGTTGAAAGGAATTCCTTCTCATTGATTTTACTGAGTATATCTTAGTTTTAAAATTGTTGCTAACTAGTTATAGTAATAATAATGGCATGTGTTAGTGTTGTAATCTCTTAGGAGTTCATTTATCCACRTCTTTTTTTTAGAAATATTAATTCATTTGGCAAACATTTTTGTGATGTTCTTTCTAAAATACTGAAGAAGAATATTTTTGCAACTGCTGCGTTGTATATTTTGGGTCTTATGCATGATTTATCACTTACTATATTTGAAATCCAAATTATGGAGTTGGCTATAGCTATTGCCAGAAAGCAAACTCTGCAATGCTGGAAAGCAGTGAAGAGGTTCTCATCATCTTTTTAAGTTTCTACCTTATCATCTCTTAAGTTTCTACCTTTATTTGAACAATATTTGTATTTTAAATTACTTCCAACTTTGCAGTCAACAAATGCTAAGCCACAATAGAAAAAGTGTTGTCATTCATCTATAATCTGGACATTATTTTTATTGCAAGTTATTCCAACTTTGCAGTCAGTGGAAACTAACCAGCTGTAGTAAAAGTGCTGTCATTCATCTATAAGTGGGACAGCACTTTTATTGTAAGTTATTCCAACTTCGCAGTCAATGGAAACTACCCAGCAATAGTAAGAGTATTGTCAGTCATCTAAAATAGAAGAGAGAAAAGAGAAGGATGGTCAAAAGACTGAACACATTCCCAGTGGATTCAGAGTAAAATATTCCCAAGGTTCCATAACACATTTTGCCATGGCTTTTTTTGTCCATTAAGAATAACTTGCAAAGAGCAAGGTAGCTTCAAATCAGGTGGTGAGACTTCGTATAGCCTTCCAGCTGAAAGGAGTCTAAAGCGGCTCCTTTGGCGTCCCTCTGCCTAAACTGACAGAAAAGAAGGGATATGGTACAATAAACTACGATCTGGTGAAGTCAAATCTCTGCTGGTGTTGGGGCCAAGAAGCAAGATGTGCAGCTGTGTGCAGAGCTCAGTGCTGTCTCGGCAAGAATGCACCAGACAGCTAAAACCAGTTAACTGAGCTCAGTATTTTAAAGCTAGCTTGGGTATCAGAGACTGCAGTGTAGACACCCCCTTAGAGTAATAGCTCTTTTAGGCAAGAAGCCTCTATTTCTTTTAAGCTCCAAGTGCACTGTAGGTACTTAACAATTATTAATAATAATTAAATAATAATGGACCAAATCCAATTAATAATGGACCAAATCCTTGGCTGTGATTGAGGAACTTGCAACTCATATGGAGTTGTAAGAAAAAAACAGCTTGAAATAGTCTTATCCAAATTCTGAGCCAACTTTGTGCCTGGACTTTTCTCCAGCATAAGATAAAGCAGCAGAGTACAATTTGTTCTAAGACATTAGCAAGGGAGAGCAAAGAACATAATGAATAAATTTTATTGGTAATGCATAAGAAGAACGCAGACTGGTGGCAAATAAGACCATTAGGGGATAAGAGTATAAAATTAGATGGAAAGTAAGATTGGTGTATCACAGCGGTCCTAAATCAACACGTCTCAGAAACCACAAAAGTCAGCAGCCGAATAGAGGTGAATGAAAGACAAGGGTCAAAACAACAATCATAATTTATCTGACTGCCAGAAAAGCATTTTTACACTTAGTACACAATGAATTGATTTACATTTGATAGACAGTAGTTACACAAAAAGAGACTTCAGCCCTCACAGAATAGCCTACAGCACAATACAGATTCTTTTCATGATAATCCTAGGGGGAAAAAACAATCCCYTTTTATTTAAAGAATCTTTGCTTAAATATTTGAGTCTATTGGGAACAGACTGAAAGACACATACCGTACTCCAGATTCATGTCTACAGAGGTTTGTGGTTAGATTTTCTTATGCTATTTGACAGTATCAGGGGCACTACTAGGAACCTTGGTGAAAAGACACTTAGTGGAAAGTTTCAGCTGTTGTTTTCTTTCCTCTTTGGAGGTGCCTGATGGAAGATCTATATATTGTTTTCTTGTAAAACAAGGGGCAGGGTATGCTGGTAAGAAGACTGAGCTTCACATTCAGGAGTCAAAGGATTGCATTTGATGGCAAAAGGAAACTTGCTTCCTCTTCTGGGGATGTTATTTTGCCTTTCTAAAACAAAACAAAATATTATTCCATTAAGTAAAGACCTCGCTGACTATTCCTGTATTTTTCTGCTGAGTCATTCCAGTAATTATAAGTGGTTTTTTAGCATTCTTAAAGATCTTTACAGATAGTAACCCCTCCATCCCGAGGACGGGTGAGGAATTCTGCATAATTTCGTAAATAAAATAAAGCTGAAGAGTTCTTGGTTCAAAACATTTCCTTTAATAGTGTGCTATGCAACGGTCCAGCAGTTGKCTGACTCATGGCAACCTGAAATTGAAAGTGACTTGAGGGTGAGGGAAGGAAAGAAGAGGACAAGGAGAATTATACTAGCCAGTATATTTTAACTATCTATATAACAGTCTGAACGTCATCTTATTCAACTAACCATGACCTCATGGAATTGGTACAGACATCAGCTCTGTGTCTGGTGCAGATCAAAATATGTATTTGTGAATTAGATTAACATAATCAGTGATGAAAATAATAGATTAAATTACTTAATTCATTTCTGTTTTGATAATCTTAGATGTTAATAGGAACATACTGACAGAGTCTTTTTTTCAATCTGCCATTTATTTTTGGAAAGCCCTTCACTATCACCAAAGAAAGCATCAGCTYTCTCTCTGAAACTGCTTTTTGTTGCAATTCTCTCACTTCTATTATACTTTAAATTGTGTTTTCTTTCTATGTTACTATTCTACAGAAAAGAATCCAACCAAATGAAAAAAATTCTCTTTCTACATATGCAAAAAACAAACTCTAGACACATTAAGTAAAAATAACCTTCAAAAAAAAAAAAAAAACCACCAGAAAAACCACTTCCCACCACTCTAAAAACTTCTCTGACTACGTATCCTGCATTATGCTATTTTCAGAGCATTAAAGACAACAAAAGTGATCTTGTATAACTGCTGCTGTCCTGGGACACTGATTATAGTAAGATGTGAAAATCTCAGCTACCTACTTTTCTGTCTTAAATACAGACTTTCCAAAACAACAAAGACTGCAAAATGGAAGACTGTTTCAGAGAAAATGGGAAAACCTCACTGCGGGAGGATGGACTACACTGTCTTCTGAAGCTTTGGGATTCCCCCAGTGTCTCCAGAACATTAGTCATGCATCCCCCTCATGACCSTATATTAAGAGTGATCCATGCTGATGATACAAGATAGACTCAGCTGGGTTTGCTCAGGAGTAGACTGCCAAGCCTCTTGCATCTGGCTGATACTAAACAGAAACACATTTTTCTTCAGTTTTATGTCTGGGTGAGCCATTTCTCTAGTATTTAAGAAGTCTTCACTAGTTAGGGTATTTGCAGAGGGGGCACATMTTACCACGCAACCTGAATTAGCTTAGCTTTTGGGAAACATCTGAACTCCAACCTCATTTGCAGCTCAGCAGCACAAAAAGCGAGAGAGAGGGATGCAAAGTCACTTTTGGTATTCTGAACTGCTTGGATCCTGAGGAAGGAGGACACTAACTTTGAATTACAAGAATCTTTAGATGGCTCTGCATTGCATCGTAAGCTGTCATTGGCCCCAGGTTATTAGTGTGACACCATCACCTACGAAAGCTTTTCACCGCATTCTGTTTGTCATTGCAAGAAGAGGGGAGAAAGGTGCGAGGCAGTTTGGAGGGCAGTGTCACCAACGCTACGCCACTCCAGGATCCCATCAGCTAGAAAGATAATGGCAGAATTGCACAGAGTGACTCGGACATATCTAACGATTACAGCTTGAGAACATGCAGCCAGTTACAGGATATTACAGGTTACTCAATGCATAATTCAGTATCATAACGCATACATGGTACAAACTTTTTCTTCTGCTAGACTACTTTAATTTCTTGACAATAACAGTGCTAAATTGACCTGGTGGAAAAAAAAAAGACACTTAACATTTATAATTGATTTCTGCCCTATATCATTTTGGCTTCTCGCCTTTTCATGTAATGCTAATACGAGTTATTGCAGATTTAATATTTTGTTACAGATTAATTCAATGAAATTTTTAGCTAAACTAGTGTCCAGAATGACTTTGCACTCAGTGACATCTGTGATGCCAGCATGCAAAATGATTTTTTTGGCATTTTTACAGATTCTCTTGTACCCCACAGTATGTCTTGAGAAATCAAGCTATGATTGTATCTGATTTGGCTGAAAATATCAGGCAATATAACACAAGTATTGATAATAGTTTTTTGCTGAAGTAAAACCTTCTGGCTATTTTCATTCCCTCTTAGGCAGACTTGTTGCCCAGGCACACTTTCAGTGTTTTTTATATACTTGTTTTTGTCAAAGTTTTTTTAGGCTTGACTAATATGACTGAACAGTCATATCAGAAGAGTCACATTAACATTCTGATTTTTGTCTAATATAGAATAACCGGAGTCTTAGAACAGAATCCTTGTTCCTCTTACTCTCTGTGCCATTCCTTCTACTGAGAGTCAGTTCAGTTACATATAGATCTTAATTTTTATATTGGGCTGTCTTTAAAATATTTTTCATAGTCTGAATGGCTTTCTTTCCAAACCTCTTATTTGGAAGATATTCTGGTGACAGTAAGCTCTGATCTTTTTTGCGTAGAATTTGTGATTCTTTAAGAACTAAAGTCCATTGTCAGTCATTAGGGTCCTGAGTATTCAATGGAAGCTATTAAGATAAATGTATTTATTAGATTCAATTAAGTCTCTCATTTCAGATTGCATTTACGTTATTGTCAAAGGTACCCACTTAATTGTTAAGAGTATGATGCTGCTTTTCTTCTGATTACTCATCTGCATTTTGTGATTCACCTCTACAGCAACATTTTCATTGACATCATCCCTATGCCAGTAAAAACATGTTAATTTTCTTACTAAATTGGTATTCATTGGCGTCTGTTTCAGAGCCTATCCCCTTTTTAGAATTAGTATTTTCTAACTAGTCATTTTTTATTGACTAGCTCTTCTCTCATTGTATTACTGAAACCATTAACTGACAGTGGTTGACCCTATCTCAGATACCATGCTGATCAAAGAGATACACAGTGTTGAATAAATGAGATTCAGAGTAAATAATTAAATTTGTGAAACCTAGATCAGAAATTTATAAATAAGGTATGTATGTATATATATAAAATTTCTAAAATCGTATTCCATTTTTACTTCTAAATTCTAGAATTTTATAAAGGAAGGATATGTACATTTATTTCTAAAATGCTGTAAATTTTAAATATCTAAACCCTAGAAAACAATGGCAATTTTTAAGGAAAAAAATGAAATCAGAGATGCAAAAGCACTGAGATGCCATCATATCTGTGAAGACTGCAAAGATACTTGCTCATCATTTACATTAACTTGAGACTAGAGAGAACAAGTATTCAGTGTTTGACAGAAATTAGCTGCATATGAACTAGGTTAAGTTATGTATACCATGTGTTTGATCCACTGGGAGTACTAAAAGCAAAACATAAATCTGTATTTAGTGCTGACACGGGGTTAGTGAAAGATGTAATGGCAAATGTGCATGAAGCTGAAAAAACATTCCCGTATTTCTAAAAACGCATCTAGGCCTCATGCTTCCAAGAGCAGAGAAAGGCAACTGGAAGAGTTACAGAACAGTAATTTACCTGTGGAGTTCATTTAGTGGGCTAYATTGATTATGTATTTGCCTAGAAACGAAGAATCCAATTCTACCACTTTACTCATGTGCCGATTACCTGCGAAGTAYGGACACCATCCAGAAAGCGGGGCAGAAACATGCTGTGGGGAGAACAACGCAGTCTGGTGGCAGAAGCGTTCGGAAGTGCTGCTAGCAAGCCCCGATCTCTGGAAAACGCTTCGACTGCGCTTGCGGGACGGCAGGGACGCGGGAGCCTGCCCTCCGCAAGGCCGGACCCGGGCAGCGAGGCGCGCCCGCAGCGAGGCACAGGCCTCCTCGGGCAACTGCTGTCGCTTCCCGAGCGCACGGGGCAGGGCCGTGGCCTCCCGGCAGGCCCGGCCTCGGCGCGGCGACACACGCAGCCCGCCCTGCCCTTCCCGCCCCGTACCCGCCCGGCGGGGGCAGCGGCGCAAGGGGCTCCGGGGCAAGCAGAGCGCGTCGGGCGGCGGTGGGACCYTCCCGCCCGTCCCGTTAGGCCGCCGGCCGTAACGCTCGTCCCCGCCGCCAACGGTCGCCGCGGGGCGACCCTCTGCGCCCCGCCCCCCGCGCGCGCTCCGCTCC
>NW_028185139.1:887068-928846 GCF_003343005.1 Rhea americana
GGCGGGTGGGGGAGGGGAGGGGCGGCCCGGCCGGCCCCGGCCCCGGCCCCCGCGGCGGCGAAGTTGATCGTCGGGGCGGGGGGAAGCGGGGCCCTGCGGCGGGAGGGGGGCGGCGGCGGCGGTGCGGAGCTCCCGGCGCGCCCGCTGCGGTCACCCCCCTGCTGCGGCTGGGATCCCCGCGGAGGTGTGCCGCGGCGCGGCGCGAGGGGGGAGCGCCGGCCCGCTTTCTCGCGCTCCCTTCCTTCCTTTCTTCCTTTCTTTCTTTCTCTCTCTGTTTTTTTTTTTTTTTTTCCCTTGCCTCGCCTCTTAACGAGCGGGTGTTGCATTGCAGCAGCAGCTGGGCTTTTCCCTGTGTAATCAATAAATAGAAGTCGGGCGGGGGGGGGAGGAATCCCCCCCCTTTCGGCAGCCGTGAAAGTGTTGCCTTTGGAGATTTCAGATGTGAACGCTGAGGTGGACGCTGCTGACTTCCTTTTTAGGGGCCTGGGGGGAAGGCAGAGCTACGTTTCCCTCTGTCTTTGAACGAGGGACTTGAGCTTGATGCGRTCTCATTCATTTGAAGATAATTTTCGGCGTCCGTGGCCCGTCCCCGTACCTCCCCCCGCCCCGTTTCTCTTTAGTGCCTATTTTGTTTCTCTAATCGTCTTTCTGGATTGGTGCAAGGCTTCGTGAGAAATGTGGCTCGGGAGCCTGAATGCTGATATATTTGGGGGCGGGGGGATGTTGTGCTCTGGGTAGGCCTATGCTTTAGCCAAACAATTGGGGAAAGTGAGTGAGTTACCGTCCTTCCCCTCAAAGATACTGTCTTACTTGCGGTTGGATTTGAATCTTCTTTGTGTTAAAGATTAATGATCAAAAGCTGTAAGGTCCTTCGGAGTATAATGCAGTAAGATTTGTATGATGAAAATCRGCGAAGTCCTTTGCTGCAAAAAAGTGTCAAGCCTCTCTATAAAGTCGAGTAAAATTCTAATTACATTTTTGAACTGTGTTTTAGGGGTTTGTGTGTGTGTGTGTGCACCTTAAATGCAAGCAGTRACTTTACAGTGGGAAGTGTGGGGATTTTCTCTCTGCTTTTCTATTTAAAATCTAGTCCTGAATTTCACTCTGTTTTTCTTAGACCATAGGTATTTATGTACTGTGTTATTTTGAGTTTTGTTTTATATTRTAGTAACTTATTTTCACTTATTCATTTTGCTGTGTAGAAGTCAGATGCGCTGCAAGAGTAAAAAGTTTCAGCTTAAAAAGCTTACGGTTCATAGATTCTTTAAATTTCTTTTTAAATATTATTTTGATGGTCTTTAACACAATGAATGCTGTTAATCCAGAAAAAGTTAGTATAAATATTTTGAGAAACTCTTCTTGTATAAATTGTGCTCTTATACTGGCAAAAAGTACTTTATTTGTATTGTATGACTGAGTGAGGTAAGTTATACCAGCAAAAGTGTCCTTTTGCTGATAMATGTGTGCTAGGACTTCTGCCAGCTTCAGAGCGCAAATATTTCTCTTAAGTAGTGTAACAGGAAAGTGTCTAAGTTGGAGCTGCCCTTAGGTTGCCTATTTAGATGTTTGAATAGTTGACTTTAAACAATAGGTGTATATGGGCAAATGACCTTATAACACATCTGAAATTTCTCCCTGCTTATGCAGAATGTCAAGCTGTTGAGAGAGAAATGTAATGTCAAGCTGAGTAGTTGCTCTGAGTGGCCATTGGGTAATTCAAAGAAATCTGACTTCAAGCACTCTGCTTCCAAGCCTTGTGAAAAAAAAAAGCAGCAAATAGTACCAATTAAATTAAACAAGTTAAGAAAATGATGTGGTTAAGCAGTATTTTCTCTCTATATAGACGCTATTAAATTGGTGCAGTTTTACTTAATTGGTCCAGCATCAATACAAGGGCAAGCTTTCACTGAACACGCTCTCTTTGGACTTGTTTAGACCAAGATTGATGGTGTATCTGAAACATGTTTAAACCAGTATCTTCACACTGTATTATGTCAGGGCAGTGCCTTTTAATGGGTATTTACTAGTCGAGGCAAGTCACGATGGTGGGGGAGGAGTGAGGAGGTGGATAAAATAAATGACCAGTCAGTGTTTAATACATAATTTGTCTATATGCAAGTGGTGTTAAAACTGTTTTGTAGGTCAGTATATGGTTTGTGCTCTGATGAATACAAAAAAGAATAAATACTGTAAGTCATTCTGAAATAAGTTGAAAAAAAATAGCCTTCTGTTTCTATAATGCCCTTCCAAACACACACATGTGTTAGAAACCGTTCTTAGGCCATTCCAAGGCTGCAATAATTTCGATGACCTCTTCTTAAGATCTTACCCCTTGTCTGGGATGGTTAGCTGATCAGTTACTAAATAGCTAACTAGTTTTCCTTTTGTCAGTTAAAACTAAGTGCTATTGTAAAGAGTATCTAAATATTATTAAAAATTCCTAACAATTCAGTAACACACAAGTATCAGCAGTACAAATTGACCACAACAATTAATTTAGGTAGTGGTCTGTTTTTGAATTTGAATGAAAATTACATGATATTTGGGTAGTGTGTATTAGGCATTGTAGGTTGCAAATAAACTTTGAATCTTAAATGTCCCAATTTAAATGTCTAGCCTATGTATGAAGTTACTTCTTTCAGCAGACAAGATGAATAGGGCCTGTGTGCATCTCTCTTCCTCCCTCCCCCTTAGGTAAACAGTTGATTCCAAGGAACACCTGTTGCTTTTCCTGTATTGTAGTTAACTAACTGAGTACTGTTCTTAATATAGATGCCTGAATGCGCTTATCCCATAATAGGTGTCCAGGAACTGGGTCTATGCAGTGAGATTTTCATTTACTAGCCAACTGGATGTGGTGAGAAAAAGTAGCTAAAATATAGATGATAGCACAATTTAGTGTCCTTGTTCTAGTAATAGCATAACTTCTTTTTCTATTTATATCAGAAGAACACGTGTAAGCAGATTTTTTTGAAGAATATGTTGGGATCTGTGTTACAGAAGCTGCTCAATGTCTTACAACTCTACTGCTAGACTTGGGTTCTACAGTGATTGTTAACAGGATACTACTAAGTGTTWTTTTGTTTCTGTTTTAGTATCTGGTTCTTCCCTATGTGAACTCCAATAAAAATGAACGAGCTTTCCAAGATTTTTTTTTTGTTTGTTTTTTAAATCAAGTTGTACAGTTTTCTCTTAGGACTTCTACATCCATTTCTTTGTATGTGGAAAGAATAGTTTTTCATTAGTGTGCTAGTCAGAAACCAGGCTACTTATTCTAACTTCTTTACCCAAGTTGYAAGAACTGGAAAAGAAACAGTATTTTTGAGAATTCTAAATTCTATACTTACTGAGCCCAGTATATTCATTTGTATTCATAATGGGCAACTACCACATATTATACATGTGGATGCTGATTCTAAATTTAGATAGGGCAAGCAGCTAAATTATTGAAACTTTTTTTTTTTTTTGAAAATCATGCCACATCCTCATTTGTGATTTCAAAATTTTGTGGTCTCTTTAAGCCACATTAAAAGTCCTATTTACTTACATTCAGTAGCTTTTTCTGCTCAAATATGTTGCTTTAGAACATAATTCATGTTATTTTTTAGAAGTTAGTTTATTTTTTGCCTTGATTAGTAAACCTTTATTATATTTTAAATACTGTGTTAAGATATYTGGCATCATATATATATATATCTTTTTTTCCCTAATGCATTAGTGGAAGCCCAAGACAGTAACAACTATACGTGTACCTTCCTTAGCACTAGGAATTCTTGAAGGATCCCACACGCATGTCTTAGGGTTTCTAGAAAAGAGAAGTGCAAGAACGTTATGCTTTTACTGACAGTAGTATCAGTCTTCTGCAATAACTATAGCTATTTAAGGTAAAATATCAGAGTAGAAGCAGCCATTCRTTTCAATGCGGCTGTTGAGATGCTATTACCATGTTTTAATACATGATACATCAATATATAGGATAACACTCTGGAGTTTTGCTTTTGTTTTAGCTCCTAATACTTATACAAATAACATTTGAAGTAGAAAGCTTAAKTCAGTTAAATATTTGACAAAATGTTAGGAGTGCAAGCAGGCAGTTAAATTAGACTGGGTACACACAACTGCAAACAATACAGTGCCTAAAAATGCTCATATCTTAAGTAAAATTGGAAGTATAGGCAGATTCCCCCCCCCCTTTTTTTTTTCTTTTTCAGGTGGGTACAAGAATTCAGGTTATTTTTCTTGTTCTTAAGTAAACTAACAGATGGACTTAGTCATCTGTCTGATAGAAGTGCAGACTTTAGCTAGCACTTTATTTGTGACAGTTGCAAGTAATTCTTGGACTGGTTGGTTCTGCCCACCTGATATGGAATCTGACAACTGTTTTGCTCTCAGGGTCTCTGGAGAGAATTTAGTGAATTAATTTGATAGTAAAAGTTTAAGTCTTTAAAAGATGACTGCGTGAATGGAGCGTGTGTGAGTTGGAATACAGATTGTTTAGAAAGAGCTATTTTTGACCATCTGACCAATTATGCTGTCAGCTTCTAAAAATTAGAAACGGTTTAGGAGTATGTGTAATTCAGGAATGCTCTCTGAGAGTCTATACAAGTTTTCCTTGACTCTAATTCAGGACCTGCGCATTTACTGTTGGAGTTCAGAAAACAAGGCCAAGTTAGTTAGCTTCCTACTTCAGACCATTATAGTGTGAAAGCTCTTTTTCTACACTTCCATAAAAAGGAGAGGAATTCTTTCAGCACCTGTTTCAGTGGATGCTTTCCTAATACGCTTAGGCAGGGCATAAGTGAAATATCTCAGCCCTGCCTTAGGCATATGGAATACTTTGTAATGAGGGCTCTGCTTCCTGCCATGCCAGTGCATTTCATGCAGAACTGTTACAAAAGTGAGTTACTGAACCACTGGATAGAGTCACGTGCTTTCATTACTAGAGAGCAAAATATACTTTGTAAAACAGGTATTAATTTCTTCTTTACTTTGACCTTTCATCTGGAATTGCTCTTGACAGTTCGTGCCTGCTTCCGCTCAGCATTGTAGAAATAAATGTGCAGACTCTCAAAACATTAGACATCTTTAGGCTTTAAGAGTGCGGTAGTGCTAAGAGAAAACAAATATGTGCATTTTGTAATTTGATTCAAAAATTTAATTTTAGAAGAGGCTAGAAGTAAATGTAGCAGAGACCAAAGTACTACAGCCCTAGCTGAACAACTTAAGTATACTTAAAAAGCTTTTTATGACACTTATCTTCCTCCTTCCCTCCCTTTCCTTTCCCTGCCATGCCAGTCCTTGTGAATTGTGTAAAGCTACCTTGTGTTCTTCAGCTGTTGGCATCTCTCTTCAGACTAATATGGGAGCAAAACCACTTTTGTATCTGTCAGGACTAAAACCTGCCAGATGAAAAGCCATGCTGTGTCCCTCTCTTACCTTAACTTCCATGTATTTTCATAAATTTGAAAAATGATGAGATACATATAGGTAGGTAACTTTTTTCTATTGAATATACAGAATCTTTTTTCCTCTTATAGAAATGGCTGTAGCACCTTATTTTAACTTTTAGATTTTCTAATTTAAAAAATAAAACCACATSTATAAGTGACTGAGTTTCAAGTAGTTCTGCCTTGTTTTAAAAAGCTCTACACAAATACAGATTTATTGGAAGATGTTTGGTTTTCTTTTAAATACTTCTAATAAATTTATTGTTATAAAAATTTATAAGCCCCCCTTCTGTCACTCATTACATTCACTGTAGCTGTTTCCCAGCGAATGTTTAAATAGTTCTTAAAAAAATAAAAAAAAGGTGGAAATTATGCTCATCACCTTTTGATGTAGTGTCATGCATCTAATGCTCCTTATGTTACAGTTCTGTGGACATTTATGGACAACTTAAGGACCTGATTCCTGTGAGAAAATGTAACATTCCTTCTGCACTGGTCTGTTTTAGTACCCAACCACTAGACAGCCCCGTGGGGAAAAGGGGACTGTTCAGTGCCATGTTAGATGAATTGTCGAATGTCTTTGGATTAGTCTTTCCAGTTGAACTGCTAGTAAGAAGTATGTTTTTTGAGAATYGATGCACAAATGAATGCAAGGAGTTAAAATAAGATTCTCTTATTCTTGCATAAATAATTTTTAGACAGAATTGATTAAAAGAAARCAATAAATATTCAGGCAAAAAGTCTGCTCTCTTTAGTTGCATATACTGAAAATTCTTCAGGCAAAGCTGGCTTATATAAAGAAAGAATAGTAAAACCTATTTCAGTTTAGTCCAAATGAAGTCCCAAACTAGTATGCTTGTCCTCTGGTGATGCATGTGGRTATTTTGGGTGGAGTGTGTGCGTGTGTCTGTGTTTTTGTTTGTTTGTTTTCTCTCTCCTCTCTCCTCAGCACTGGCACCCAGTAAAGCATGGGGGAGAGAACTGAAAACTAATTGCACTCTAGATGATGATACAAAAATGCTACTTTGCTGGACTGGTATGCTGCCAGAAGTAACTATATAAACTCCTACTTTGCAGCACAAACAAAACTGAAAAGATTTTGTTTCACAGTCTCTCATTCTGCTGTTATTCTTCCCAAATTTGAAATTTCTTTTYAGTTTGCTGAATTGAATTATGAAATAATTTATACTTATTGCAAATTCCGTTACAAAGGTGAGATCTGACTGTTGTATGATTTCAGCATACTAGCCACCTAGTTAAAAAAAAAAAAAAGTTTTAACAACCCATAAATTTAGCAGAATGCGGAAAAACCAAGAGTAGTCAGTGATATAGCTAAAATCTATTATCCCTTAGTTGCAACTTTATAATGGCTAGAGAAATATTCTAATTTTCTTTCAAGAAGAAAATCAACATTTATATAAATATTTCTATATATATATAATTCATGTTTTTATATATATGTAAAGAGGTCACTTTCCTTAAAACAATATAATAAAATACAGTTGCATTCTCATTTTTTTTAATTCCCTTGACTGTTGTAATTTCTCACTTTTTTTGTAGGTTATCTTGCACTGATACCAGGCTTTTGAATTAAATGATTCATTTTCAAATAGTTAAGGGGACCTTTTATTGTGGTCTCATCACAGCTGAGGAACTACTGCTAAATAATTTTATATTTCAGCTGTATAGACCAATGTATGTTTTGGTATAGGGTCATATCCACTGGTATTGCTCTAGATCTTTTAGGGGTTTTTATTTAAGTCACATTTTTCTAACTGTGTGGGGCTGAAAATGCAAACACTAAGTGGGAATATGRTTAGGATTCTGTTCTGTCTCATACTTTTTCAACATAACTTTCAATACTGTTGTATTTACAGTATTTTTACTGTCATTGATGGGAAGAGGCAATCGGTACATTTAGGTTACGTTCAACTTTCTGACTGACTTAGCAAATCTGATGTCGGTGTGTACCCTGAATAACTCTGGGCCTGGAATCTTGATAGTATTGCTTCTTAAATTTGTTAGCTATAGAAATAGCTACTGTTAAATAACAAGTATTTATTCAGGCAGCAAACTTCAAATTATAGCCAAGGCAAGATTTTTTTTTTCCCAACAAATATAACATTTATGTTGCTAATGGGCTATAATGAAGAATATTGCTGATAGTTATCTTGAAAACATGTTTTCTTGGTATATTTTTCTATTCTATAAAAAATTGTTTTTCCTTCTCTTTGCTTTTTTAAGAGTGGAGTCTCTTATAGACAGTGTGCACACATAGGAGGGTGTACATCTTTTATTTCCTCTTCTGTGCTGATTTTTTTTTTTATGTATTTGTGCTGATGGGCAGTACATAATACTTCGGCAGACGTTAGTGATTCAGATGGAAATGTTTGCGTAGAACCACTGATTTTCAATACATATCTAATACTCAGAACAACAGCAAATCTGAAGATAATTATTGTGATGATAGCTTCCTGCTCCTAGCTCTAGGTGTTCCTAATACTTCAAGTTGAACTCTTCGTACACATAGTCAAACAAGACTCCCTAGAAAGGAAATGGGCACTATTTAGACATAACTGATACTAAGGAGGAAAAAACTTCTCTTAGCAGTGATTGTGTTCTATACTCTAGGTCAATGTGGAAAGTCAATTATGTTGCTGTTGGCTGTTTCAGTTCGTCTCAACTTTAATACTACTGAAGTAKTATTGCAGATAAACTGTAAATACTAGGTCTTCATTAGTTAAATTAGCACTAAATGCAGTTAAACTACAACTAAACAACAGGGTGTGTTTTGGCAGAAAAGAAACAGAAAAAAAGGAAAGAAACTTCCTGGATTTAACTGTATTCCACATGTAAGAGTAGTAGCATGATTAAACAGGTCAGTGATGTAGTTCAACTGACCTGAAATGCAGTAGTGGGTTTTAGATGGAAATTTTGACTTGAGATTGAGARAGGACACTTGAGCATCAAGTGCAAACAAGAAGTATATTAAACCTATCGTAACTTGTATATGTTCCGTTGTAATCTCAAGGAATGTAGTAGAACCATTATTTGTGCTAGTTTCCACAGTATAATGTGATGAGTATAGCAGCCTTTATTTYAGCAATCAACTTAGTTAACTGCAACATGTATGAATCTTTTTCAAAATTAGTATTGCCAAACTTACACATTTGAACTTAAAACTAAGTGATAAGGAGAGGAGGCTTGTAYATCAGTGTACATGGACTCTAGGGCTTCATTTTTTATTTTGCTGCTGTCTTAGAAAAGTCTTTTTWTATATTAAAAAGTTTGGAAGATTAGTGCACCTTGGACTTCCTGATTTGATGTTCTGTAAAAATAAATTTTAAAACCAGTGGATACTCCTGTATATTGGTTATTTGCTGCACTTTTTATTCAGTAATACAACGGTTTTGTGGTTCTGTATTTGCTAGTGTTTCCAAAAATGGCTAAGTACCCAAATAGGTAGCAATAAGATTAACACAAAGGTTGTCTTGTAGCTTATGAAACTGTTGTTTTAGCTGTGTTACTCTAAGGATGTAAAAAAGGCAACAGTTTTATAAGGAGAGGTAATATCTCTTATTAGATCATGTACCGTGCTGGGGAACAGGGCATAGGCAAGCTTTTAGTTTTTGAGAAAGTTATTCTTGAGAAAGTTATTAAATTCTTTGGAGACACCATGTGGAGACTTTGTACTGCTTGGATTGTTGCAGGCACTTTCCAGATACAGACAGACACACATTTTTAAATAGGTAGCTCATCGTTTTCRTATCTGACCTAGTAACAATATTTGGTAGAATTCTTACTTTAAAAATGAATTAGATGCTTCAAAACAGTAGTTTCAGGATATTGTTAAGACGATCATTTCTTTTTATATTAATCTGTGAGCATGATGCCTGCATAAAGAAAGGGAAGATTGCATTGTAGAGAAGCTGTGAAAATAGTTTTCAGATGTTACTCTTCCTATGTAAAGTGTGAAGGTATATATTCTTTTGAAGTATCTGACTCTTGGAAATCATTAGCAAAAGTGCTCAGGGGAGTGCCTTGTTTGAGGAGTCCAGCTGTGGGATTGTTCTGGAGGGGCTGTGTTGGCCACTAGTGCAGCTGTGTATAGGTAAATGTGTAAGATGCAAACAACGGTGGATCTTGTTAGAAGGGTTGCATCTTCAGACATGACTAATGCTTAATAATACTTAATAGTAGGATTTAATTTTTGCCTTGTTGGAAGTCCCTAGTTAGTCATCACAGGATAGAAGAGTGTACAGTCAAGCCCGCTCTGAGCACTTTGAATATCTCGCCTTCAATTCATGTATTATCCTTTACTTGAAAAAGTGGAGGCAAAATGCGCAGCTCGCACCCCTCGCACTCTTCCCTGCCCCAGCAATGAACAAAGCGCGCTTCCTGGTACATGCTGTTAACCTCTGCATGGTGCCGCCTGTGAAGGAGTTGACTTGTTTAGGATTTCCTGTATTTGACACATCGTTTTCACCTTCTGACAGGTGTCTGATTTCTAACAACTCTGTTCTGTGGCTTCCTAGTTATGAATACAAGGGGAGATCAAGTGATTCTATTTTAGGGAAAATTCCTCACTATTTTGAATTGGAAAGTATTTGTAAGCTTGTACGTTCATGGTATATTCTGCCTTCATAATTTTGTTTTCTTTAATTTATCATGCTTTTCATGTACTTGTTTTGTAAACATTGTAAGGATGAAGACTGAACTGTTATAGTGTAACTTCTAGGAAGCATTTCAGGTTAGATGACTTGTATTGTGGCAGTCTCCATATTCAACATCCACGCACTTCATATCTTGCGTTTTTCCTTCTAAATTGAACTTAGCTCCCTATCTTGAAGTATACCTGCCGTTGGGGTATACCCCAAAGCCCAATCATTTGGTATTTTAGTTGTGATTCTCAGGGAGTCTAGCATTGCCTTTTCTGAGAATGAGGAGGATGTTTAAAATAAACAAAAATTCAGTGTTTCTTTTCTTTTTTCTTTCCTTTTTTTTTTCAGATTCATGATATATCATTTTACTGGCAGTTGAGTAGTTAAAGATAATTGTTGACCCATCTTAACAATATAAAGTCTATGGTTGCAAAGGGAGAGTAAAATAAAARTAGAAACCTCTTTTGTAGCACTTGCTCTGTACTGGAGAAATGAAAAACATACATAAGAGCKACGATAATTTTCCCATCCTTGGGGAAGAGGGAAGGAGGGATCTTTTTGCAATTCATGTTGGCTTATCAAGAAACTTTTGTCTCATGAAGAGGAACACAGTTTGTCCAGAGTTCTCAAACGTGAGCTTCAAAATTCTTAACAGGCTCTGATTCAAAAAAAAGTGTGAGCTGAAGCACATTTTTAATTTTTTTGGAAAAATGTGAAGGAGATGAAAGCAAACTATTCAGAAATAGTCTGTCCTACAGACTTTGCTTCTAGATTTTTTTTGAACTTTATATTTTTCTGTAGTGTATAGTCTGACAATCAGGCATAAAATGATGAAAGCATTGTGCACTTAAGAATTGAAGTGTTATGCATCTGAAGAACTTTGTCATGGATGTTACTATTGAATTAAGATATTCCCTATTAGTGGACATAAATAAGTGCATCGTAGCAATGAATCCTCTCTCAGAAGTACCATATACTCCAAGCACTTAAATGTGCAGAATCTTTTTAACCTGGAACAAAATAAATGCTGGATCTCATACCCTTGGTTAGAGCAGTGATAAGGGTAATTGTTTATGCTGTGAGTGTTTTCTTTTTCAGAAAGACTGGGGTTTAATTGTAGCTTGGCAAGTTAAAAAAAAAAAAAAAAGTTCCATATTGTTTTTCTGCAGTAGATTCCTGTTGCTATGCAACAAACAGACTGTCACTTAGTACAGGATAAATTAAATTTGTATTCCCTGCACATATCTCTGCATGTTCATTTTATACTTGAACAGGAGGGTATGGTTTTGACTTCCTGTAGGACTCTAGTATGGAGTGTACGTTTTAGTTTCTATTCTGATACTTGCTGTAACTGTGGTTACATGAACGTACTTGCATAGCCTTTCTTTGTTTTCAGATGTATAGGACACCTGTGCAATATAATCAGACTTCTAGCCAGACAAAAAGGGGTTGTAGTTATGTTCCTGGAGGTGGGATGATATTGCCAAGCAACATGTTAAGACTTCAAAAGGGAGAAATTTCTTGTATAGAAAACTCTTAGGTTATGAATTCTGAAAATCTTTAAATATAATATAGAAAAAGTTCAGGTGGCACTCATTAAAACTTTGAACCAACAGATCTGGTTAATTTTTAATGACTAATAAAATGATGTTTTAATTTATTTACGACCTACTCCTACCCCCAACTGAAACGACAAAAACAACCAGTCCCAATACCCATACTCTTTATATCCATTCTAGATGGATTCTGGAATAAATGTTTAGTGTGTGTGTGTTTGGGAAAACTGTGTTCTCTGGCTGTGAAACCAGTAATTAAGTAATGGACAAGTAACAACATCTGGTAAGGCAGTATTTCATAATCAAAATTGAGTTCCATAGCGGATAAGAAGGCAAAAATAGTACTTGTAAGCTGGAAGGACGTTAATTTGATCTTTGCTTCAAAGAATATTTAGATGACTGAAATACAGAAACTTGAAAGTTGCAGGGTTTTAACACTGCTTTCAAGAATAAAATGCATCCATTGTATCTTATGTGACAGGAGGGTTATTTTGTATAGTAATTTTATTTTAAGCAATACTGTGAATTCTATTCTGGATTTTGAAATCTAGTTTACAAAATTTAACCTGAAATTGAGTTAGATGCTGAAATTAGCAGGTGAAATATTTGTCGTTTTTTTTCTACTCTTGGAATTGGAATGTGGCGTTTTCTAATGTTTCTTACAATCCTCAGTCTGAGGCAGACTTGTATGTAGCTATTTTGCTAATCTTATTGTAAACCTACTGTTGTGTGTGGCTGTTTAATAGAGCGAGTGGCTGTTTRATAGAGTGGAAGTGGAAGAGTCAAAGGGAAATTAAGAAAGATTAGAAACATCTTGCCATGCAGTTTTCTTGCTCTTGTTTTGCCAAGGAAATGCATCAAATATATGAAGTGTCATTAAAAGAACGAGCAACTTTTAAAATATATAAATATAATACCATTTTCACATAACCTACTGCTTAATGCAGAGCCCGTTTCTGATGTTCAYGTGCATATTCCAGGGCAGAAAAAATAAAATCTGTTTCTTTGAGTACATAAAGAGCACTTGAGACGGCTAAAAGCAACTTGGACATTCTGTGTCTGGAGGGATCAAAACTGAGCTCTATCACAGAGAAGGGATGTAAAGACATGGAGGGGAATGTTTGGGGGTTTTTGGTTTCTTTTTTAGAAAGGTGAATCCTTGCTTCTGTTTCAGAACTGTTTGGAGAGAATAAAAGTACTGCCTATGGCTCTTTAATATTATAATCACACTTTTTAATGTTTTCTTTTGGTACAAGAAACAGTAGGAATTCCTAAAACTGCCTGATCTTCTTGAGCATGCGTCTRTGTGTGGAGAAGTAGTTTCAATGTGAAACTAAGAATTTTATCTGAAATCTTAATGCAACTAAGTTACTGTATTTTATTGTGTGAAATCAAACAATCCTAGAACCTGCTCAGGAAAATGAGAAAATTGAGATGTAAGTTGCAAGTAGTGCTTTGCTGGGCTGCTTAAATAAATCTTAAAGGAACTCAAAGTAGAAACTGGGTGTCCTAAAAACATTTTGGTTGTAGAATAAACAGTATTTGAAAAGTTAAATGCTTAAATGCTAATCTCCCCCTCCCCCCCAGGTATCTAAAATATCCCTCCACTTTTTTCTATTTTTACCTAGATTCAGCTGTCATGTTGCTGGAAATCTCTTAATTTCTTTTGTCACATAGCCCACCCTAGCCCCTTTTTCCTCTGTTTCAGTCCGATAACAGTTATGATTTTGCTTACAGCCAGTGAAGGCTGAGAAAAATTCCACAGAAATTGTCCAAGTCAACTTCAGAATGGAGAGGGGAAACAATTGAGAGAAAAAAATAACAACAAAGAACAAACAATATTTAGCCTTTTTCCTTTGCTACTTTCAATTTTTTCTTCCTTTTTTTTTGTAAGATTGATTGTATTGTACATCACAGTAGAATGGCATAAGAATCCCAAATGAACAAAAGGATCCAGAAGTAAAGCAACTCAACAATTCATTTCCAGTGGTTGCCATCTGAAGGCAGTTGATGCATGGACAATACATAATATTCTGATATTTTCTTGTAGCTCAGGTGCTATGTTGCTTTTAAATAGGGGTGTTACTGAATAGTCAGAGTTTAGTATCCTCTTACCCAAAGTCCTGAAGTTAGGACAAATCTTGTAGACTTGATATAATTAGTCTGATGTTTATTTCAGCTGTTGAAAATAACGCATTTCTTATGTGTGCTTAATCACAGCTCTTGGTCATGAATACCTATATGTATATATTACACACAGAAGTAGGTCAAAAGAATGTCAGTTACATAGTAACTGTAAGTGATGGTGCTTCCCTCTGCCCCCAGGATGGATTCTGGTTTGCAGAAAAAAATAAGTTGCGAGGTGGAGTGTGGGGTGAGTTTTTGGTTTTGTTTTTGTATTGGCTTGTGTTGTAGAGGTTGTAAAGTCTGTAATGAATGAGGTAGGAAAGCAGTAGAAGAGAGGGTGGTGTCATGGTCTCGGCTGAGTGTGTTTTGTAAGAATGGGCTGCTTTTCTTTGTCAAGGGGTTTCTGTCCTTTGGTGCTGGTAAAGTTGTTCAAAGTTGTGAATAGTTATGTCCCAACTCATTTCCTTATTGAGTGATTTGACACTGCGGCCTAATCTTTAAACATGAAACTATTCAGCATATACCTTAATCCTTCAGAACATAGCGTGTTGTATGGCTACTGAAGACAACGGATTCAAGATTATTTTGGACCGAATGATCAAGATTAGAAGACAGCGCACACATTGCGCTTCAAGTTGTCGTTGGAGGAAYGAACTTCACATCTGTTTCCCCTTTTAACTTCCAACTTTTAGCAGCTTCATAAAAATAAACAAATTTGAGGTTCTCAAATGCTATGTTTGACACTGCATAAACAGGTGAGGAAATTCTGAATTTGATATTCGGAACAAAGTTTGATTAACACAATAAAAAGTCACTGCCCGTTGAATAAAGGAGAGAAAGCAAATACTGACTAGTTGTTCACTCGGTCATTAACCCATCCATCTGAAGCCAGAGGTACTGTCTGAAAAGAGGTATATGAGAAGAGGAGTAATTATATAACTAAGACTTTTTTAGAAATATATTTTAACTGACTTCTTCCTTTCATATACAAGCAACCAGAATTTTGTTAATTCTTAACTCTTATGTTTTTTCACTCTGAAAGTTTTTGAAAGTGTTGTTTTTTTGTTTTTTGGTATATTATAGTGTAATTTCTCTTTTCATTAAAAATGGAAATAATGAGCCAAATATAGTATGGCACGACATCTGAACTACGCATAGGTTATCAAGAGATTTGGAACRTCTAGAATCACAGCAGCCTGTGCTATCTGAAATAAGAGTAACTCTTAGTAGTTCTCATCCTATTTGTAGACTGTACACGTGCAGGAAACTGGAAATGGTGATTGGGACACTGTACTTACCAGAGATAAATTGAAGCTAGAGGAAATAAGCTCTGCTCTGTGCTCTGCATCTAATCAGTTACTAACTTCATTCAAACAAGATGCATCAATATTTATTTGTCAATGTTTATGATAATACTGGGAAGAACCTTAACACTTAGCTTGTTCTTCACAGCCTTTGTATGGGGCAAATCGTGTAGCTTTTTATGGAGATACTTTGAATTAATGTATCTTGATCTCTACTGTTTACCTGAAATCCATCAACTTTATAAACAGAGTTCAGGCATCTCTTGCCAGATAACGTTCACCTGACTTCTGTAATGAGATGGTCTGTTTAGACGACTRCTTTAAGAATATAAAAGGTTCGGCTCTATACCTTAAGATGTGTTGCTTGTATCTGTTTTGGCTAAATGACAGATGCAGATCTGGTTATTAAGGAGGAAGATGTTGTGGTACCATCAGAGGGCAGCAAGAAGTTGTTTTTCATAATAATTTGCCATGTTCTCTGTGATATCTTGTAGGGGCTATCTGGGGAAAAATGATGCCAGGGAGAAGTCTGTGGGATGACATGTTTTTCCTGTAGGCTGTAATTCAGGCATTTCTGTTGAATACATCTCYGTGGTCTGAGGTGGTATTGCCTTTACCAGGAAACTTGCTCCTTTTTTTAATTATCTTTGGAGTTTTTGTCTCACTATCTGATTTAAATTTATCTGCAAGTTAAACCAGTTATACTAAGTGACACTAACTGTGGACATAGAGAGCAGTTTATTCTCTTTGAAGCTGCCTCTAGTATATGTCAAGGCTGATGCTTCCCGTAAGTCTTTTCTAGATTAAACCGAACAATTTCATTAGTGTTTTGTTGGGGACTATTTTTTGTTTGTGTTTAAGATCTTCTGTTACAGACTTCTTTTTGAAGAGTACTACTTGAGACAAGACTTGTCATCCACTCTCATGTACTATCCTACAATTTTTCACTAGAATACTTCTAAATGAAGATTGATCTTTTCTCTGTTTGCATCCTGTTTCCAGTATGCCTCTATTACTCAGAATTCTTAGTTTGTCCTTCTCTACGTTTGCATCTACTTCCAGGTTGGTGTCTTCTCTGAATATAGTAGGCATGCGCTGTTCCATTTCTCTGTTTCTAATGCAGCACAGGCCCTGCAAAACTGCATATGATGTATTTGGTCTGAGTGTAGCATTGGTAGATGCTATCTTAGCATAGTTTTCAAAACTGCTTTCTCCTTCCTGTATAGAAATTTTTGTCTAGACCTGTTTTTATACCATACAATACCATATAAAATACTGTCGAGAACCAAGCTATCATATGGCATCTACTGTTTCTCTATAATGACTAGCAAGAATATTAGATTCCATGATGATATTTGAGGTATCAAGTGGAAAAAGATTAGCTTTTTGGGATCCAACTGAGTCTAGCAATTAATGGGGTAGGATGTTGTGTCAGGTTATAGCCTACTGAAAAAAACTTAAAAGAGGGAACAAGGTTGGGTTTTGTGTTTTTAAAAAGAAAAAAAAATACCTTCAGCTCTGCTCTTGTACAGTAATGTAACTACAGTACACTTCCRATCTTTCTTCTCCATACCTATTTGTTGCATACTTCTGATAAGTCTGGATCAAATTGAAAGGATTTTATGTACTGCAATGGAAAGTAGTTCTGTGCTGAATCAAAACTGCTTGAACTTGCTCTAACTTCCAGGGGAAACTTCAGAATTTTATTAGAGTATGGTGTATTGTCTTAGCAATAGTCTAAATGAAGTCTAATATGTTAGAGAATATTCTGAGACTTCTAGTCAGTGTATTCTTTTCATACGTTACACACTAATTGTTTCTAGAGTAAAATATTTTACTTGAAAAAATAATTCTATAATTAAAGTTTCTTTGTTTTGCACTGTCAGAGTTAATTCCCCTGTGATGTAATTAGCAGTACTCATAGCTTCTGCGTCCAGCAAAATGTTACCTGAAAAGATAGGTGCCGTTTGCTGTCTTTGTGTGTGGCTTATTTGTGTTTCATAGCAGCCAAGTRTTAAAAATGCTGCTGTGCGGTATTACTGAATGTTAATTTTCTGTGTAGCTAGTGGTACTTTAGAGAATGAGTGAATAAGCCATTAAACTGGTAATCATGGATTACTTGCTTTTGGGAACGTGCTGAATTTTCATTAAATTGTTGGTATGTCAAGTAATCTATTTTTTTTCTTGTTGAAGCTGCTTTTTTTTTCCTGCCATTTTCTTCAGCCTTCAGCGTGTCTGTGCTAAAGTTCTTTTTTGCTGAACAGCTTGAAGAAAAACATGTAAAGCTTTTAGTTTTGTTTTCCTTTGTGTTGCTACGAGGCAGAAATAAGGGAATATAGGTGCTAGTACAAGCTACTATTTGTAGTTAGTCATTTCTTGGAGTTCTTTTACCTACTGTGTACTGCTGAATATCTTCAGATTCAAATGAGTAACTTTATGCTGCTTATCTCCCTATCAGATGTTACGCTTAACACTCCTCTGAAAACAAGGAAGAGTAGATCAAAAAGGGAAGAGGAGTGTATGGTGGCTACTCAGTCTTTTTATCCAGCTCTAGCTAATGCATGTACAGAAAAAATTAACTTACTATCCTAAGTAAAATCCAGAGGTGTGAAGTAAGTGATAATTTTCCTTAGCAGTAGCATCACTTTTGTCTCAAAAATGAGTGTTACTCTTCACTCCCAACTGTACCTTCTAATTGGCAGGCTGACCAAAGGGACAAATTCAGATTYGAAATAGGTACTTGCATTTTAACACTGTTAGCAGAGTTCTTAATGGCACAACTACTTTGTTTTTTTTTCACTTGGCAGATAATGACCTTCTCTTAGCTCGACCTGCCAAGTGTACTTTCCAGATGATTATTCCAGGTTACAAGCATCTGTAAGTGCGATGCTCTGGAGAACATACTTGAGGCTGGTTTGGTTTTGTGGCTCACAGGTCATGGAGGAGCTACCAAGAAATAATATAAAGAAAACTTGCTTCTTAGTGATTTTTTTTCTTGTGTCAGTGTGTATGTCTGTTCTACTTCTGTATTTTAGCTCAGTAGTTTTGGAACTGAATTATGTCCAGCCAAGATGAACAGTGTTTATGAAGCTATCTGATACCACTACCTGATCTGTGCTTTGTCTGTGCCTCAGTAAATGCTGATGAGTGATGTCTAGCATTTGTTAAAATTGCAGCTTATTTATTGCAAACCTAGTTTTGTGGAAATCAGAAGCAGAATCGGAACTAATTTTTGCCTAAAACTGCACATGTYTAGTGCTGCTATTCTTGTCTTAAGTTAATTGAAGAGAGTATTTAAAAGAACACTGTTTTATGGAATGTCAATTAAAAGTATGCAAAACAGTAGCTTGTGAATGTGTGATTGGAGTTAGCTGAAGAAATATCAGCTGAAATATCAATCCTAAATTTAATTTATTTATTTCTTGATGTCTTGTTTACAGACTAGGTTYCTGTCTACAGTGCTACTCTTTCCTGGTTTTAAAATGTCTTGATTTGCGGTTTAGGTGAGACTGTCAGCTCAAACCAGTTTAGAGTTGATTTGCTTAAACTTGTCTTCAGAGAGTTTAATTTAAAAAGCCATTTTTAAAAATGGCCTGAGGGTACAGAAGACCCTAGGCAYGAGTTCTGTATCCCTTCAAATCCAGTTTGGGGAAGACTTCAGTGACGTAGCACGTGCACTTCGTGTGACCAGGGTGAAAAATGTTGGGCTTATTTGCAGCTCTGTTTGATCTGTGGAATGCACCGCATCTATTGTCAGCGCTGCAGCTGAAGCCGGGGCAGGAGCTGGTTTTCCCTTTGCACGTTGTCTAGACAGACCTGCTGCACTGCTGGGTAGTTCTTGAGTAGCCCGAGGTGATAGTCTTGGCAAACTTGCTGTTGTTTTCATATCTGTAGGTAGCTGAGATATGGGACACCATGACTTAATGTGGTTGGTTTTACGTTTAAATTCTCTGGATGGCTATAGACAGTATCTCTAGAAACATATGAAGTTTGCTGTATTTAGTTTTCCWTTTCAGTCTAGAGGCTTTTGGAAGTACAAGCATTCATCTTGGATAATTCCATATCACCGAACTTAAAACTGTGTGTTAGTAATGAGGAAAAGATTGTTAACATCTAGCCTGTAAATACAAAAAAGTCGCTAAGCCAAATGTGTGCTGCTTTGCTGCTGTCTGTTGCAGAAGGTGTCATCTTTTCTTTATTATATAGTGTACAATCTGAACACTGAATTCCCCACAACTTTATCATGGTGTTCACAAATCTGCTTGTTGTCTAAAATTCAGTACTAGTCTACACTGTACTTTACGTTGTGTWGTTTTTAAATTTCTTTGATAACATACTAGAGGCATGTAGCCATGGTTTTCTGATGTTGTGTGATAACTAGAAAACAGTGGTTTCAGGGCTTTGATCTAGGTTAGTTKGTTTGTTATGAGATATTAAACAAGAATATATCTAGTGTAGTAATATATTACTTTTAAATCATGCAAATAGGTTAGAAAGCTGTTATATTTAAAAATAATGGCAGAGATTTAAATAAAAACAAAAGAGCTTACTAGGGTTTTCCCACTGTTGATATTTTTSGGCAGTGCGGCTGTTTTCTCCATTTAAAAATGGACTTCCTTCTGACTATTTTAAACAATAGGAAAAAACTCCTCATCTAAAAGACTTTGCTTCCTATCTTAGATACAACTCCTCTGATAACAAATCAAAGAAAACAGGATGTATAATTCAACCAAAACATGTTTCAGTGTTGTAGGATTCCCTGTGGAGGGGTTAAGKTTTGTGTGAAGCAGAGAGATTTCAATATTATAGTGACATTTAAAAATGAAAAAAAATGCCCTATGGGGGTCAACCAATAATTGATGTAGCCCAGTGCTCTGTCCCTGAGAGTAGCAATGTGGGGCACCTTTCTGGAAAGTGAGTCTCCAGCCACCTAGTCATCACTTTTACTCTCCCTGCATCCTAGAAGCCGTTGTTGRATTAGAGATGTTATGGATATGCCTTTTGAGTCTTTCTAGCATTTTTTTTTAAGAGCATATTGCCCATGAATTCTTCTAATCCCTTTTTAGCCTCCTGATACTCCTTGCCTTCGTAACTTCCTCCAGCAACAAATTCTGGAAATTCACTATCTCTTTTTTTTTTCACCTGTAGAGGTAGGTAGATGGTACTATTAAATGAAATCAAAACTTCMAATTTTGCAACTAGTTTCACTTTAGCTCCCCTCATTATGTGTTCTAATTCTGTTGGACGGTCTGTGTTATGATCTGTAGTACAACGCATTGAATTCATTTTTTTGCTAGTGAAACAAAAAGGCCAGGATATCATGCAGTTTGTAAGGCCAAACAGCTATTGTTACTTTCACTCAGTATGGATTAAGTGGATGTGCAGATTAAATAGTTTGGAAGGAACTATTTGAATTGTCTGATTTATTCCCTTTAGCAACTAAGGGTCCATACTGGTAAGAAAAAAATCTTTTAAAATGTTTTGGCTATTTTTTGACAGCCTACTTTAATGATCCTTCCAGCAGTTTGGAGTATCTTTATGAAACATTTTGTATATAAGTATTCTTTGTGTATGTAGCAGAGAGGCAGTATGTATTATATAATTTCAGTGACAGGAGGGAAAAGCCCAAACTTTCAACTGCTGTGAATGATTTCTGTTTGCAGGAGCAAAGCTGCTTTGTTCATTACTCATATTGAAAATCAGTATAGTTTTGCCTTTTTTATTTTTAACTATTTATTTTAACTAAGTAACTGTGTTTAGAACAAAACATAGAAAACTGAAGTAGAAATCCTGTCATACAGTAATACTCAGTTTGCAAGTTAAGTACCTGTAATCCAAGAAATGCTGATATTAAATCTTCTCTAAACTTAAAATTCATAGTTTTTTAATACCAGGAAAAAACAGTAGATTTTTATACTATAGTAATATCGGTTGACTTTTTAGCATTCATTTCCTTTATCTCATAATTGTAAGAGTTGTAAAACCAAGCTGAACAGATAATGATGCCCACAGAAGATAGTTAYGGTGACAGCACTCTGTATAGTGTGATTTTGATAAAATATTCTTTTACTTGACCCTTTATGTTTTCTTTTTTAAGAAAAATGCCTCAAAAAATCCAATAATGTGTATAATTTTCACAGTTATGTAATAATTAGTGTGTAATATTATCACTGTTAAAAATCTAACAAAATGCTTGAAATTATTCCTCTTGCTGATCTTGTAAACTAAATGGTAACTATTGCTATTTGTGTAGCTTGCTTTCATGGGTTGGCATAGTTCATGTATTATGACAGTTAGGATTCTAGGTATTTTAACATGAATTTCTGAATGTTTAAAAGTCTAACTGTGGCATTAATGAAGTTTTTTGGCTTGATTTGTCTCTTACATCCTCTGTTGCCATAAACAGGAATAGTACTTCAGTGCTGGGAAGGTGGTGATTTTGTTGCTAGGTTTTGGGTATTTGAGAGGTAACAGTAACACTGAAGTGTAGGCAAGAAGCTGAGTAACTCTTCCTGCTTTGTTTTGTAGATTACTAAATATGGTTTAAAAAAAGAAATTGCATCTAATCTATATACATAAGGTGTTTTTACTTACAGTAAAATTCTTATTTTTGTCCAACAGTTGTTAGCTGTGAAGAGCATAGCTGAGGCTAGGCAAACAGTTGTGTTCTAGTTCATTCAAAATTCAGTTAAGTTCCCATTTCAGGGTCAAAAGTAGTCTTTATTTATGCCTGTAAAGCTACTTTTGAAAAAAAGTGGAGGTTGTATAATTCAAATTCAGGTCAAAATATGCTCTACTGGATGTTCTGRAACAGTGAATCATGCAGGAATAGCCTTACTTGCTTATCAGAATTAGGAAGAGGTAGCAGCTAGCGAGAATATATGCTGRAAAAGAATATACTTTTATATGCATATATAAAAGTATATGCAACAAGATACTTTTTATAAATATCTTGAGCAGAACTGCATTTTAGGGTGAATGACTTTTTTAATAAATAAAAACTGCCTTTTCTTTCCTTTAAGAATTTTCGTAAACTTATAAATTATCTGTTCGAGCCAATTAAAATATGTCTAATTTGTATTCARCTTTTTTTCATATTCATTATTTTTACATGATAGCTAACAGAAAAAATTACTTGAGTGTATACTCAAGTATACACTTGTGTTTTAGGTGTTTTAGGTTCAAGTTTTGGGGGGTTTTCCTTGCTTTGTTTATAACATGTATTTCTCTAAAAAAGTACATTCATTTCTAATCTTTTTCATAGACTTGTATAATATCATAACCAAGAATGAAATATAAAAAAAAATACAGTAAATCAAAATTCATACTAAAATTGTATTGGTAATGGAGTTCTACTTATAGCAACTTCATGTATTACTGAACCATTTTGGGTTGTATTTTTATCACTGGAGTACTAATACTGAGTATTGATGGAGGGTGGACATGATTGTGGCAGTCATTGWCTCTCAAATCTTGCGGAGAACAACAGTAGTTGGCATGACCAAGATTATGCATTGATTTAAAAAAAAATGTTAACGAAGGAGTTAAAATACGCTTTCAATAAAAATCAAGCTTCTAGAATTGCTAGTTAAACTTAATCATAGTGATTTCAGGTAAACTACAGTTTACAATACATAGTAATTTCATACTTACTACTATAGTTTTCTGTTTAGAGAAAGTGCTGGTATATTGAAATTCTTCTTTGTAGGCGTTCTTAGCTGTTGGCAAACTTCTTACCATCCAGAGGATGGGTCTAGAGGGTGCTTTCCATTKAATTCTGCCACAGCCAGGCTGCTTGGCATAACTGTTGGAAAAAGTTTAAGTAGRTTCTTCAATAATTCACTATTTGAATAGACACCTTTTTAAAACTGTACCAAATATAGTAAAACAATAGAAAACAATACTTACGTTGGCTTCTAATTATAAAGAAGGTTCAGAGACATCAGAAATGGAGTACAGCTTTTTTAAACTAGAGGAATTTATGGCGTTATTTTAAACACCCTCAGACCCAGCCCTTTAGRTATGCCAGTTTTGCTTGGTCAAGTTGGTATAATTTTTAACACCAGAGACTAATTCAGAATAACAAGCAACATTATAATATCAAAAAGTATTTTAAGTGCTTTTTTCAAAATAGAGAATCTTTTTGTGTATTTCTTTAAATAAGAGGTTTTTTTCCTCTGTTACAGCTTTGCTCATGCGAACTTGTGTAATGCCATTCAGTGATCTAGATTAAAAAAAAAAACAGTATGCTAAAACCAAGGATCTGTTATCTTTCAAACTGCTTCGAGTCAAATGATATGCACAGGGCAATGATTTGCGCAGATATTCTGAAAATGGACCTCGTGCACTTTCTGACTATTTTCTTCAATTTGTTGAAAATACGAGCTTTCTRTTTATGTTGTAGTTGAAGCTTTCGACAGTATACACTTGCATTATGCATCTTGATGACTGCAGGTGCTGCTGATGCATGCAAGTTTTAAGTGTGTGTAAACTTAGGTTAGCCATTATTTCTGAAAACTTGACTTTGTATACAAAAGGTTGACATGGATAGTATCTACCAGATTTTGGGATAAAGAATTTCTATGCAAACTTTCCTCTTCAGCTTTATCCTCTAGCTTTTTGCAAACAGACTATTACCAAAAATAAAAGAACAGGTTCCACACTTCCTTTTTATCCTTGTGTTGCTAGGTGCTTGTATGTATTATATGCACCTAGTATGCAAGGTGAATCACAGTGACTGTAGCTTTGAAGAGCATAAAGCAGACTTAAAAATCAAGACCAATTACCATAGACCAAAAATGGTAGGAACTTTTTTTTTTTTTTTTTTTTTTTTTAGGAAGAGCTAATTAATAGTTAATTGGTGGTCAGTTGTTGGACTCCTAATTATCAGAGCTGTTGCAAGACGTTAGGATTTATCCAATACTTTAGGATTTCAGAGGAGAACTGATGCATGATTTCTCAAGGATAGTGGTAAGTTGGTTTGCTTGAGCATTGGTTGTTGCTTAAAATAGCTATTGCAATAGTAATAGCTAGAGGATAATCAACTGAAGTTACTGGCAACTGAAGTTAAATTAAACTTAAATGTGAACTGTAGCATTTGGGAGGCTAATGCATGTATGCTTTTGTAGTTGTGCTGAACCTCTGGTAAGGTATCAGATTGCCATAGTTGAAATTGCCAAGTACTGGCAGATATTTATTCTGGAAGCCTAGGATCCTGGCCAGAAGAACTCAAACATAAGAGAGCATTTTGAGCAGTTTAGTAGCAAAGTTGACCATGCACTACAGGTGAAAAGAAGCTGTATGGACTGTGGAATTTTGGTAACTTTAAAAGAAGCAGATAGTGATCCAGAGTATTTAATGCAAAAACTTACAWCTTCTTAACCTGCTAGAACTGATCATTTGAGTAGCCATAGATGAAAGTTTCACAGGAGGCTTTTGTCATTTGAAACAGCTGAAACTTAAGTGATACTTAAGTATATACAAATATACTTGTATATTCCAAGTTTCAGTGGTTACATAATAACACATATCTTTGATAACTTGTCCTAAATCTTTAAGACTAATATGCTGCTATCTGACCTTGAAGATGTAAATTTTAACCTTACCATGAGAATATGGAGGATACTTAATTAGCAGCATTATGTTGCCAGTACAGTGTCTGTGTCCCTCTCTCTCTTTTTTTCTTTTCTTTTTTTTTTCTTCCCTCCCCTGAAAGTTTTCAGTATATCTTATTGTAGCAGTAGCATGTCTAAGGTAGCAGAGTATTCTACTTTCTTTAAGCATAAAGAGCTCRTTCTATAATTTGTTTTTCTGGGATTCGAGATTACTCAAGTGCAAGCTCATAATTTACCAGAAAAGTTTCCAGACATGATTGCAGTGAGGGACTGTTATTCCTGGGCAGATGCATCAAATATTAAATCAATTGAAATGTGAGAGACAACAGTAGGAATACTTCTGAAGATATAAAGCTATGTGGTTTTTAAGCATGTTGACAGGTTTTTCTGGATTCCATCTGTGCTTTCTGAAGTCCCCGTCCTCTCCTCCCCCCCCTTATTCCCTAAGCAATTAATGTGTGTGTGACTGTTTAAGTTCTTGTTCAGTTGAACCCTTTTATATTGGTTTCTCAGGTGTCAAAGGAAGTCAGGATATTCTGGTCATCTGTCTTTCTACTGCCACTGATGTTGAGGTCTGTGGTGGAAAATGTGATGCAGAGACTCAAATGATGCAGTGCGGTGTTTTGGGCCACCCACTGAYGCTGTAAGGGCATATTAGTTCAACTGTAGCTTCAGATCCCAGTGAAGTTATGTCTGCTTCTTGGGTCTTTCAGACTCTTGGAGCCATGGTATGGAGACACCTGAGCCAGGTTCAGATGGCATATTGGCTTTTACTCTGTGCCTTATGAAACTATACCCTGCTGGTCTGCAAACAGTATAACCAACAGCTATTAAATACTGCAGGACAGCTAATACCTGCTAGATCTTGACCTTACTTTGCACAGGGCTGGTGTCCATCTCTTGTAGAGCGTAATTCATCCACTACTCTGATACCTCAGTGGTAAACTCATGGACTTGCATCGTTGACTGGTGGAATGTTCCATACTGGAGTATCTGGTCCTGCAAAGATGTCAATAAGGGGTGCTTGCAGCTTGGAACTGAAAGTACGCTCCAGCTGTTGCAAGGCTCAAGGCTATGAATATGCAGGGACGCTCCTGAAGTACAGAATTGAAAGGCAAGAGTCAAACTTACCTTGACATGTCTATTTTTTCAGAATCTTCTGTGATAAGATTTCACAACATTTCTAAGTAATCTTTTCTAGGACTTCATTTTTATTACTGTTAGATGAATTCTTGTTATTCAGTCTTGCTTATGGGTGATGTCTTTAGTATGTTCCCATTTTTTTCCTCTGTATTGTCTGTTTTGCTTTTTTATAACACACCCATATATATATGTGTGTGTGTGTATACACGCACACACACACGTCTCTTGGTGCACTGTTGTCTTGCCAAGTGCTTTACAGTTTGTATGYCTGTAGTTGGTATTTTTCAGGCCAAAGGGTATTCTTTAGAAAACAAGTTGAAGTTAATTGTTCTTTACCCTTTTGATTTTATATGAATCTCTCTTACTAAATGTTTACATGATAATGTTTTAGATATCAAAAACATACTTAATGCACAGTGCTTGTTTTCTTTACCTCTCTCTCTCTCTCTCTCGCTCTCTCTCTCTCTCTCTCTCATCACAGAAAAGAATGTAGAGTGCTGAATCTTATATTCCACAAGGAACTGGGAATATAAGTTTTTATAAACACTTTTCATGTTTTGGGGGTAGAATTACATCTCAATAGCAAATTCTTGCTAAGTTGGCAGCAATGATACTATTTGAGTTATCTTGGCTCAGCTGTGTTAACGTTTCTAGATCTTACAGTCTGAATGCAGGCTACTTAATGGAGTCTATTATGTTCATCTCTTGCAAGTTCTTTTTTTTAACTTTTTATAATTTCTGACTTATGTTGACAAATGAGAGCGTTTTTTTTTTAATTTCCAGGTCTTCTTCAAAAACTGAAGTTCTTCACTTGATGGAATAGTTTTCCTGTGTAGTTTGGATGCTGCTTCACCTCTATGAAGGCTTTTCTAGCATTTGAACAGCATTTCAGTGAATAGCATTGAGACGAAGTTAGAATTTTCTTTCAGGTGACTGCTAAGGTTTTGTAGGTTTTGTGGGAAGAACAAAAGGGATTAATTGTGTTATCTGCAAGAGTGCCCACCTTAATATCTTGTCAGGACTGATTTCATCAAAGCTAAAGCAATATTTAAGCTTTTTTTCTTAATAAATAAATAAAGTTCTTGCTATCGAAACTTGTAAACATCTTTGTGTGTCACTACTTCGACACATATTTATTGTTAAAGAACACTGTCTGRTGTCACTGCTGGCAGAGTTGTGTTGCTATATCTGTATGTTTAAATAGACTTTAAGCATCCCACTTTGAGTACAGACCATGCTGTTCGTATCACCAACTACTGTAAGGAAAACAGCTGCTGACATCCAAACTACTGTTTTTAACAAGGCCTGGATTTGATCAGTCCGCCTAGGTCACTGGCAGCCTTTGATCACTAGAATTAAAAGCTGAAGTAATGGATTTCTAAATCAGAATTTTGACCCTGGATAATCCATTGGGTTCTGCTGACAGGGCAGCTAGCCCCAGTTATATTTGGAGCATCTTTTCTCCTACTGTCTGGAACAACCTTTCTGTAGTTTTCTGCTTTGTTGGTTCTCTTCTGGTCATTTGAACCCCGTATTCCCTTTGTTCATGGTATGTGCCTGTTTGTCTTAATTTTAGTTTTGTAAAAGGCCATGAAGCACTTCGGATGTAACTTGTGTGAGGGTGAGGAGCGCGGAAGTTGCATTATCCTAACTGGTATCTTGGTAGATTTATTCAGAAGAAAGTAGAACTTGAAAAATGTGATTTGTCTGCACTTACTGGTACATGTGGTGTTTTGAGAAACCATGATGCAAGTCTTGAGCGGCTTTATCTCAGCAGCCCTGCTTGATACTTTGGGCACTTTATTCCAAAACAAATGACTTAGAGCCCTTCGGTACTTCATACARGCCATGAATGTTTTTCTTTGTTCTCATTCCTTCACATACGGTCAGTTTACTTTTTTGCTTTTGAAAGCTAATGGTTAAGTTATTTGAAAAGCAACTGATGTGCTAATGTAGGAGGAAAAAAGTTTAACTGACATCATTTTTTTWAAAAGTCTATAATAAATTTGTCAGTGTTTTATAGAGGCATCACCATTTCATTTTATGCGTACTCAGATGTGTAAAGTACATTGTTGACTTTCAATTTAATGTTATGTTATCTGGATCTTTTAAAAATCTATGGTGAAATGACATGATAAGAAGTGGAGTTGAACAGTTAGGTGTACCTAAATGGAAAGTGGATCATAAAATATCAGTGACCAGCTAAGTGAGCTCTGATTGTAGGATATACCCACGTGTGACATAAAACAGATGTAAAAACTGTTTCTTCTGTTTTCTCCGTTTCCCCACAATAAGAGTGTTAGAATGGTAGTGTAGTGTGCTCACCTGGTCTTAGATTAGCAGCTGATCTTGTAATATATTCTGGAATATGAGGTATTTAGCTAGTCTGAAAAATGCAAAGTCGGGTTAACCCCCTTGTCGTGTGCATTGCTTAGCTAAGAGAGCTTGCRTGGGGCAGGTAACAGCTGAAGATAACCAAGTCTTGCTAAGTCTGCAGCTGTTGTTCCCAAACTGATGTGTGCATTACAGTGTAGTTGCACATGGCTGTAGCCTGAGGGTGGTTTTGTTTGTTTTTCAAACACACAACTTGCCCTCTTCCTTCCTCCAAACTTTACGTGCAGCAGGACCTGCTAATGCCGATGGTATCGATGTGAGTAAACAGGACGAGCCACCTGGGAGGCCGAGGTTTAGAGACTGGGATTCCCAAAGCTTCTGTCAGAGGGGGGATGCAAGGCGGTCCTTGTGTGATTTAAAGATGAAAATTCAGAATGCCCTTCTTAGAAGGGTGTTATGCCACCAGAGAAAAACAGCCTAGTAGTAAAAGCTGTGACTGGTAGAACCCTGTCTTGTAGCAAGGAGCTTTAACAGTGTCTTAGTGCCTAAATGACTCCTACATAGAATACAGTTCTAAATTGAAATTCTCACTGAAATAATGTAAGGTTGCCTGACAAAAGTGGTTTTTGCAATGAAGTTACATCTGCAGAGGAAAGATAACCTAATGGTTGGTGGTTGTTCTAGAACTTCTGAAAGCCCCGTTAAATTGATTGCTCTGTAATAGCCTTCCTGTACGATGAAAGCTGTGCTGTGCACAGCTGGCTGTGCTGCTTTTTTACTTTAATTAGTATTTTTATATTAGCTGAACTAGTGAAAATCCTTGTTTAGATAAAGCTTTATGGCACTTTTAAGACAAAGTAAAACATGGATACAGACAAAACTAAAACAACAGATAGGTTGATAAGGAGTCTTAATTTTCTAGTGTGAGCAAAAGCTAAGCCTCTAACATGCCTTGTTCTGCAGTTACTGCACGGAATGCTTTATTAGCAGGAATCACTGCAGAATACATAGCAGTCCTTTAAAATATGCCACTTTTTTTCCACTTTGTAGCTTACAACCAACTTCTCTTTTGTTTGCTGCTGGAAAGTATTGATTAGTATAAGTCAGTATTTTTCTGTCCTGCTGATGTATTTTTAGCACTCTTAATATTAAAACCCTAGAATAAAAGCCTTATTTGGCTACAGCTACTGTTTTATTTGGGCTGTTTACATTGGTCTCTTTTTGGACTGAATTTATATTTTCAATTTAATGAGAAGATACTGTCTTACATAATAAATCACTAAAAGTAAACTAAAGAAAGGATTAGCAGAAGAATTACGTACAAAATAGGACTAACCTATTCATTACTTTTGGTTTAAACAGTATGCTTTAAATGTGAAATTAAGCATTTCTAGTGTGTAACACAGCTGAAATAAGAGAAGATAGAATATTTGACATCTAACTTATAGTATTGGAAAGGAGTTTCTAAACACTTGTTCCAGTTTTGATAGTAATGTATTAAATGCACTCTTATTGGATCTTATTAGAACTTTGTTCTTGCTTTTCTAGTTAGAGATGCCAGTAACTAGTTTTATCTCTGCCTTGGCGGGGGTGGGGAGCCTTTAAGCAAGACACTCACCACCCCCCCAAATGAAAGAAAACCCCCAAACCCACAGGCAAAGAAACAAACTAACAAACCCCCCACTGCTTTAAGGGACTTCCCAAATAGCATTCATATACTGTTGTTTGGGAAACAAACTAATGAAAAAAAAMCAACCAAAACCAAATAAATGCGTGTACATGTATGCTCTTACACGTGCTATTTTGTGTGTGTGTATATAAATAAAAAAAGAGAGGTGTATGTGCATAGACACGCTTTTGCAATGTGGTCCACAGAGTCAACCCCCTCTGGAGTTAAGTATTGTGACCAAACAGAAACTTTCATGCAGAGATTTGGGTTTATGCTTGTTCATGCAGATACACTTAACAAAGGTGTGAATTATCCTGTCTGTAAACATTTAAAATTGAAAGGACTCTCGAAGTACAATATTCTTTTGCTGCTATCACCAGTAGGTGTGATGCAGTTTGCTTCAAACTTTGAAGGTAGAAGTAGGTATCGTAACGTGTCTGTAGGTCTTATTACAGGAGTTCTTCAGTAGAACACGGATGTATCTCTGTGTTACTGCAGATCTTACTGTTCAGCGGACTCAAACATTTGAGCTTAATATTCTGAATGTGAAATGAAGTTAACTTTGCAGTCATAAATCTGAGGTTTGTCTCAAGACAGCAATTGGAGAGACAGCTGAATCTATAGGAGTTAAGGCCCGGAAGCCCAGGTAAGCAGTGGGGTGTGTGTGTGTGTGTGTGTTTTAATTTTGTAACTACTTTTTTAGTGAGAAGGTAGGTCTAAGTGTAAATGAGAATGTTTAAGAAGCTAATAAACAAAATGCCCTTTAAACTTTTTATTTAACCAGAAGGGAGGAAATAAAGTATTTAAATCTTCCAAAATAATTACTTTGCAAAACATTTTGAAATATTAAGAAGCTGTTCTCTGGAAAGGCTGTGGATAAAGATGTTGGTCAATTTTAAAACTTTTCTGAGCATACATCATGTTTTAGTAGTTCCTTAGGTGTTCCTTTCCTGCCCTGGAGTCAGAGTGCTCTTTGTTTTCTTTACAGGGTAACCATTTCTGTAGAGTTTATATTATAATCTTATTTACAAGAAAGGCAAGATCTGTTGGAATTTTTTTTTGGTTTTACTCATTGAAAGGACAATTCAAATTTCAATTCATACTAGCTCTTGTACACATATAGAAAAAAAGCCTTCAAACAAGTGTTTAGAGCACACATCTGCACTGATGCCCTTTTTTAAAGGACTTCATAGATACTGCTGCTCACTCTTGGTTTTTTTTCTTTTTCTTTTTTTTTTTTTTTAATTGCAAGAGATGCAAGAAATAGCTGACACTGTTAGGAAAATTAACCAGCTTCTTCCTGTTAGTTCACAGTGCATTTAGATCATCTTTATTTCTACGACAGAACATTAACATTTGTGCATTCATTAGATGTAATGTTAATTATTTACTAGAATGAGTTAGCTACTGCAATCATCTGTTGGTGTTCAAAGTTAAATATGGGTCACAGACTAAAAATACTTATGAGTTCTAATTTTTATATTTTTTTTTTTGTATTTCTGCTTATATGATTCTGGCTGGTAATTTGGAGAGGAAGAGGTAGAACGCTACTTCCACTTTTTTTTCTTTTTTAACAGCCTTATTTAGATAAAAGTAACTTGGTTCCTTCTAATGTAACAGCTATATTACAGGACAAAATTGTGTGAATCCCTCCAACAGCACCCGGAAAAAAAGATTTTCCTTTTTAAATGAAGCCTGATTACCATTGAAACAATAGCAGAATCTTTAGAACAAAATCACATCTATTACATTGTCTTCAAAATCATTAACTGATGAAGACAAGCTTCAGATTTTAGAAAAGGCTAAAATTCTTATATTTTGTTAAATAACATTTCTACGAAGGTTATTCAGAGGAAAATAATCAAGTCTAAATGATTATGGATTAATCTAAATTGTATTAAATAGAGTGTATGAAAGTGAGTTCGTACCTAAGGCTTTGAATTTGAAGAAGACAAGCTCTTGCACCTTGAGGGAGGTGCATTAGTAAAATATGCTGAAGGGACTAAGGAATTTAGTGAGGGAAGAATCAGAAGTTTCTTCAGGTCAGAGAACAAAATCTTAACTGATTTGAAGTCAAATCTGGAAGAAGGGCTTCTGAAATAAGTGTATAACTTACCTCCCTGAACAGTGGTGGATTTGTGCATGAATTCCCATGCTGAAAACAGGAGTAGGATTTGTGGATGTATGTGGGTTATCATGAATATCTGTACTGAATGCATAACATGAAAATACTCACTAGATCTTCCTGTACTAGAACGTGATTGAAGCCAAAGCAGTTTTCTGTTTGCTTACTACACTTCAGCTGGTCTTGGATTGCTTAAGAATTCAGTTTGTTGTTAGTGTTGCTTAAATAAGGCTAGGAACTCTGCCTTATCCTGGAACACTCTTTATCAGGAAGTRTGGACAAGGTTGTCAAGAGGTGTGTTTATATTTGAAGTATTTTGTAGTGGAGAGTTGCTAAGAGATTTTAACAGTTCATATGCTAATATTACATGCTTGTGGGGGGGGTGCAAGAAGCAAGACTTTGTGTCTTTCTTTGGAAAGTGTAGGAATAGTTTGTTTAGCTGACTGACAGATAATTTTGCTGTGGCATTTTTCACTTTTAGCTGTCTAGGAAATAAGTGTTGAAAATAGTAAGGTGCTGTTTTGCATTAATTGAGTCTCAAATTTTAGATTAAAGAGATTTCTACAATTTSCTAATTTAGGAGCATAAATTAGCCTCCCTTCTAATATTTTCCTCAGTGTTTTTTAGGTGATTTATGTGCTAATTCGATATCAAATCTAAAATTGTGWAGTGTGCATATTTTTATAATACGAGTGGGATAAGGAACTGGCATGATTGCTTTAAGTTTGCTGTGCTTCAGTGATGAATTGCCAAGWTAAAAAGTTGCTTTGTCTTAATTCTTTTCAAGTAGAGAAAGTTGTTGCATCTTCTTTAACATGTGTATTGCTTTCTAAAGAAGACTGAGATGGAGAAGTAGAATAAATATGGCAGTAGACTATGCTTTTAGCTGTGCAGTTATTTTAGAGAGCAATATATTTAAAGATTGACTTTTTAAAAAATTGAGGTGTTGCTTTGTGTTTGTCATTGCTGCTTATTGTGGAAAATAGGAAAAGAAAACTTTTTGCTAGATATGGTATACCTTTCCAGTATGTAAGGATCACTAATGTGATGGCTGCTTCTCCATTTTTGCAGTTGCCTGTAAAAATAAGGATTTTTTGTTTTGTTTTGTCAGTAACTTGAAACTAGCAAGGTTGATCTTCATTTAATTTTGTAATGTTTTCAGAAAGTATTAGTAGCCTTCAGGAAGAATCTTTGTTGCAGTCATAAGCACATCCGTAATGTTTGGTAAGTGTMATCTAGCTTAATTGCTTGGAAATTAAATCATTTTGAGTTGGATACTCTTGCTGTACTTTGGAGGTATTTTTTGTGCCGGTTGGTTGTGTGGTATGAAGGAGAGCAGGCGCTTACCAGGCACTGCAGTTCAAACTGCAGTTTTATTTTGTGGAAGATAACCTACAAGGTGAGCAAGATGCATCTGTGCTGATTTACTAGGCTCAGTATTTTTGAGTACTGTATAATTCATTTATGTGTATGGTGACAAAGCCAGGATATATATATATATTTTTTTTTGATTGGAGATGCAGGAGCTTTTTGTCACAAAAATTAATTACTTTTCAGCCTCTCAGGGTTGTAAAAAGGCATGCTGACACCGTTCTTCTGCAGTGTCTAGTAAATACTGAAAATTGGAGAAACCGCCAATTGTAAGGCTAATAGGAAGTTTGTTCAGTTTTGAAATCTTCTGTGGATTTCTTGTGAACATAGGTAAGTAAATTCTGGGTCATCTGAGATACTTCTGTGTGAAAATACAGACTACTTTTTTGTCAGGTTTTACAGTGCTTTTTTCTTCTGTCTGGCCATGAGTGGGTGCGTTTGAAGCCTACAGGAAAAGAGCGGTGTTTTGGAATGGGCCTTGTTTTATCCGGCATTTCCAAGCCGGTGAGGTGAGGCGTCTGGCGGGTGAGAATATGCTCCTTGCCAACTGAGGCACGCCGTTTCCTTGTGAGCTGGGCCCGAAGGGCTGCTTGACCCGTGGTGGCTTGGTTCAGAGCTGGTTGGGGATAGCGCGGTGTAGATGCAACTGCTCTGCGCACTGTTCGGTAGCGGGGGTGGCATGATGGGAAAAGGTGGATGAGATCTGGAAGACGAGAAGTGGTGAGGATGGTACTGTGTGGGGCGAGGGAATTTGAGGAATCGGCTGTGTTAACCAAGAACTGCAGAGTGCGTGAAGCAAAACGCGTTGCTGAGGCAGGAAGATACAGTTCTGAGGGAGGGATGGAGAGAGGAAGCGCAAGAGCAGGGGAGCTGCAGCAAGCAGAGATGAAAAGGGAAGGTTTTGGACGAGGTCAGAGGGAGGAGWGGCAAAGAGCTTTGGCTTTCAGTAAAGCTGGACTGATTTAATCAGTCTTCCCTTGGAGCAAAGAGATGAATACTGAGATGAGCCTTGACAAGTGCTCATCTAATCTCTTGAAAAAGAAACTCTAGCAGCTCCTTTACTAAATGTTCTGGAGCATAAATACAGTTCCAGTGAATTTGTTCTAATATGTAACCGTAACTTATTTTCTTGTAACTGGTTAAGGTTTTTTTTCTTGCCCCTTTTACTGGGGATGGAGAACAACTGTTTCTTYAAAACAACATTTGCTAATTGTAAGGCATCTGTGACCCCTTTCTCCCAGTAACTTACTTTTCAGGCTACAGCAGCTCACTTTCTTGGGTTGTATTCTGTACTGGTTTGTGTGTGGTGTAGCTCCCACTTGCACCCGCTCTAACTTGCTTTCTTTCATAGTGTACCAAACTGAATGCTGCAGTCWTAATGTTCTCCTCAGTGTATCGTAGAAGATTTCTAGAAAATGTAGATATTTATCTTCTGTAGTGGCAGCATCACAGTACTGATCCATAGTGCACTAGAAACTGAGCAGAAATGTTACATGGTCGCTATACAATTGATGCTTATCTTATTATTCCCAGATTTGGATTCGTACGTATGGGTTCATGCATTTGTATTTATTAGAYTGTRTTTTTTAATTTTATTTTTTATTTTTTGGACTGTATCTTCAGTTTATTAAAATCACTGTGCACTATTCAGTTCTTTGGGGGACAAGGTTTAACTCTCTTTAGGTTGGTTAAGTATGAACTTAAACTGGATCATGAAAAGGCAGATTATTAATAAAAACAGTGAATAAAGTTAGAGATAAATTAGGTTAACCTAAGTCAGAAGGACCTAATATAATTCACCAAGAAGAGTGCTAGCCACAACAATCACTGAACTTTTAAAGAACCTTTAGAGACCTATCCCTGAAGACACAGTCTCAGAGGGTAACAGTTACAGAATTCCTTTGCAGTTAAAGGAGAGAAAGGAGAAATTGTAGCAATCAACATAACTTCAGTACAAGAAAGCTACTGGAACAGCTCACGAACAATTGTTTTCTAAGCATATAGAAGATGAGAAGTAGAAAAATCTGATATGAATTACACCAAACAAACCTATTAGAACTACGAGCCTTACAGTTAGTGTCAAAGCCCTACCAACAAAGTCTTGGTCAATGGCATTTATGTACTCAATCTAGTAAAAGATGAGTAGATGCAACTACATTAGAACTGATGGAGAAGATGGTACTTACAAGTAATCCAAGGTGATCTCTGTCAGACCAGGAGGATATACTGAGCTGGTGTGTTCAAGGACTCTGTTCCAAGTTCTGCGTAATCAACTTTCTATTTAAAGGTACCAAAGGAAGTTGTGTAAAGGTACCTAGCATGAAGTGTTTCAAGCATTGTAGAGGACAGAGTTCAAGGAGCCTCTGTGAAAGGTTTGGAAACCTAGGTTTACTATTTCACAGGACAATTTAAGCATGACTTCCTGCAGGAGCCAAGGGATGCAAATGCAATCCCTGTCTTCTCTGACAGTAACCCCAGTTTCTCCTCTTCTCCCCAAATACTGGCCGAAGTTTTCTTACTTTACTCCAGTGGGAATAATGATTTATTTCTCTTCTTGTTCGTACCTTTTGTGTGTGTATGTTTTTTTTTAAGGCAGGGGCATGTTAGAATTATATAAATATTGTATATAAGATGTTTGGAGTAATCTTTTCACTTTACTTTTGATTAGCTGTGTCTCACTTGATTAGCTGTGTCTCACTTGAAGTAATGTGCCCAGATTTGTGTCTATCACTTCATTATACTTTTATTAATTTAATGGACTTTTTTTTCCTCTCTTCTTGAAGAGCAGAAATAATTATCAGAAGTTTAGGAAGAGCTACTAATTGCTAAGACCTGGAAGAACTTGGTCTAGGAAAGAAAGTATAAAGGGATTTCCTTTCCCTTGCATCCTTACTCACTAAATTCTTGAGTGCAGTGGCTTTTGTTTTGTTCTCACTTGTTCTGTCCATAGTTGAGAACTGTAGTATTTTGTTTCCCTTTCGGATTCAGTCAGTTACTTTCTACTAATGATAATAATTAAAACAGTTTAGTAAAACACTATTTTAAATGTTCAGATGCTTATTTTGTAGTACAGGTTGATGATAAAATGCATACTTTATTTAAATCTGTTACTTTTGGATATTGAGCATTAAAGATCTTATATACTAATTTTCTTCTATGTATAAACTAAAGAAGAAGGGGCTGGTTCAAACTTCAAGTGTGAATGCATGCTATTACTTTTGGGAAGAACATTCCAACAGAGTAAGATGCCAAGGAGGGAGCTGTGATAAATAAGGTAGTACTTAGATATCTGCAAATCAGTTGGGCCTTCTCTGAGGAACTTAATTTTTTGTAGAGACAAAATAATTTAGGCAGAATGCAAGTTCTAGGAGTTCATGTTGTCCAGCCCTCTGCTCAAAAACAGAGGGCCATCCTGTAAGCTAGATCAGGTTGCTTGTGACCTTGTCCAGTTGAATTTTGAAGTCTCCAGAGATGGAGATTCCACAGTGTCTCTAGGCGACCTGGTCCAGTGCTGAACTGCTGTCTTGGTGAACTTTTTTTCCTTATATCTGCTTGAAAGTTCCTTTTCTGCAGCTTTTAACTGTTACCGCTCATCTTTCTCTTGTGCACTTCTGAGATTAGTCTGACTCAGCATTCTCTGTAACGACCTACGGGATAGTCARGAATGGCAGTTAGATTTCTGCCTTAGCATCTCTTAAGACTGAACAGACACAACTGTCCTAGCCTTTTCTCATATATCTTATACGCTAGCCCCTGTGATAGCTCTCTGTTAGACCTGCTCCAATTTGTCAAAATCTTTGTCCTGGGGCGTCTGAAGCTGGACACTGTRTTCTAGATACAGTCTCAGAAGTGCTGAATAGAGGGGAGTAATCACTTTCTACAGCCTGATGGTTATTTCATGCAAGTGCAAGTTTTTGGGCTTGGCTTTGAATTTTGAGGTTCCAATCAGCCCATTTCTGCCAACCTGCAGACATTCTTCTGAACAGTAGCTTTGCTGTCCAGCATACCAATCTACCCCGATTTGGGGATAGTTGTCTGCAGACTTGCTGAGGTTGCATTCCATCCCAGTGGCCTGATCGTTAATGAAGACATTAAACAGTTTCAGCTCCAATGTTTACCTCAAGAAATGCCTTATCTGTTAGACCACAAGCTGCTTACCTGAGAGTCTGGCCAATTTTTCCTCATTGTAGTCGATACATTGATTCCAWGGTTCTTCAATTTGACTTTGAATACTGTGGGACTTGCTAAAKTCAAGTTAAACGACACTTGCTTTCCCCCTATCTGTAGAGCAGGTAATCACACCATAGAAATTGGTCTAGTTGGTCATAGAATCATACACAGAATTGGTAAGGTTGGAASGGACCTCTGGAGATCATCTAGTCCAACCCTCAAGCGAGGTGGCCCTTGTGGGGATCAAACCCACGACCTTGGCATTATCAGCACCATGCTCTAACCAACTGAGCTAATGTATGGTTTGCCATTGGAAAATCTTTTCTAGCTGTCCTTAGGCATTTCTCGACTTCCAGATGGCTGGACATGGCTTCTGGGGGTACTTGCCCTATAACCTAACAGAGGCTGAGCTGACTGGCCTGWGTTTCCCTGGATCTTTGTTCTCACCCTACTTGAAGAGGGCCATGACATCTGCCTTCTTCCTGTTATCAGGATCTTCTTTTAACCACCACGACTTTTTAAAGATGTTAGTGGCCTCACAATGTCGCCTGCTAGCTACCTCCACCGTTGCGGGAGTCCAATTTAATGGACTTCTGTATCCCCATTTTGCCAATACAATCCCTAATTAAATCCTCCTCTATTGTGGGTGATTCTCCACTCCCATAAACTCCCCCACTAGGCATGTGGGCCTGGGAAGCTTGGGTAAAACTTCAGTGGAGACTGAGGCAAAGAAGGCTGAGATAAACGTAGCCTCTGTGTCCTTTGTTACTGGATACTCTGCCTCATTTTACAGTGGACCCACTTTTTCCTTGATGAAAAATAGGGTGAACATTAACAAGCTTTAAAAACAAGCGCTTGATTACATTTTACCTTTTTAAAAAAAATAAAAGTGTATTTTCTGAATTTTTAGAAAGATCCTTTATACAATACTTTTTTTTTTGTAATGAGATGTGAATTACATATATTAATACATATATTCATATATTAACCCTGGGCCTATAATACTTCAATCTAAAACTAGCCATTTTCACTTTATATAGTGCTCTATAATAGAGACATCCATTATATTAACCAAGTAGTGTAAAATTACTGCTGTTTTATCATCCTAGGAGGAGCTGGGCATTCTTTGTCTGTAAGTAAAATARGTTACATGATCCACAGTAATGGTAATGTAAAGGCAGATTCTATTGCAGGGTGTGTGTTCAAGAACTCAGATTGCCCTGGGAATCTGGACTTTTGAAAGCTGTGATTTTCACCATGTGTTGAAAGCTGAAGAAATAACATATTAAGGTCACTTTTTTGTTAAAATATCTGTAGAAGAAAAGAAATGCATTTTTAAATGGGTCTTCATGGGAAATCATCAGCTCTCAATMTAGTTGCTAAAGATGATGTTTTTCTTGCCCATCTGAAGGTTTCCCACTGTATAATGGGCTCAGCTTCATGGACTTGAAGCAATGAAAAAGCACACTATCAAAAATAATAATACATAGAAAGGAAGCAATGTGTCTGGTCAGATTTTGACCCTGGTCCTTCAGATCTTTTAAGTTAAAAGATTTTGAACTGTTAAATCTTCCATTATTGTTTCTATTCGGTAAAGGTATTGATTGGATGCCTGTTAGCTTCCTTCAATTACAGTGCACTGTGTGTGCATCTGAATTAAATATTTTATATGATTGATGAAAATCTGTCTTGAGATGGATGACAGATCAYGCTAGCTGCTCCATCTCCCTTTGACCTGAACAAAATTGCTGTTGAGGTAGTATGATTAGTTGTCTTATGGCAGAACCTCTGGTTTGCCGTGCTGTTGTATCAAACCTGCTTTGAGGAAACTTAATTTATTTAAATGACTACACAGATCCTGCATAACCTTTTAGTGTAATTAAAGTAGGAAATGCCCTTGAGAAATATGCTTGAAGAATGAATGAAAAAATGGATTTGATTGTAACATTTTTTCAGGAAAAAATTACTGAAAATGCCATATCTAAGAGAACATCGTACGTAAGAGGATAAAAGAAAAAAAGAATCTAGATGAATGCATGGAGGAAGTGTAAACTGAATTATCCTGTTTCATGGTTCTATCTGTCTAAGCCTTTTTTATTAAGTTTTTTATTTTACTAATATAAAAAGAATAGCTAGTAAGAGTTTTTCCTTCTACCCACTGCAAATCCATTGTACGGAAATATCCAGGCAACGTTTAGTTCAGATGTTTTCCAAAGCATCTATTGAAACCATTTACTAAAACATTTTCATGATTCTTTGTAGGCTGAAAATACTAGAAAATTTGGGGGGAGGAGGGGGACGAGAGACAAAAAAAATTTTGCACTTTTAACTTAGCCAGGTGCTTCAAATTCTTCAAATCTGTCCAGCCATCTGGAAGTCGAGAAATGCCTAAGGACAGCTAGAAAAGATTTCAAATCTTCCACCAAAGGAAGATGATGAAGACTTATTAGCACAGAATGTCTGTGAAGTTATCACTAGGTTTACATACAAGACCAGAATCAAATCTATTGAATAAACTTCTAATATGCTCAAGCTTTTATTCATCTCATAATTTTGAATTTTAAGTAAACATGGTAGTCTTTTCAGATTAAAGTTTGGGCAAACTCGAGCTCAAGGTAAATTCTTCACTGCAATTTAAAACCTCACATTCAATTTAAGAAGCATTTAAAATGTCAAGAATGAGCACACTTTTTGATCATAAGTAATGYATTCCAGTACTACATATTTTTCAATCCAAATAATTTATAAAGAAAATCTTGAACCTGAAGTAAAAACTATAGCAAAATTATTCTTCTGTCTTTTTAAACAGACACCAAGAAAACCCAAATAAGTGTCTRCATAATGCAGTAATAAAGACAAGCAATATTTTTTTTYTYTTTTTTTTTCTTTGAGTATTAGGTATATGATGCAAAATGAAGCTATGCAAGTTCTGAGTTGAATCACTTTTTTAGAATATAGTATTGAGCATCTCAGGTGTTATGGAAGGCAATGCATACTGCATATGATAAAAGTTAAAGATGCTATTTTTCTGCTTTAAAAACAAGACAGCAAATGGTTATTCCCTTTGGCTACTGAAATACATATATTTAATCTTCAYTGTGTATTAAACAGTTGTAATTTCTGTTATTGTTTGAAAACTGATGCCTTTTCTAGGGAATCAAAAAGTCTTTTAAGTGACTTATTGTACTGGTTAAGTAACAGTTTCTTAGCTAAAACATTTCATTGACATAGACCACCTTTCTGTGGTTTCTGTGGCTAGAACACTTTATTCCCATTTTTCAGGTGTCTGTTCCAGGATATTACATGCTTTCTCAAAGTATTATTGTCCATTTGAAGAACCACTTATAGTGAGATTTTAATCTTAAAAGTTTTAAAAACTTGCTCAAAATCTAGAATAATATTCTAAAGCATTTCACTGACTCTAGCATGTGTTTTTCAAATTTAAATARCATTTCTTAAAAAGAATAAGATAATTTTAATGTGAATCAGCATATGACAGACCCAAACACAGTATTGAATTGACAACTCAAAATGTGACTGTAGGTCCATTTTGTAAAATGGTCAATACATGTAGTATGGTACGTGCAATAACACTTAATCCTAGATCATAAGTTAGTAATTCCATGTGAAAAATACATACTTTCATTTGAGATCAAGCTGTTATTCTGAATAACAACTTTTTTCTGCCTGAATGTCCTGCAATGGTTTCCTTCACTTTTTTGATATCTCTGCTGCCATGGAATTGAGTGCTGCCAGGTCTGCAAAATTGTGAAAGAATAACAATTTTTTAGCAAGAAGGGAAGTTTATTCTGTAAATTACACTCTTATTACAAGAGCAGACAGCTCTTAATGTTAAACAATTTTATACATGCAGTAAAAAGCAATTTTCTATCAATAGAAGCAAAAGAAAGACTAGGAAAAGTGTGGGCCTGCTGCTCAGTGGGGCAGGTGCCCTGGTGATGAAAGATACAGAGAATGCCTTCTTTGCTTCAGTCTTTACTGCTAAGGGCAGCCTTCAGGAATCCTAGACCCAAACTGAGAGAGATTGGGGAAAGGAAGACTCTCCTTTGGTTGAGGAGGATCAAGTTAGAGATCTTTTAGGCAAACTTGACACCCACAAATCCAGAGGCCCTGATGGGATGCACCCATGAGTGCTGAGGGAGCTGGTGGATATTATTGCTAGATTGCCCTCCATCATCTTTGAAAGGTTGTGGAGAACAGGAGAGGTGCCTGAGGACTGGAAGAAAGCCAGTGTCA
>NW_028185139.1:930146-931662 GCF_003343005.1 Rhea americana
GAGTCTCCTTCTCTGGAGATTTTCAAAATCCACCTGGATTGGGGGTTGAACTAGATCTCTGAGGTCCCTTCCAACCTCAACGATTCTGTGATCCTACTGTAGGAAATCAACAATCACACTGGTCCTTGTGTCRTATTTTCAGTAGAATAATTTGTATGAATATCATACTCATTGTATACCTTAGATGTTCTCAAATTCATCTTAGTCCAAAATCTGAATAGAAAATAGATACTGTGTTAGCTGAAGCATTGGATAGGGAAAAGCTGCTTAATTTGAAGGTGTATGCAAGTAACAGAGCATGACATATGCTGCATGAAGTACCTAATGTTTCCATACAACATCATCATTTAGCTAGACTTCAGTAACACAAAGTTGAAGTCCCTGTTTTTCAACTGATAAATTAGAGAGAAAAATAATTTGTTGTAATTTATTGTATGCTAATCCTTGCTGAGCCCAAATGGAATATGTTGTTGCATGCTGTCCTRTTGGTGGCGTATGTCCCAGTCTGGTTAGCAAGAGGAGACAGAGCTGYTATACTCAACTCCCTCGGAGATCTACTTTTGCCAGTGCTAAAGAGAAGCTCTGAGAAGGGACAGAATTGGAGTGGTGGAGTGTGAGTTAAAATTTAAGTGACCTAAAGCTCTCCCCATCTTTCCCTCTTTGCCCCTGACCCTCCAAACCCAGTGACAACAAACCCAAAYGGTTCCCCTACTTCCAAACGAAAGAATTAATCTGCACAATTGATCACGTTCAGTCCGATTCTCAATAACATGTGCAGCTTMTCTGAGGATGTTGGAAACCTTTTACGTTAACTTTAAGATGTTAGCAAATAACTTAATGAGTTAAGCCAAATGAGCCAGAGGATATCAAGTGATGTGTTTGTATAAACTTCTAGCTTTTCTCTGAAGTGTTTAGTTAGTAAAAAGTAGTGATACAGTACTAAGTGTGTTTTTTATAGTGAAATGGAGAACCCATGTTTTAATTCCRATATACAGTTTCAGGGGCAAGCAGAAAAAAATCATGTTACAAAATGCCACCGAAATGACAAAGTTGGTATCTGAACCAGGATTCTGGTGTTTTCTGAAAATGTGTATTTTAAGACATTAGTATTAGAAATATTTAGAGTTTCTTTCTAGCTTTGTGCCACGCAGTTTGAAAATCCAAAGCAGGCATTTGATGAATCTTAGTCTCTCTTCCCACTCCTSTCTGTAGCCCAAAGACTACACATTTAAGAATATCTTGTTAAATTTCTGTAAATTGAGAAAGTATCAGTCATTGGTATTTTCTGTTCAAAATAACCTGAATAACCAGAAGAAGCAGTAGCATCATATATCTTTGAAAATCCTAGTTGCTAGATCATGGACAGAAATGCTAAGGTTTGAGAATGTATTCAGTCTTAGGTTTTCCTTGCACTTGTTAGTCTATTTGAATTATTTTCTCTATGGCTACAGTCCTGCACTTCTCCTCTTGTATTTGATTGTCTAAGTTGTTTTATCCTTTTTTAGTAAAATAATCT
>NW_028185139.1:932917-986208 GCF_003343005.1 Rhea americana
GTGTTTAGCCTGAAGAAGAGAAGAAAAGGGTGTGTGGGGGATCTTATCAAGGTGTGTAAGTACCTGAAGGGAGGGTGTGAAGGGGATGAGGCTAAACTCTTTTCAGTAGTGCCATGCGACAGGGGAAGAGGCAGCGGGCACAAACTGAAGCACAGGGAGTTCCAGCTGAACATGAGGAGGAATTTCTTCCCKGTGAGAGTGACAGAGCACTGGCACAGGTTGCCCAGAGAGGTTGTGGAGTCTCCTTCTCTGGAGATTTTCAAAACCTGCCTGGATGCGATCCAGAGCACCATGTTGTAGGTGACCCTGCTTGAGCAGGGGGTTTGGACTACATGATCTCCAGAGGACCCTTCTAACCATAACCGTTCTGTGGTTCTATGATAGCTGTGTGTTTTGGCACTAGGGTTTGAAGCTGGAGATGAATCTTTTTATCCCCTATCCTCCCTGTCCCCTGGTGAGCTCTTGTATTGGGAAAGTGTGGACTAATCCAAGCATAACGATTCCTAGAATTTTTACACTGGTACAGAAAAAGGAAAAATTGCGGATGAGGAAGTAAAATTTGTAGGATGCTTCTTAAGGCCTAATGGCAGGGGAAAGAGGTGAAGAATCTTTTTCTTAGCAGTCATGTTGTAGCAGATAGTACAGTAGAGTGTTTTTTTGTTTTTGTTTTTTYCTGAGTAGTGCTSAGTAATCTGTCTGAAAAAGTGCATTTGGTAATCAGGCCAAAGTGGATATTAAGTGATCTTCTAACATCTTACTGTCTGTTGCTGCATTCTGAGGGACGTGAGAATAAGAAGTTGGGGACAGTGAAGATTTCATTTCTAAATACTGAGATCAGCGAAGACCTGTCTCCTTTGGAAGCACAGCAGGGAAATGGAGTAAACCGGGAGAGCAAGGAATACTGATGAAACACTGTTCTCGTTTGGCTGGCTTKTGCGCCTTTGAACTGATGGTTGAGTTTATATACAGCAGAAGAATGCAGCAGGTGCTGGGCCAGCTACTAGTAAGTCTGTGTGTTAAATTCAGCATTTTTCCTAGAAAGAAGTGGATCAAGAAAAGACTGAACCTTGGGGTTTTTRTTTTTTGGTGTTTTTTTTTGTTAGGCCTATCAATGAAATAGTCATGGGTTAACAACATTGATGCTTAGTGTGATATAACCCTTTGAATTTAGTGGAGTTCAGATGTACATCTTTTGATATTAAAAAAGGAAACACAAAACTTTGAGACTTGGATAGTTATTTTATAGTATCTAATTGTGAAATGGTAATTAATAATATAAATGTAATATGCTCTATTAAAATATTGAACTATCATGTCAGCATTTGAGAGCACTTCTAAAGATTCTTGTTTGTTAAAATTCATGTCTTCRTGCTTTTTCTCAAAATAAGTAATCACTTTAGAGTACAGAAGTTTTGCCAAGAGAAGGAAATTGTATTCATATTCCCTGCATTAGTAACGTGGGRTTATTGAACCATTGAAAAAGGCTAACAGACTGTGATAGTATAACATATCTGATAATCATAGTTTAATTTTTCTATCATACTACTGTAGTCTGGTAAGCAAAGTGATAGGTGATGGAGACTTTTAGCAGGAGTGGAGTATGTCACCTTCAGATTGGCACCCACATAAGAAAATTACGTATCTGGAACATTAAGATTTTAGTTCTAGGATTTGTATGAGATAAGGTCAAAAGATTTATTGTGTAATGATTGAGTAGGTCATCTGGAAATTATATTTGTTATTTTTTGGACTATTTAAATCATCTTGTATCTGTAGATGGGTAAAAATAATCCAATGCTTTTTTTTTTTTTTTTTTTTTTTTTAAAAAAAAAGTTTTTTTTTTAAATAGAGTATGAACTATTTGAGGTCTAGACTTTTTCTAGTAGCTCTGGCTATAAGGCGTAAAGAAGCTATGAAATGCAACTAAAAATAGTTTAAAGCTGGTTAAAGAAAAACTTGAAATGGTACACAAGGTCAGCTTGYTTGTGCTTACAAATCGTGCCAACAGCAAATAYTTGTAAAATTTGTAATTCTTTTTTSCTTATTGTTCAATAAGAMCCTGCAAAGATGAGCTTTTGTTAATGCTTTAGCCTGTTGGTCTGTGACAAGATAAAGAATAAGAGAGCTCTGAATAAGAGTCTGAATTTGATCACCTGTTCTACTAATTCTACTAATCAAGTCTTCTGATCATTGTACTCAATCATTCTCCAGTTTTATCATCACTGTAATTTTAACATATTAGCTTGTACTCATATTCTCAATTTTTAATAGAACTCTAAATTACCTTTTTTTTTTTTTTTTTATCACACTGCCATGTGATTGCAGATCTGAGATGAATTCATTTTAGGCAAGAACTCTACAAACTGCATGGCTTTGCTTCCAAATCAGTATCTAGGTCCTCTCACCTATGATTTAGCATGTGTGTGCTGAATGTCTATTCAGACAAATTCCTGTTTCAGGTTCAGATGTTTTCCGTAATAGTGTTACGCTTTCTATAAAGCTACTAGTGTCTGTGCGTGTTCTGTCCTCTAAGAACAAACCAGAACGTSTCTAGGCTTGGATTTGTGCAGGATGGTTGAGTTCCAAAATGCTGTACCTGGAGAAATATGGTATGTTCTTGCATGGCTTTCACTGATGAGGAAGCTTTTGTATTGACCTGTGGCGAGACTAGAATGTGTGTGACTTCAGAATTGAGAATGTATTTCCTGATCTGATCTTGCTTCCATAAGAGGCACGATCTCTGTATTCTCTCTTCTCGCCTCGCCTTGAAAGTCGTTCTAGTRTTGAGTGCTTTCTCTGGCTGTTACAGTGCCACTGAAAGTTAACAAAAGCAGCTGGATACACTGCTGTATTTTCTTCTGCTAGGAGATGGAAATACAAACTTGATCTTAAAAAAAAAAAAAAAGAAGAAGAAAAAAGAAAATCTTCTTTCTCCACCTTTGTATGTTATGAATAATTTTTTCACTACTTACACTTTTTTTTTTTTTAATTACAAAAGCAGTCCCTTCATCCTTCTTTCCCGTTCTCCAAATGGCAGGCCACATTCCTTGCAAGCCAGGCATCTCACGTGCCTTCTGTAATGTTGCATCTGTTGGAGTGGTTGGTATGTTCAGAGAACTTTACTTACTGATAAGAAACCATTCCTTTCTATTTTTATTTTTGGTCTGCATCTGGACATTTCCAGTAAAGACAATTTGTGTAGTCCCATCCTCTTCCTCTCTTAATAGTATGTTTCAGGTATGTTCTGCTTTCTTGGATTTCTTGGATATGATGACACTTGTGATACGCTTCCTTTTAATCTGAGACTGTACCTTACTCTCCTGATAACTACTGTAGGCTAACTGATGATAGCAGTAAAGTCTCCTGATAAAACTGAGGCTTATAGTAATCAACAGAATCTTTTCTGAGCAAGATCATGTAAATTCTAGATACAAATTGATGTAAAGCATCAGAAACAAATAGCATTTCATTTGTGAGCAGATAAGTTTTTTCTGTGYTGAGCTTTGTCGCTGAATATGTGGTGTGTGTTTTCCTACAGATGTTAAAAGGAGCAAGGGCCTTCCTATACTCATGTCTCGTAGAATAAATCGCCCCCTGGAAAATGTAAATTGTGTAAAGCTAGTGCAACCATAGATTCTTTGTTCTTCAGTCTTTGCAGAAAACTTTCTTATAGTTTTAGAATTTAACTAAAATTCATGGTTGGTGGTGAGGGAAACCACAATCTCTTCCATCAAAAGTCATCTGTTTTGACAAAACCTTTTCAGAACATACATCTGTAAGTGAAATGTCAAAGTGCTTGCAATTTTGTATTTATGAAAGGTGAATTTCCTTGAAGGTGACTCTAACATTTCAAATAAATAAATTAACAAATGATTGCATTTTGGTTTGTAAGTAATTTTATGTTCTGATCCAAAATACTTCAATTTTAACAGTGAGCAGAGTATCTGCCAAGCACGAGCTGCAGTAATGGTCTACGATGACGCCAATAAGAAATGGGTACCAGCTGGTGGATCAACTGGATTCAGCAGAGTTCATATATATCATCACACAGGCAACAACACTTTTAGAGTAGTGGGCAGAAAGATTCAGGATCATCAGGTAAGTGAGTCTCTGAAAGTTTTTTAATTGGAAACTTTAGCTATTTTACTGATTTGTTTTTAACATTAAATACATTTTCAGTAAGAGGATGGGAACTGTAATTAGTGAATTTAGTTCTTTTTTTTTTTTAATTGAACTAGCAAAATTTTATTTTGACTTTTTTCCCCTATAAGCTGCTAATCACTTTACAAACCTTCAGAAGACATTCCTTGTGCACTCTTCATCATTCTTTCCTACAGACAGATATATAGACTAGAGGAGGAAAGACAATAGACACTACATACAATTCAGCTGTCCCTCTGTAAGCCGAAGTCTCAGCCTAAAAACTTCTGTTGTACCTTGCTCTGTGCTGTTACCTGCAATCCACATAGGTACCAACTTCTCTGTCTCTTGAAGGCCTTCTCTACTATCTTTAAGATGCCAACAGTCTTCTGCAGTTCTTTCTGTATTATGAAAAGTTGGATGCATGATTTTTGTGAAATGAGCTTCTGGCATTTTTAATATTGATGATATACTGCTTTGAGAGCCTGGAAAGGGAGCAACAATGGTTGCATCTTAATTTCCCTGATGAAAAAATTAATAGATTTTGATTAAATGGCAAACTCATCCTTTTATCTTGATATATACTCTGTCTTGTGATACTTGATGTGGGTTAGAGATCTACACTTGTCCAGCTAACTTGTAACTTACTCTCTTCCAAATTTCTTTTGATCTGTTCTTGAGTGGTTTTGTGTATGGTTTTTCTTGAGTGGTTTTGTGTATGTTTTTGGGTTTTATCATGTACCTGAAGCATAGATTGTTAATCTCCCATGTGATTTGATCTGTCACTAACTCCTTATTCAAAGTAATGTATGGTCTCTGTGCATTTGTCTGAGGACTTCCCCCCCCCCCCCCCCCCCCGATTATTCCATGGCAAAAGGTGAGAGGATGTATTTGTCCAAGGTGCAGTGAGATCCTCTTAGTGGATAGCTTTTAATAAATGATTGTCCAGCTACCTAGAATTTATCACCTTTTGTCTGAGGTATAATAATTCTGCAAGATGCTGATAACCTTGTGGTGCACAATAGAGGTCCACATAAACTGCTGCTGAAAACTGTGTCAACCAAGGGGTGCAGCAGCGGTAGTGGGGAGGTGGTAATTTGATTAAAAAAAAATTCTAATGAGTATTCTCTGCTGTTAATAGAAAATTAAGACAGTTCCTGAAATCCAACCACGTATTCATCTTCAGTATATTTACTTCATAAGTACTTTGCTATTAGAAGTCATAAATATTAATATTAATAAATTGCTGTTGTCRAACTTCACTGCATCGAGATGAGAATGTTTAAACTGCGAAGTTCAGAAGTATTGCATTTTCCCCTTGTCTGTTCTCATAACTGATTTTGTACAATATTAGAATTAAAAAAAAAAAAAAACTGTTTACCTGAATATTATGACCTTGTAGGTTGTGAGAATGAAATGAACCCACACAACTAAGCTGAAACTGGTGATGAAACAGTAGCTTTAAAGGTAATTAAGATTTTTTTTTTTTAATTGTAGGTGGTAATAAATTGTGCCATTCCAAAAGGACTGAAGTACAATCAAGCTACACAAACCTTCCACCAGTGGCGTGATGCTAGACAGGTGTATGGTCTTAATTTTGGCAGCAAAGAAGATGCCAATGTCTTCGCAAGTGCCATGATGCATGCCTTAGAAGTATTAAATTCACAGGAAGCTGGTAAGGGTATTTTAATTTTCATTGGAAGATTGAATATAAAGATGAAAAATTGTAAATGTTTATGCAAAAAGATGAGATAGTTAAGTATTGTTTCTAATGATGCTGTGATCTTCAGCCTCTAGCTGCTTAAATGATTAGGCTATTTTGTCTAAMTAATTGCTGCTGCTCGGTTGTGACTTTCAACTGACTGCCATCTGTATAATTACAGTTCCTAACAAGCAAATCTATTTTTTTTTTCATTTCATCTGTCATATGTAGAAGCTTCCTGACTTTTGCTTTTAAAATGCACATGCACATCCATGACCAAGAAATGCTGAAAACTTAATCAGAGTACTTTGCAGGATTTTTAGACAAATCCTTTGGGCAAAGTGTTCTCAATGTATATTGATGTTTTTTCTTCTCAATGAGTAGTGRTTTGTTATGAAACAACAGATAAAATGAAAAGTTTTTTTTTTTTTTCTTTCCCAAATTTTAGAATTTATAATCTTCCTTTTAGCAGTGGTTTTCTCACTTGGACACCATGGAGCCAGGAGTCGTATTCAAACGATCACATAGAATTTAGACAACAGATACTCCATTCTCCATTTCATTTGTGCTCTTTTAGATAGCAAGCAGGATAATACACAGTACTCAATCACTGGTGGAGAACTTGGTGGCTTTCAGTCCTCAGATGGGGTCCGTAATGTACTGCAGGTAGACATTAGCCCAAACTGAATGGGGTAATGCTGTGACACGCAGACAGGGAGTTTTTAACTTGCACAAATTCCAATAAGCTTTTGTGTTCCTGTAACCAAAGAGAATTCTTTTTTCCTCATTAAACTTTAAAAATTGCCTCTGTAACAGGAGATGCTAATTTTGTTTCTGCTATGTAGAAGAGAGCCTGTGGATAACCTTACTAGAGATGACTCTACAACAGTAAAGGGTGATTTTTATCTAGTCTCTCTTCATTTTGATGCTTGTTTCAGAACTTAACTTTTCAAAATAAGCTATCTAGGAAATGAAGGGTRATACCTTCTGCAATGCTTATGCTATTATGCAGTATACTTGGCCAAAAAATAAAAGATAGTTAAAAGAATAAGGTGTCCTTGCCAGTTAAAATAATCCAGTCRAGTATCTCACTCTTCCATGGAATTTTGTCCTCTTAACCCCTCAATTCTTCTTTCCCCAAGGGTTACTTGATTGTAAACATTTCATGTACTCCAAATGTTTATCTCAGCAGCCAGCACTTGAACATAATAAGCATTAATTTCTAATCATTTGATATAAAATCTGATTAGGTCTGACTTATGGTAATCACCTCAGGCTTAGAGCTTTATGTAGTTTCCCGCTCCCTCTGTGTGTGTGTATAGTGTGTGTGTGTAGTATACACACAGAGTATATTTTACATACGCAGTGTGTGTGTATATATATTTTGTGTATGTATGATATAAATGTGTGTGCATATATATATTTTTTCTCTTCTAAATTTATTCTGTCATTAAAATTCAGCTAATACAAATGCTGATACGACATGTACAGACATGACAGTGCTTAATTTTATTCTGTCATTAAAATTCAGCTAATACAAATGCTGATACGACATGTACAGACATGACAGTGCTTAATTTTAATTAATGTGCCTGGTTTTTTTCATTTCATTGATTATCACAATTATGCTTTATACAAAGTATAGTCAAACTAACTAAGTATGTTTTTATGYTCTTTGATAAGAGAAATTCTAGTGAACTAAGACTTCAGTTTGTAAAAATTCATTATTTAGACATGGACAAATTAAAACCATTTTATGGGGATTTTTTGGAATGTAAATTTAAGAATACCAAAAAGTCATAAACACATTAGTCCACCAGTGTAATTTCATGAGAGCAAAGAACTCAAAATTAAATAACTCCTTTCTTATTACATCACTTAAGTAATGTTTTAAGTAGGTGGAGAGTTAGAGAGGGAAAGATGAGCTTCGCAATGCGCTAAAATCGTTGTATTTGGAATCTAGTCCTCTGTTTGCCCCAGTCATTGAATTTGTCCAAATCACTCTGTTAGAGTACTTTCTGTTGGTGCCAGAAGTGGTATTTCAGTATACTTCTCTGCTTCCTTCAATTTAACACCAGTTAAACCCTGATGTTTGTTGTTTTGGTCTGTTTTGACCTACACTCCCCTCCCCTTTAAGTTCAAAGATGGATTTTTTTGTAGTTTATAAAATGGAAACCAAGTATGACCATAATAACATGTCCCAGTTACTGGCTGGAGTGCCATATTTTACCCAGATTTTTCTTAATGGCAATTAGATGTAGATCTGACAAAGATGTGAGTAAGTTGCATAATAATGTTTGAAAGTGACTGYTTTTAACGTTTAGGCTCTCTGAATTGTAAGAAGACTACTTATTTTTTTCCTTCTTGTGATTGAACTTTGTAGCAGTAGATAAGTCAAAATACATTAATTGAATTACCAGTGATTGGTAGGTGCCATCAGCCTAGGAGGAAATGCGGTTCTTCCATTACCTCTGTGGGCCAAGAAAYGTGGTGGCTGCCTCAGGATGATGTTTCAGATGCTTACCTGTATCACAGATATATAGGTACTCTGATTTCTGTTAAGATAAATAAAAACAAAGCTTAATGTTATCAGTCATTTGACTTCAGATGTCTGAAAATGAGCAGTTTTGCACTACTGCATGTAAAAATGTCTTGCAGACATATGTGGAACCTCTTGTAAGCCCAGTATCATTTCCAAAGATAAGTCTTCATACTGTATCTGCATTCAAATACTATCAACTGCTTTTCCTCATTTTTATCAGCTGGGAGGTTTGTCAGTATATGGTCTACATACTAATATTTCTGGCCCTTGTCACCCTAAGAATTAAAAAAATAAATAAATAAAAAAGGTTATCAAATATCTTTCTGAATGTGACCACTTCAACAGTGGAAAGAGAACACTGAACGGCTTATGCTTCAGAAACACACTTATTGGGCTCCTTGCCCAGTTTAATGAGTTTCTTTTCTGGTCTCTGCAGTCGGTATAATTTACAGAAATTGCAGCTAGACATGGATCCTAGGCGCTAAATGGTTTCAGTGAATTACATATGCCCTGGGATATGAACTATTGCAAATAACTTGTTTGACCTACGGGTCCTGTTGTGTTTCGTTGAAGATTCACTTTAAACTTGCTCTGGCTGTGAGAACAGGCTGCGATACTTTCCCATCGTGCTGTGAAGTTTAACCTGTATACAAATTGCATTCGTTCAACTTGAACACAAAACTCTGGTGCTTAGCTTCTGTGGAATTCAAGATTTCCGTGTGTTTCAGGTCTTGAAAAGCCTCATTCTGTTTAGTCGTCTCATGTAGGGATTTATGTACTCTCTAACTACACGAACTTAATGTGCAGGGCCTTTCAAGAATTCTTTTTTCCAGCATCTCTGATGTCACTAAATATTTAAGTCAACAGGCCGCTGGCTCAGAAGGTCTAATATTAGCTGTTCAATTGAGGAAATGTGCTGAAACTGCCCTGCACTGAACCCTTCTGTTTTAAAAACAAATTTGCCTGTAAGATTTGTTAGAAGTCCTAGGGAAGTGTATGTTACCATAGGAATTTGTGCTGATATGTGAAGATCAATACACTGTATGTTCATCATTGTTTCTTCGAATTTAGCTGATAGATTTTTTCAAAATTACAAATATATGCAGTTTMATGTGGTCTGATGATACTGTTTCTGAAATCCATATTTAAAGAGTATAATTTKTCTGTAATTATGTAAACTGTAACATTTCTTGGCCTGTTTAAAACAGCATTTAAAATCTCGAACTCTAGTAAAACGGAGAAATCCAATATAGATAACTTCACTTATTWTTCAAAAAAGGCTTACAATTGAAGATTCTTCCAATATCCTTATTTTCTGCTACATTTTCTCATTTTGGTAACTTTTAAAATAAGCAGACTAATTTATTAGTTGTATTTTATTCATAAAAGGAAAAACARTTTTAATCTTAGCTTAACATACTGTTCTGAAATTTATAAAGCTATAGGTGAATTTAAAACTTTGTCAAGGTTCACAGAATTCTAAATTACTTCTGAGGMATAGTAAAGATTATTTTGTTGACATTCTTTTGGTTTACAAGTCAGATATTACAGCTCTTTTATATTCCRCACATACATGCTAATGAAGTCCCCATCTCTTGCATGTATTTGAAAAATGCTGTTGATTTCCACTTGCAATTGGGATCTTTACCTGTTCCATACTGCCATAATTTGACATTGTTTAATTTAGGATCTCCCTCTAGTGGATCTACAAAARCAAGATCAAAAATGTTTGATGTACGTACCCATTGAGTATATAGTGACAGGCTTTTTGTCATTTTAATAAGTTCAGAATGCAGAATAGTGTTTGAAGTTGTAGTAGAATAAAGGCTTTAATATGACTGGCAGTTTTCTTTTTTTAAAAGAGTACATATTTGTCTCAAAGGCCTCTAAAGTGATGTCTGCCTTGTCAGTGAAATTGTTTGAAATGCACTGTTCGTTTAAAACAAGTTTTTCCCCTCCCTAGCTGATCTACAGTGCTGTGATGTTACATGATCATCATAATTTCTCTCCTGCTTGAACTCAGTTTATTTAAATTAATATAGAAGTCAAAGGGTTTTTGCTTCGTTGTGGCTTGAATGACTGTGTTAGCAGTTAGCTGTTTAGCTAGACCTTTTTTTATTGCTAGCTGGTTGAGCAGATTATAGACTGCTGGCAAATCCAGAACAGAAGAGACTTCATTCAGGACTGCACTTGAATCATGAATTTTAAGGTTAACCAGACTACTAGAACTACAAATTTCTACTCCATACTGTTTGGATTTCTTTGCAATATATCTGTCTAAACTTCTTTTTGGCYCTCACTTTGGAAAATTTTGAAAGATTTTCTCATTTCATGAAATAATAGTCTGAGATGGTCAGAAGTTCCTGCCCCTTAATCGGATGACAAGAATGTGTCCCCACTTTGAGAACTYGTTTGAAGATAATAATCTAACTTTTTCGCGTTCCATGTGGTCTGGATATTCAGTAATTGGTCTTAATGGTCTCGAGTAAAGAGGACCGCTTTCTGTGAAGGTTTTTGCATCGCGTTACAAGGCAAGCTTTCTTACCTGCGTTAGGTTGAGTTCAGTGTGACAATTAAAGTGACTCTGGAAAAACCTCCATGAAGGGAAACTAGATAGTTGAGAAAATTTTCTCTGATCTTTAAGAAAGTGGATTTTTCCTTTAAAGGAAAAAGGGCAAGTAAGGGAAGCATGTGCTGGGAGAGGCGTGGAACACAGGGTTACTGTACAGAACGTGCAAAACCTTCCAGCTCAGCTGGAGCCGTCCAGTGTTTGGTCTGACGTGTCTTCAGTCCCAGGAAAGCCTTGCTGAGAGGGTTAAAAAAAAGGGGGAGGGAAGAGATTTTTAAATTTATAATTTGCATTTAGGGAGGTTCTTTGAGTTGTTGATTGCAGAACRTGAAAGTATCGCAAGAATAACTGAAAGATCTTATGCATCTGTAACTAAGCCTGTTTTGACTCTTTAACATAATTGCATGCATGGAGGATTCATACTGATATTTTAAATGTCTTTAACAGTTGTTAATGTTTGTTTCTTAAAGTGGGCTTGGGATGCTCTGAATAGAAAKATGAGGACAGGAACAGCTTAGAATGAGGCAAACAAAACACTTTTCTAATATTCMTCTTAAATTACTCTAATTCCAGGTAAATGGAGAGCAGGAAAAAGAAACTTAGATTTTTATTTCTAGGTCCTGTTTATTCTGTTAGTCTAATCTTAGAAACAAACTTGAGGTTAAATTTCTCTGAAATTGTTAGAAATKCTTGAGTTTAGGCTGTTCGATTATTAAATAATCACATCTTTGAGATAAGGTRCCTGCTTTATCCAGAGCTTCAGAAAGTATATTGATTTGCAGTCCTTTCTCTTACAGTGAAGATAGTTCATTAAATCCTYGCTGATAGGGGAATGCGCTTATTCATATCATAGACTGAATAATTTAGTATCTTTGGGAAGTGCAAATTGCAATGAAAACTGGAGTTGCCTAATGGGGTTATGTGTCGAGACTGTATGAGACTGAAATGAGAAATACACATAGAAAAGTGCGAGGGGATCTCAAATGCTTCTCCTCATCCTGTTGTACTTCACATCACGCTTAGGATTTGTTTTGAGGGGAAAACTGATGCTGCTGCAATGAAGTGATGATGGTGTACCTGTACTCTGACARCTGTCTGGAGGAGACTGTCAACACTCCTGTCAGAATAGTAATGATGGGATGTAGYGTTACTTGTGGTGTTGGAAATGGGATAATATCTCAATTTTTGCTTGTAAGACTTCTTGTTGTTTTAAATGTGTGATTGAGTAAAGAAAAACTTCGTAGTTACTAAATTCTGTAATAGCTATTTATTTCCAACTAGTCCTGATCCATGTGCCAAAATACTAATCCAAAAGAAGCTTTGATTAACTGTTTATTAGACAAAATGTTCCTGTTTGGTTTTAATTTTGTGCAAGTTTTTTTTGAAAGCATCATTAACTTTAATAACTGTATTTAGAGATGGGGGGAGAATTGCTAAGTTTTCAGTTATACTTGTTTCTGACTATTGCCTGTGTAGTGTTTCTGATTTATGTCATTCTCAAAGATTAGTGTTGAATCAAGTGAAAGTATTAAAGTTGGGGTGAACTCAAAGAATTGCATTAAAGTTTGACAGTTGGCCTAACTGCRCAGCAATCACAGAAGTATAATGTATTAATTTTGTAGGTAAAGTTTTGTTTAATAAACATTGGGGCATATTAATATGTTTTGCTCTTCAAACTGTTGTCTTAAAAATATTTCCAGTAGAAGTTGGAGCTATATTACCCTGTTTACAAAGCAGATTTATTGTCATACAAGCATTGAGCATAACTGTGGAAGTATTGAGACAGCCATGCTATAAAGGCTAACTACTTTTAGTACTGTACCTGAAAAGTGACAGTTCTCTAATACTGCTATTCACAATTTTTGATTGAATGTGGGGGAAGGAAATAACAAAATATTTGCAGTGGATGATACTGATTATATTTAACTTTTGGTACTTGTTTTTTATTGAAGACCTTAAAAAAAAAAAAAAAAAAATCTCTTCTGTAGAACCTTTGTCTCCATTTCCCCTTTGGGTGAAGGATTGGTAGAGGGGGGAAGCTGTGAGCTTGCTCAAGGTCACCCCGCAAGCTGGTGCCTGAGCCAAAGGTAGAACCGCAGCACTGCTCCCTGGGCTGCATTGTGTCCGTGTTGGCAATGGTAGCAGGCTTGTTTCTACTCAAATTCAAATGCATTTTAATGAATGTTTCTGTTATTTTGGGGCCCTTATTTTTAAGCTGATCGGCTAAAAATGTTCCATGGTACTTGTGGAGTGAGATGAAAAGCCTTTACTTTCAGAACAAAATGCAGCATACTGTTACCATTCTATTAACGTGYCCAGTTCTGGGCTCCCCAGTGAAGAGAGACGTGGATCTATTGCAGAGAATCCAGCGCAGGGCTAGGAAGATGATCAGAGGGCTGGAGCACCTGCCCTACGAGGAACGGCTGCGAGAGCTGGGCCTCTTCAGCCTGGGGGAGAGAAGGCTGAGGGGGGATCTTCTCAATGTGCACAAGTACCTGAAGGGAGGGTGTCAAGGGGACGGGGACAAACTCTTTTCAGTTGTCCCATGTGACAGGACAAGAGGCAATGGGCAAAAATTGAACTACAGGAAGTTCCGCCTGAGYGTGAGGGGGAATTTCTTTCCTGTAAGAGTTGTCTGAGCGCTGGAACAGAGAGTTTGTGGAGTCTCCTCTGGAGATATTCAAGGTCTGCCTGGATGCAACCCTGTCTAACATGCTCTAGGTGACCCTGCTTGAGGAGGGAGGGTGGACTAGATGATCTCCAGAGGTCCCCTCCAACCTTGCCGATTCTGTGATGCATCTTTAGCCTGTGAATTTTGAAGTTTTCTATTTAAAAATAATCTTTTTTTTTGCAAGTCTGAGCTCTCGATTCTGATTTAAAGACAGAAAGCATGGTAGTGTTTTAATTTCTCAATACTATTCTAGGCTAATTTTCTAAAAGCTGGATAGTCTTCTCTGTATAGCTTGAGTGCCTGTATAAATCAATTTTTTGTCTGCTTTCAGTCATTCACTCTTTGATTTGAACATAACATTGTGCAATTGGAATGCKGCTTAACTTTGATACTAATTTAGTCAGAAATGAAACACGATTATTAAATACTGAGTTGCTTATAAACTGTTTCTCGGGGGGAAAATTGAGCTTTGTCTCTCAAACTGGAGTTCTCAAATGTGATATAATTGACAACGTTTGTTTAAGGTTACTAACATTTAAAAAATATTTCTTTATTTTAATGTTGTGTTTTGAACAGTACAATAGCTGCAAGAGTATTCTTGTTGGTTTGCTTTCTCAAACCATAGGAAGTAGTGTTATGASGAAAACTTACGGCAGTCTGGCTGCTAATGGCTCCCAAAAGACGCTCCACTGGTCATTACATTACCAGCTCCCAAGCAAGCCTGTCAAGCTAAATGAAAATGTACATTGTAGGTAGTTGTATAGCTCATAGTACATATATTATTTCCATGTTGAACAGTAGATACTCTGGGTTTTTTTAGGGTCATTATTTCATAGGAATGTGGTGTCTTTGGTATCAGTTGGGTGCTGTGTCAACACTACTAACATAAACCAGGTGACATTAAAAGAAGAGGGGGGAAAGAGTTTGATGTGAAACTCCAAGCAGACAATGTGATTGCAGAGTGAAGCAGCTGATGAACTTAAGGCCATGGAGGAAGGAGAAGCCATGTGTTTGTCTGCAGCTTGCTAATTATACTTTCATAAGGTATGGAACTAGGATCAGTGAATGCAGCCCTTGAATGGAGGGTGCTATAGAGTTAAGTCAATTTGTGGTTAAAATGAACTTCAGGAACTTGGTAAACTATAGCTCCAGTTTTTGTTTTAAAATGTTATGCTGGGGATACTTAATTTGGCTCAAGTAGCCTCCAGCAGCCTGTTGCTGTTCTGTGCTACACYAGAAGAGTTATCTGTGTGGCTGCATGAAGACCAGAACAAATATTTGATCTAACTGGTGAAGTCGCTTCTTGCAGGGTTTTTCCCCTAGGATATTTTAAATGGATTGTTTTCCAGTCCAGCTCTATATGTGTAATTGGTTAAACTATCATAGAAGAAGGTCATGCTAAGGTAAGAATAAGCTGAAAAACAGGAATGGCTGCTGAAGAAATTAATATCTCCTTCCCTGTGTCTCAAGATACAACATGGAGTACACAATCTGTACTTTCCTTAGAAAAAGAAAAATGTTAGCTTTTTCTTAAACAAAACCTAGAATGAATAGACCATTCAACCTTCTCTCTAACTTGGCTTGCACTATTTTCTGAAGGTAAAATGATCTTTAGATAGATCAGACTTTTTTGCACAGTGTCTGTGAATAACTTGGAGCTTGATGTTTCTGAAGTTCTTGAGGTGTTCATAAGACTAAGAATGCTTTTTTATGAGTTAATTCTTGCTCATTTATTTATTATAGCATCTCTTCCTCTGTCCAGACAGTTGCATTTTAGCAATGAAGTGATGGTGTTGGCTTGATGTAACAGCTTAATTTKTAGAATAAGTCATACGTTTCCATTTGATACGCACCTTTACCTTAACCATCAAGCTAGTAGACACTGCATTAAGAGTCTGTGCTCGGGGAGAGGAATTGGTCAGAGAACAGGCCGAATGACATATTTCAGTTATTTCTTTCTTGAAAGCATTTTGTATGTTTAGGTTGCATTTTGATAGAGCAAAAATATTTTAGGAATACTAGAACAGCTATATTATTAATGGGCTGTGGTATTTTGCTTGCTTGCATGTATAGGTAKGAAGGAAGCACCATAACTTACTGGAGCAGGTTGGCTAAGTTGTGCTGGATTGGCTTTCTGGTAGTGGTATTCTGCAAAAGTTATAGAGAATATAGTGAAGTGATGCCAGGTGGTGGTTATTTTTAGTATTTTCAGAAGTCCCGGGTTCTCCTGCTGCCTAGAAAGCAGTTCTGTAACCCGTTTGGGAAGGGTGGGAGGTATTGTTTCATGGCCCCCTTTAAAGTCGGTCAAAGTCTAGATTGCTGCRCTTCCCTTCTGTCCCTTCCTCAGTCTTCTGTGAATTGTGTTTCGGGACCGTGTGGCACGCTGGTTTGAGCAGCCGGTACGAGTGAAGCTGGTTCCCTGGGTTTTGGGAGGATCTGTTCTATGAATTGGCTCATTATATTTAAATGAGGACTGGCGGTAGCAAGAAGAGAATGGAAACATGGCCTGAAGGGTTGTAGAGTGGCAGTTCAAATTGAGCTACTGTCTAATGGTATCCAGAGATCTCCTGATAATATTTTGTTCAAAAAGACTGTTCATTACTCTTATGGATTAAATGGGGGAAAGTTTTAAGTTTTCATTTCTACTGCAGTTTTCAGTACAAAAGGATTCTAGTTGGTAAATGGCCATAGTACGACCAAAAAAWTTTTCTGATTCTTTGTTCTTCGTGCTTAGATTAAACATGCTCTGYGATGGGAAGTGGGAGATCTGGGGGAATGGAGCGTACTAGGCAGGGCAGGCAGCGCCTTTGGKTAGGAAAGGAGCTGCTCCTAGACTGTGGCTGACTCTGAAAGCCACGAAGGGCTGCCGCGTGGTTCGGGCCGTGAGGAGGCAGACTGCTTCCCTGGCTGCTGGGGAGCTGCAGTCCTTACCTGATGGGCTCCAAAGCCTCACCTCTGCCATGGAGAGGAGAGAGGAGTTGCTTATGACCTCCAAAGTTAGAACAATAGTCCAGATAAGCTACTGCTCCTGACAGATTTTCCTACTTAGTAATAACTTTAGTATTAACTATGWTCACAGTTAAAGATTTATATTAAAAATATAAATTTATCTGTCAGTATCTCTTGGACATGCTACAAGCAAAAGTGCATCCAGARCAGCATAGCTTGTTTAGACGTGAGAAGCTAATGCTTACAGAAAAGAATACACCAGGAAGGCGTAACCCATGTAATGCACGTCCTTTTTTTTCCTATTACAAGTAAGTTCTTAAGTTACTCTTTAGCTGTAAGGTAGAAAGTCAGTATATAGTCTTAGGATTTTCAGGAATCACTGTTTTTGACCACAGTGAAAACAAATACTATGCCATTTTGAGTAAATGAATGTTTTTTTAATAAGATTTAAACAGGACACTAATTTGCTGAATCTGAGGTAGATATCYGTCCTAGACGCCTCCAGTATATCACACAGTCTTTTCATGTTTTTGGATGACTTTCACAAGTTCAGGCAGCAAACAGMTACATTTTGATATTTGAGATGAGTGAGATCTCATTACAGCTCTTCCACTCTCTAACATTGATGGAATGTGGGCAAGAAACTACTGTTCTGCTTTGGCTTTGGGACCTCTTCAGACCTGGAGTTTTCTTGTGTTTAAACATCTCTGTCTTTGCTCATAAAATCAAGAATCTTACCTGTAGCTGTGGTCTAAATTTCCTTTTTTATTGTCTAGTTTTATATAAACAAAGTGTCCACGATGTATATAGTATTTCATTCCAGATTTCTCTGTCCTTCACTTCTATTAATTCTTTTAAAATATTTTTGTTCTGTAAAAAGATTGGTGATTAAAAYAGAAATATTTTTGTATTTAGAAGAACAATACAGCCTATTCAATTATTTGGAAGATGTGTAATACAGAATTGCTCATCAGTGAGAAGTCAGATTAATTTGCCTGTTCTCTTTTACATCTCTGATATTTAGCAGAATGCACCCTTTGTGCATGTTTTGTTCCTTGTTTGTTAGATGGCCCTGTTCCTTTGTGGGATAAGCAAGTATTGTGTTCAAAGACATTCTTTAGTACAAGTTTACAAGCTAAAATCTGAGTTTGGCCTGACCTGTGGAAACAGACTTTTTAATCTTCCTACTCTTGGTATGGTGATAAGCTTCTGATATTTTCTTTTCTCCTGTTCTTTTCCATTTCCAGTATTCTATTTAGGTGAGTGTTTTAATTTTTTTTGAGCCTTTTCTGTTCCTCAAAGAGTATTTGTTTATTGTTTTAAGAAAATCTCCAACTGGGAGTGCTTTTCAAAGCCTTTTTTTTTGTCTTGTCCTATATGAAATTTATTTTGCCTTTCTGTGAAACCTTTTCATTCATGTGAAATAATTCCATTTTGCAAATATGTAAGGTAACATTTGTTGTAGTTTTTATTTGCTGTATTATGTTGTTGAGCTTGTTTGGCTTAAAGCAGAAATAAACAGTTTCAATAACATTATGTGGTGGCTATCCTGTTTCTTTAGTTTGGTGCTTTTTTGCAAAGTAAATGTTCAAGTGGTTAATTTATGGTCTTTCTTCTTTCAGGTCCAACATTGCCTCGACAAAATTCACAGCTTCCCTCTCAAGTACAAAATGGTCCATCACAAGAAGAATTGGAAATCCAGAGAAGGTATGGTGCTGGAAGTGAACACCTGTTCACTTAAAAAAAAAAAAAAAAAAATAGTAGTAACTCTTCATTAAACAATGATAAACTAAACTTCAAGGACTTGCATGTACTGTCTTGCACTAAGATGGCATTTGTATATTTGAAGTTTTCATTATTGCATCTTTCCTGTGCAGAAACTTTGATTGTAGATTCTTGATCTRTGCCCATTTGAACAATGCAGGGCTGCTTGCTATCAGCCAGTCATGAAAGAGTTGAAGATCAGATGGAAAGATTTGAAGATTWCAGTGCTGTTGTTTTCAACCAGACTAATTGGTTTGCAGTCACTCTGTTGCATCTTCAGCTTAACAGCTGCTTATAAAGAAGGAAGAAGGAACAGCAAGCAAGGAGGAAAATTTTCCTCTAGTCTTCAGAAGCAGAGAACTAAATTGTCAAGAAGAACGACAGATTTTCTCATTGAATGTGGATGCTCTAGATGAAAACATTATATGGGAAAATTTGTTCTCCTTTATATTGTATTAGTCTTTTTAGCAAAAAAAAAAAAGTTCCATTTTCAGCATACAAATTTATATTACCTTTTAGTAGTTCAACTTTCAGTTGTAGCAATTTTGGTTATGTATGTGTTTTCAGAGAGATCTGAGCAGGTGGGAGAGTTGGGCAGAGAGAAATCTCAGGAGGTTCAACAAGGGCAAATGCAGAGTCCTGCACCTAGGGAGGAATAATCCTAGGCACCAGGACAGGCTGGGGGCTGACCTGCTGGAGAGCAGCTCTGCAGAGAAGGACCTGGGAGTGCTGGTGGATGACAAGTTGACCATGAGCCAGCAATGTGACCTTGTGACCAGGAAGGCCACTGGTCTCCTGGGGTGCATTAGGAAGGCTGTTGCCAGCAGGTTGAGGGAGGTGATCCTGCCCCTCTACTCAGCCGTGGGGAGGCCTCATCTGGAGTCCTGCTTCCAGTTCTGGGCTCCCCASTMCAAGAGAGACATGGATMTACTGGAGAGAGTCCAGTGTAGGGCTATGAAGATGATCRGAGGRCTGGAGCATCTCRCTTACAGGRAGAGGCTGTGAGAGCTGGGTGTGTTTAGCCTGAAGAAGAGAAAAAAAGAGGGGGGATYTTATCAASGTGTGTAAGTACCTGAAGGGAGRRTGTGAAGGGGATGRGGCTAAACTCTTTTCAGTAGTGCCATGCGACAGGGSAAGAGGCAGCRGGCACGAACTGAAACACAGGSAGTTCCAGCTGAACATGAGGAGGAATTTCTTCCCTGTGAGAGTGACAGAGCACTGGCTTCTCTGGAGATATTCAGGACCTRCCTGGATGCGATCCTGAGCACTGTGTTGTAGGTGACCCTGCTTGAGCAGGGGGTTTGGACTAGATGATCTCCRGAGGTCCCTTCCAACTTCAACCATTCTGTGATTCTGTGTGGTTCTCATCCCACAGCCTGCCTCAAAGGAGCCTGTGTAACAGGTTGTTGCTGTTTCCTAGTTTGGCCAGAAATAGGGCAGGAATCTTCATTTCCTAAAGAGAGGGGGGGGGATGCACCTCCTCAGCTGACATGGATTTCCKCAAGAAGGGGGCATCATCAGTAGTTGCTCATCCTCTTGTTCTTCTCTATTCAGAATTTTTCTGTTAGTACAACTTAACCTCTGTTATCTTCTTTCTTTTCTATTGCAACCATTACAGGTTCCTCTGCATTTGTCACTTTATTTAGGAAACCAGAAATCCAAAAGAAATGTARTGACATAAAAGGCTCCCCATAGRGGACCTCATCCCACTTCCCCTCTCGGCAGCAAAACAGTATTAATTATAATACAGTTCAAGGTCCCATTTTCTGGTCATTGCTCGTCACATTCCAACTTACACATATTGATTACAATATCTTCTCATCCTTTCWWTAGTCATTGGATCTCCTCCAAMGATATCCCAGTGYTTCAAAATATACCCCAAAGGGCTACGGGGCTGGGGTGGGGTAATCGGGAATTGGCCTGATCCCATATCAGTTATCTAGAAATACCAGTCACTTATACCTATACCAATAGTCCCATTGTGCACACTCAGCTCTGACCCCACTGGTCAATTAAGGCAACGCTTGCCGAGTGTCTATATGCAACTTTATCTTCCGCAGAAGTAAATCAGTTTGTAAGTAAATTTTATACTCACCAAACCAAAGATTCAGCCCCTTTCGCCCTGGTACAAATACCTCTGGTTGGCATTGTACCTTTGAGTATTTTGTCGTCCCGACTTCGGAGGAAGGTCGGAGGAGTCCCCAGTCAGTAGATCGATGTGCGCTGGAACTCAATCTGATCCATCTGCYGTTGCAAACAGCAAGCTGGTCTGGGCAAGACCTTATGGCAAGTCCCATTGGGATCGCCAAATTATTGTCCCAAAACTGGGTTTTGCCGGTGTGCAGGCGATCARTAGACACACAGGGTCAAGATATTTATTTCGTTTCTGCGCAGAGATGGATTCTAGGTGGTAGATCCACAAAGCTAGCACCTCTTCTCCTTTGCTCGTTCTTTTTCTATGCATACTTTTCAGGGAGTACTTTGTACAAATTTTTCTGCTGGTTACAATTTTATTACATCACATATTTRCTCTGTGCTTATGCTTTAACATTCTGGTTGAAGGCTGCCACAGGAGCGTGCTTGATCTCATCAAAAGGCCTTAATATAAGCCACTTTTTTGTGGCACTCCTCCAGGCTAAGCTCAGTCTCCCTGACATGGAGACCCTGAACCCTGTCCCATGCATGTCTATGTATGTGTTTTTGTGTAAGTTTAAATATGCATATATATATATATATATATATAAAAAAAATATATATATTTATATTTTTATATATATATATGTATGTATAATAAATATGATGTAAGGGTGAATGCTGTAGGTGAAGTGTCTAGGGTACAGGTGTATGAATCTACATGATCATCTAGGATAGTGGTAGAGAACTGAACTGAATGAAARGAGCAAACTCTCCTTGGGTTGTCTCAACCATACTCCCTGTGCAAGCAGTCTTGGATTATTTTACTATCAAAATGCTCCCAAGAGATTACCTATYCCTTTCCAGAAGGGATGCTGGAAAGATTCAGGGAACAAGATTCTTGAATAGATATTAAGTGGTCCAGATTTCCAGTTTTTACTSACAACCATTAAGTGTGTTGGTACTGTAAAAATATTTTAATACACTAGGTCTAATTGACAATGGCATTAAAGCATTGTGCTATTTTATATTTAACTTATTTATGCAGCAGTGAGCAGAACCAGGTTGATAATTTGAAAATAATTCATAATACATGTTTGATAAGTCAGAAATACATGTTGAACAAAATATTGACATCAAAGTGAGTCATGTCTGTCTGTCTTTTTCCACATTTCTGACACTTCTTAATTCTGAGCGGGGATCATTTTGTCTAAAAGTTACCTTGTTTAAAAGCAAAGAGCAAGAAACTCATTACAAATTTGAGTTTAATGTGTTGACATGGGAGCCTGCTGCCATGACAGTGGGATTTTTTTTTAAATTATCTTTTTATCACATCTCTTTTGAAAAGCTTTTTTACACTGAGGTATTTTTCTTTCTACAGTAATGATATTTTATTTTTGTTCTGTTCCTTTAAAAAGCTGTATTAATTGGAATTTATAATGTTGAAAAACTTCTCAGGGAAACGTTGGTTCAGAAAAAGTGRTGCCGCATATTAAGAGCTGTGAAAGTCTCTCTTGGAATCCTTTACGCACAGAGGGCATATCTGATGGTGTTCTTATGGTTTCACTTTTTGTTTGATCAGTGTGCTCTACTTGTTTGCATCTAATGTGTTCTCTGAAGTCTGGTACTGTTCTTGTTTTCTTATTCACTTTTCCCTTAAAAAATAAAAGGGAGGGTGCACTGGAATTAGCGTTCGCTTGTGTTGGCAGCTAGATTGTCTTTGGAAAGTATATTGCTCTTGTGTCATTATACTTAGGCAAAACCTGTATCTTGATAAACATTTCAAATACTTTCAAATGCTTTTTATCATCACAGCTATATTGTTTACAGTGCAGTTCARCTGTATGCCAAAACTTTTGTGTTTTTAGCAGCTGTCAACTTCTGGACTGGCATATCATAATGAAAATAATAATCTTATTACCCTAATTTAGAGAATATTAAATATTTGGGAAATCAGAGGTGTATATATATGTATATATTTCTTCTAACATATCTACAAGTAAATGACATTTCTAATCTCAATATAAAAGGTAAAGGTGGTTGGAGCAGAAATGACCCCTGGTGAGCATAATAAGATAAGGGAGTGCCAAAGGAGAGAATAAAGGTTGTTGGTGGTATGAAGGAATGTGGAGGGATTTGTGATGAATCAATAGAAAGATGAGCTTTGCTAACTCCATTGCTTGTATGCTTTATGGAGGGGGATTTTTTTTAAGACAACCAGAATCAAGCATCTTTACTGCATGCTCAGATCCCTTCTCTAAAACGAACCTGAATGTGGTGGTGCTTGACTGGCGCCTACGTTAAAATAGTTTAGGAAAATAATTTTTATGTAAAATGATTTTTCTCAGACTTAAAATCATTTTTAAAGGGTGGGGGGAGGGACCTTGTGAAGGTCATCTAGTCCATTCTCCTGCTTAAAGCAGGACTAATGTCAAAGTTGAATTATGTGGCTTGTAGCTTTAGGGTTTTCCTATGCACAGAGAGAAAGAGGTTTCCTCACAAATCTTTGCCAAAGGAATGACCGGTGAAGAATGACATACTTAACAAAGATCGTCTACTGATGTGAAATTTTCCGCCACTCTCACAAGTAGTGTTCAAGGACCATGGAGAAGTTGGGACTGAAGAATTGAGTTAGTTTGTCAACAAAAGTGTTTTATTGTGGCTCAAAGATTCTTCTTTTAGAGAAGATTTACGCTTCTATTCAGAATGTAAAGCAAACAAAAGTAAAAATTATTACTTTGTTCATTTTACTGCTGAGCCTGTTAGTTGTCTGTTTACAGTGCGTTGAATGGCAATCTGTAAAGCCACTAAGACTAGAAGTACCATCCAGAACAYTGAGGGTTTTTTTATAATGCAAAGCTTATGAATCAAGTGGTCAGTGAAATCAGTCAGTCTAGCCAGTTGATAACTTTATTACCTTTTTTTCATGAAACGGAGTACTTGAAGATAACTGAAACTTTCTATTATATGTAAATGAGTACAAGTTAAGGAAATCAGCCTTAAAACATAATAAAAAATATACTACTTCATCTTTTGATTTTGATCCTCAAAAATTAAGTGTTTTTATACTATATGGATTACTTTTCATTTTGTCAGAGTGGTAGTCAAGCAGTGTTTATAAATTCCACTGATTGTTTGTTCATGAGCAACTTCAGTTGACATATGTATCTGCTAATAGCTTTGGAGTTACTTAATGTCAAATACCATTTTCAAATATATGATTAGTTCACAGCATGCTTCTGTGTGCTACTCGTGCATGTAAATTTACCTTCTCTTCCAGCCGTGTTAAACATGTTGTCAGGAATATGAGTCACTGAATTGGTATCTAGTATGACACTTGGGGATTTGTTTAGTTAAAGTTTATAAATAACTTCAAAATCATCACTGCTTCATAAATAAAGAGACCAAGAGCACCACAAACAGAGAAAGTGTAGATTGTAGGCAGTAATGAAAGTATATAAGCCTCCTGTTGCCCTTCAGGGACGTAATGGACCAAAAGTTGACCGACTTCTGTCGTAAGTACTCAAAAATGTTAAAGACCTCAAGACTCAATAATAGAATACTTCCCCCCCCCAACTGCCCATTGTTAAATACTTCAAGTTTGCTTTCAGGGATTGAATTGAAATTTGTAGTAGAGTGACTAAAACATGGTGTGTGGCTATGCTAGAAAACAGTATTGCTATATGGTGCAGTTTTCATGGTATCTTAGTTTTCGTTAGTGCTAGCTCAGAGGCTTTTTATCATTTATTGAAAGGCTTAAAGGAATGAATTCTATTTTAAAGATTAAAAGTATTTTTTAGTTTCTGCTTATCTTAAATTATGACTACCTTAGAAGAATTTATATTTTTCAGTAGTTCAGTATATGTTTCATGTAATTCTTGAGCTGTTTTAAAACTACATTTGGAAATAGTGAAAGAAAAAYAAAGTTCTTATCCTGCAATTCAATAGCAATTTAGTTAGTGTAAAGGAAAGTTTGCCCATTATTATTATTATTTTTTTTCCCTCTGGTAGCCTACTTTCTTCTAATATACCGTAGCCTGTGACCTTTCCCTAGCTGATAGCCAGATGTGCTGTTTCCAGTTCTCCTTTAGTTTTGAAATTTTGCTGTTTGTCTGAGTACTTATTTTGAGGCAGTAGTGTTTCTTTAAAGGCATATGAATTGATTAAATTGTCACCAAGCAAATAGATATAATCTGAGGTAGGCATGTGAATATATATTAGTTAGCTTTTTAATTTAGAATGTAGCAGTAGTCAGTAGAATCCTGTAATATGACTGTATTCTGTGTCATGGATATTACAAACTCTGCATGTCATTTACATCCCTGAGATACAGTTTAGATGAAATCAAAGGTGTGTGTTTTTGTTTTGTTTTTGTTTTCATGCCCAATCTAGGGGTTTCCATCAGGCCAGAGTTAAACCAGCAGAATTTAGATTTCAAGTTGAGCTTGCTGAGGTAGTTTCATAAGACAGCCCAGAGCCATTTGGAACTCCAGTCTTCCCAGACTCTGCCTTGCATAATAAAACGTGTGACAAAACAACATCTTTCTTTGGAAAAAAAGGAGGAGAGGGAAAAGGCTCATCAGTATTGCATTTTTTTTCTTCCTTACAGAGTTTCTGCAAAACAAAGAGTTGTGGTATGAAAATATATTTTTCCAAGTTTTGTTTTTGTGCCTCTCCTTTCATTTCCTTTTCATGTATGGCTGCTTTCTATTCACAGTAAAGATTTCTTTAGTTCTGTCAAGTCTGGCTTTCAGGGACTTAATAACTGGCTTTATGTAGAGGTAATGGAAATATGTTTACAGTACAGAATAACTGTAGCTGTTAGGTAACAGAAATGTTTAGCAGATTGAGGAGAGGTAGGACTGTGCTCCGTCTTCAATTAAGCAATCTTCCCATTACATTTGCTAAACTGCTGCCTCAGCTGCTGCAATCTAATGATGTGTGTTGTTTGAAGGATGGTTCTGACAAGCATCTTAGCGGCTGTTTTTTGAAAATCTCTTTGAAATCTTATTCTTTCTAGAGAATTTTCAGTTCTGTGCATTTTTCTGTTTAATATAGAATATGAACTCGGGATCAGAAACTGTTCTACGTTTTTCAAGATTTTTTTGTTATTGTGGATCTATTTCATGGAATTAGTTCTGTCCCTACTGTACTTACTATAATAACACTGAGAGGGATTTGTCCACAAAGGCAGATTTTTTCTAATATTAGGGTTCTTAATTTTCCTAAAATCTGAAGAGCACAGATGACTTTCTGCAGTCTTGTTTCTGCCAGCTAAGTTCAGGTGTTGCCTTGCTGATTTGCAAAAGAGGTTAAAAAGATCAAGGCCAAGAAACCTAAAAGAAAAAATGTCTAGATGTTTCCTCTGCACCCATCAGCTTTGTGTTAATATTCTAAGTCAAAAGCCAGGTGGTTTGGATTTGGGTTGGAGGCCTGGAAGTAGTTTCAGGTTCAGCTCTGGTCCTCTTGTAGCTGTACAGTTAAATATACAATTATACACCTACTCTTATGATGCTCTGTCTTAAGACCAGGTACATTTCCTGCCAGTGCTGCAATCTTCTACAGCTTTTCTTAGTCTAAAAGTAATTTCTAGACAATTTATTCACATTAGTATTTGTATGTTCATTGTCTAGTTTAGTAGCTCTTTTTCATCTAGTCTTGTTCATAGGCAACAATTGTTTCTACTTTAAATCTATATTAGTATGTTAAACATAGCAAATATATTTTTTCAAATCAGAGATGATGCATTTCTCTGATCATACTACTGGTTATTCTCTGTGCCTATTCCACCTTAAAAATACAACTCAAGGCATCCAAAACAAGAGAAATATGTAATGTTTCTGGTTGAGTTTTAATCAAAGAGCATTGATAGATCCCTTTCTTTATTGGAAATCCTGTATCTTAATAACCTTCAGGTTTATAGTTGCCTTTTTATGCCTTTATCGCAGTGGTTAGTTACCAGTTTTTGATTGACTGATAAAACCTAGTTTGTTCTCTTATTCTCCTATTTCCAACTAATGCGCTTTGAGCTTGTAACATAAAAGCTTGTTGTTAGTCCTTAAATCCCTTTTGATCAAGGAAATGAAAGCCTATTAGTTTGACCTTGGTAATGTGAAAAGCTTTAGATCTACTTTTGAAGAAAAGAATAATTAATCATGTGAGATAAAGTGCAGCACAGCAAACTGGCCAGATAATGTTCTCTTTTAAGAAGAGATAGTTGATCCAGTGCTCATGGACCTTTAGTGAGGAATTTGACAGATACCACATGGGAAGTTACTGGTTAAGGGAGAAGAGAAGAGGATTAGTATGGAAGTGTGAGGAGGATAAGGACGGGCAGTTCTTCCTAGATTGAATTGGGACCAATCAGATCTTGTTTGGTGTCTCGCTGAAGCAAATGGATACCAAATGAGCCTTGCTGATGATGTRTGTTGAGATGCATCGATACAAAGGTGAATTTATACAAGAAGAACGTTGCAGATTTGGACAATAAAAATGAGATGCAAATATAGAGCTGGGGCCCTGTTTTAGACATTTTTAAGGGAGGAAAAACTAAGCCAAATACTAGTGTTTCAGATGACTTAATACTAGTGTACAGAAAAATCAGCTTGCCGGTGGCATTGTTACATATGATGATGATCAACTTTAGGGGAAAGCTTCTTAAACTTAGGAAATGACTGTGATATAATGACTTCCAGATTAACTTAGTGTTTTAAAATCAGGACACAACGTACAACTAAAATGCCGTCTTAATTTTCCTTTATATTAAGTTTGAAGTGTTCCTTGATACAAACTCTTAAGTTCCGTAATTGAAACAGCCTCATCTCTCACTACTTCGAAGAACTAGAAGTCCACCACTGCTGAAAATCAGAAATGATTGTCAGTTCCAGGAACATAAATATAAACTCACTATATGAACATCCTCGCTTTGAGCAGGCAAACTTTGCAGTATCCATGGCTGAGCAACAGATTTTCTAAGGATCTGTTTCTTGCACTCTGAGTAGCCCTGGCCTGGATTTCTCTGGAACAGTATGCACCACACTCAAGTAAAGGTTGTCCAGACCACCTTGCGCTCAGAAAAACTGCAAAACCACCATGCAGTTCCATAAAAGCCATAGCTAACTTGCCAAGGGTTTGTTTAGTGAGGGTGTGTAACAGGAGTTTAGTCTGGATTAGGAAAAGTGAAGTTTATCTCAGAGGTTGGGAAGATGAGCAGAGGTGGTTGGGGAACAGGCTAAAAATCCGMGCTGCTTGTGCTGAGGTATGCTGTTAGTGCACCGCGGATGCGTTTTGCTCCGTGAAGGCTCGCAGTGGAGGCTCACTGTGTTTGTGGTGGAAACTTGCAAGCTGTATTGATGTGATCAAGAGCATCTTTTTCCTTTTTAAATAAGTTGTGTGAAATTTGGGTGAKATATGTTCATCCCACAGTGCGTAAGCTCTAATGTGTAGACATTGAGATATATATTCAATGGATTCTCTTGACCATACTGAAGAGTGAGCACTGGGGGCAAATGCTGAATTTTAGAATGCTGAATAAATATTTAATATTGAACAGGGAAAAACAAATTTAATGTTCATTTTTTTATTATTCGGGTAAGTTCTTGCAAATTTGAATGGCCACAGCAGAAACACCTTTTGCTTTTGTGGATTTGTGCAAAAGAAGATTAGAGGATTAACCTATTAAACTAGTAGCTTAGTTCAAAATAATCAACATGTTAAAGCACTCGCTTCTTGATCTCTTTCTATGATTAGTTGTAACAATGAAATTGGCTTATCTGTGTGTAGCTAGCATTGGTCATAGGTTGTATGTAGTTATTTTTAGTTGCTAGGTAGCTGCTTTTCTGTAGACTACAAAAGGCTTCAGTTAGCAGCTGAGGTCACTTATGCATCTGGTGTTAGTGGCATCTAGCTCAGCGAAGTCTTGTGTAGCCTGTTTGCAGCCAACTGCTTTACTTGCTGCAGTGACTCAGTGGTGGGAGGAAGAGAACAATCATGTGAGATGTTTTCTAGTAGGCAGCGCCTGTTGGATTAGGTAATGGCATCCATGGCCATGTGCTTGGGCTTTCAGCGTTTCGGAATAAAACTCCAAACATCGCTATCTTSTATGTTGTGCTCATTATATTGAGGCAGAGTTAGAGGAGCCAGKGCAGAAGCTCAGAGTCCTGAAAGCCCAGGCTGAGGCTGCAGGGCTGAGTACCACTGACGTCCTCGTAGTACTAGTTGTTGCAACGCAACTTTTTACATCAGTAAACGTATTTGAAGTTTAAGAGCCAGATCATCAACATGTTTTGAGCAACTGCATTGCTTTGGTGCATCTAARTTTTTTGGTGCTGACTGGCTTTGAAATTTGAAATAATAGCATTCTTCCTTGATTTCTTGTTTATATTGGGGTATAAAATTTACCCTTTTGAAAACTAGGCAGGCACAGAATGCAGGATGCATACATGATTGGATATTTCTGTTGATCGTGTTAGGATTCTTATGCAGATTGTCTTAACACTAGGTTTCAGAATAACTAAATACAGCGTACAGTACTGCTGTGTTTTAAAGTCAGTGATATAGTCAACCCGCTGCTACTCTCTTCCCCCCCCCCCCTTTTGGTTTTACAATAGGTAATTGCACAAACAAGGAACTGTATTTAAAAAACAAACAAACTCAGAAGTCTGGGATGTAGACCTGGAAAATTCTCCTCAACAGAACTTATTTCATGATTTAAAAAGTTGTTGAATTACAATTCAACAACTTTTTTTAATGCATCAAGCTATGTTTGGGGGGGGATCTCTCTTTCAATACTTTCATCTGACTAGCAGTTTTTATTTACTTTCCTTTTTTGTTGTTGAAGCGTTAAGCAACCCAAACAGAGATGGTATTCCTGTTCCTCATCCTGAGTGATTTAGTGACCAGCTTTGACACCAAGAGCTATTCAGACAAAAATTGGAATATGGAATTATTGCTGTGTTCATAAATTATCACTAATAGYTGTCAAATACATTGTATTATCTGTATGCAGTTGACCTGTTCTCTCAATACTGCAATTACTTCAGTCAGGTCGGGTCCTCAAGGTATCTTGCTTTCTGCAGACTTTGTCTTGGATCCTTGATTTCTATGGTGAGCTTTAAAATTAAATATTTCAAACCAATTTCTGTTCATCTTTGAATGTCATTGAACCCAGTGCCTGTTGAATTTGGGTGTAATACAAAGATACTTCTGTCTGTACCGTTCTTGGAAATACCTCTTCTTTCAATGTCCCTGACTTCATGATAAGAAGCCCTTTGGGTTCACGGCTGAATTCTGCTATTCAGGTTGATGTAGTATCTTCTCAGCACAGTTTTCTGAGATTCTAACACTGCCTTGTTCTGCTCTGGGGCATGAGATGGAGCTATTAAAATTTTTCCTAAAAGGATCGTAAAGATTTATGTGAATGAACAGAAAAACTGCTGTGTGCGGAAACTAGGTGAGCTGGCAGAGCGGACAGCCGTTTGCTTTCACAAACAGTTTCAGCAGTGGATTTATTAACCTGTAGGGTGGTGGGTTTTTTTTTTGTTTTGTTTTGTTTTGTTTTGTTTTGTTTTGTTTTGTTTTGTTTTTTTCCCTCCTTCTCCTCCCTTTCCTTTCCCTTCTTGGTGCTCTTATGACAAGAGCTCTGGTGTTTGACAGGATGGGAGTCACTGTAGGGCTCAGGCATACTTCCTCTGGTGGAAAGAGAGTTTCTGCAAAGGGAGATGCTTTCAGTAACTCTTCTGGCAGGTGACTGAGATACTGACTTAAATATGAGGAATGCTCCCCAGAAAGTCTGCTCTCTGATAGACAGTGCCCAGATGATCCCTACCAATCATTCACCTCTAGGAGCAGAAGCTTAAACTACCTGTTTTTGTCAAAAATTCAGATCTCAAGGTATTGGATAATGTTTGTTTGGAAATTGTGTAGTTGCCATGTGTGGTGATATGTTAAATGTAGTAATGCTACTTACTGAAGGAGAGATAGAAAGCAGTCTAAGTGCATATGAGGTATTTGCTCGTTTTATTTAAAATAGGAGCTGAGATAGTAGCACTATTTACTTGATTTATGTTCCCTGGTGTGTTTCAGTACAAACCGAGAGGGTTGTGTATGTACTTGGGTAAATTAGCAGCAATTCTGTTTCGCAGTTTTCATTTAGGAAATATTCTAAACATTTTCACTCTGCAGAATGTATTTTTTTTCAGCAGTGATGCAGCAGTGTGAACTTACTCCTTGTTGGTGGTCTTTTTTTTTTTTTTTTTTTTTTCCTTGTGATATTGCAAGAATGTAGTTACACCCTGACTCTACTCTTAGTTTCCCAAAGAACTGCAAGATTAATGCTGGTAGGAGGTCAAAGCTGCAAAATAGTGTTGTAAGTATGCTTCTCTGATAATCTTCTGACCATACTTCCTCATACCTCCTTAGGGGAAGTACTTACTTTAAATTAATTAAAAAAAATCTAAAACTGAATTCCCTGAAGATACTTTTGTTACAAAGCTAATTAAAAAACCCCCAAAATGTTTCATGAGTAGGATGCAGGATAAAGCTAGTAGAAAATCACAAGCTAATTTTTTGAATCTAAAACAAGATGTAATTAGGTACATTGCAGATGACTGACATGCTGTTCAGTTTTATAGCACAATCTCAACTATTTAATGTAAATTATCTCTTATTTTCTAATAATTTGCACTTTAATTGTAATCACTTTGTATCAGTATAATTAACATTTCATTACAGGATAGTGTTCTGGGACACTTGCAGCACTTCTTTAGCTTCATCTGAAGATGTATCCTGGTAGTTAAATAGAATACTTTACCCACTAATAAATTAACAGTGAAATAGCCAGTCAGATTTGACCATTACTGCAGTAAAAATAACCTTGCCGAAGATTCTACCTGGAAACAGAGAATAGAATACCTTTCTAGTCAAGAGGATAATTGGAAGAACAGTATCTGATAATTTGTCAGGTAATAAGRAAAAGCTCTATTTTGCATTTCAGTTATGAAATCTAATAAATGATTTCTGTCAACTAGTTACTCATTGCTAATAGTCTAGTTATCTAGTAACTATCAAATAGTTATTCATTGTAATATTTTAGTAAATGATATTGCACTATGTTTACTGTTGAAAAATATAGACCATTTTATCTTGTCTTAATGGCAGGAAATAATTTTTCTGTAAAACTGTGCCTTTGGCTGCATTCCAGARCCTATAAACCTAAATAATTCAGATGATACACAAACTATTGTCATCTTATAAACTTTAGCACAGAATAGAAGAACTTTTCTTGAAACTCTAGGAGTTTCCAGGCTTCCAGCTTTTTCCAGACTTGTTCTAAACTTGCCTTGTCCACACAAGTTTATATTTCAACATATGCTCATCAAGTGTAATGTTTAGCTCGTAACAGCTAATAATCTTTACTGAGACAAAATTAGATAAATATACCTACTAAGGGTGAGAATTTTCATGCAGTGTTTTATGGTGCTCATGCAGTGTTCTAGAAGTAACCAAAGTCTTTACATTTCAGAAAGTACTTAAATTGATGTGTAGACTGATCTGACAAAGTTTTTGATTTGTTATCAAATGATAACTAAACAAAAATACGGAGTTTTAGTAAAAACATTTTTATCCCATTTTTTACATAGTCRGAGTGAGTGCTTAATCTTTTTAACTACAAGTGCTGCACTTTTAAGCTGTAGTTCTTTTTCAGTTTACTAAGCTCATCCTTGCTCATTATGTTGTATTGAAGCAATGCAATTCCTTTTGACCTGTGCCACTTCTGTTTTTCTGTCTGAAAGCTTTATAAAAATTATTTAAGCTACAGCAAAAATTTAGGTGTCTTTTCTTACCTCTTTGTTAAAGAGGTAAGCACAAAGAACAAGCTTTTTATTTGTTTTACTGAATTAAGATATTGTCTAAATGAAGAGGGGAGGATTCAGAGAGATATAATGAGAATAATTTTAAGTTGTTAAGTTACTGTCAAGGATGGTGTATTTTTTCCCGTATGTATTACTGGGAACTTAATGGGAACTTCATATAACATAAACAGGAAGAGTTCACAAGGTATTTTGCTGCCCTCTCTTGGTAGAAGATCTGTATCACCAGTCAAGTGCTCAATTTGTTCACAGATTTTTTTTGTACATTTAAAAATCTGTATTCATTCCTTCATGTGCTGAAGAAGTGGAAAATGAGCAATATGTTACAAAAATAAGATGTTAAATRTCCCTGTTAAATACAGAATCACTCAGTATTAATTTAATCATAAGAAATTTTTTTTATTCAGGTCCTGTCTAGATGAAACTGGATATCTAGTATTTCTGTCTCATTGACTTTTGTCTGTATCTTAGTAGACAGCCAGTACAGTTTGGTATTAATTGTCAACCAAAGTACTTTCGCCCTTCAGACTAAAGCTAAAGCGTGTGAATCTTTCRGTACGTTTTTTAAAGTGGGCTTCTTTTCTGTAGTAGGTGTGATCATCTGTGTCTTTATAGCTTTCTGAAAAGAGAAAAGCAGGCCTCAGGAACATGTTCGTAAATATTTGAGGGACTTGTCATCCCCAAACAAGCAGTTAGATTTAGAAAATGCATCTTACATTTTAGTTTTAGAAAAATCCTGTACTGGTTCCAAGTAGGTATTTTTAAGTTAAAGGACTTTTTGATAGAATTTAGAGGCAAAAAATAAAGTAGCTAACAAGTTATATTGCAACCCCAGTACCTTAGGAACTTCCACTATAACTTAGCTCCTACCCTCTCTCACAGCCTTTAGCAAAAGGAAGACCTGATAGAGTAGCAGAATTATTCTGCAGTTTCTGAGTGCGTTGGGTAACAGTTTCAGCAGGGAAAAGTCTTTTTGCTGTACGTAACTGGAAGGTAGTTGCTTGCAGCAATTACCAATTTTATTCAGTTTTTTTTGTTTGTTTGTTTGTTTTAAGGAAAACATTGGTATGAAAGAGAATGGACTTGAATAGTGACAGTACATTWAAGCTGGGCTGGTGTTTCCATTTCCGACAGTATTTGTTGAGCAAGAGTAGGAGTGAGCTAGCTGAAGGTCTGTTAATTTCCAGGCTAGTGTTACATAGCTGTAAGTACACATTCAGATGTTTCTGTAAAATTATGATAAAAAATAGCTAACTAGTTTATCTGGAATATGTAATGTGGGGTGGGTTTTTTTTTTTTTGGATGACTATTTGTGATAATGCAAATTCACTGTTCTTGTATTCACTACTTCAAGTATAAAATACCTTGCAAAGAACAAATGTAACTCCATATCCTAAACACAGAAGATTACATCAGTTAGTGAATTATCATCAGCAGCTTTCTATTCTTACCTCTTGAAAGCTGTCTCTCAGAATGTTAAATTAGTTAAGAGGAAACTGGATACATGATTCTTTTTATTGTAAACATAATAAACCTATTATCCAACTCGGAAAAGTAACATGTAGAAATAAGAATTTTATGTAGGTGCAAATGCTGTGCTTTTGTTCTCACTGGTGCAAAGATTTTTGATCAGTTTTTTTCTTTTCTTCCTTCTTTCCTCCTTTCTTTTTTTCTCTTTTCTTCTTCTCCTAACAGTTATTTGATATATTTTTGGTTCTCACTTTGCAGCTTAATCTTTCCCTTGTTTTCATGATTGTAGACAGTTGCAAGAGCAACAAAGGCAGAAGGAGCTGGAACGGGAAAGGCTGGATCGTGAGCGAATGGAACGGGAGAGGCTGGAGAGAGAGAGACTAGAAAGGGAAAGACTTGAAAGAGAACGCCTAGAACAGGAGCAACTGGAGAGAGAACGGCAAGAAAGGGAACGGCAAGAACGCCTGGAAAGGGAGAGACAGGAAAAGGAGAGGCAGGATCGAGAAAGACTTGAACGACTTGAAAGGGAAAGGCAAGAAAGAGAGCGGCAAGAACAGTTGGAAAGGGAACAATTGGAATGGGAAAGAGAGAGAAGGATTTCAAATGCTGGTAAGAATTTCAAAAMTGAGTGTATTTAAGTACCAGATTCTGTTCTATGTGTTTGGGTGATGGAATGGGATAGAAAGAGCATGGGCAGTGAATATATGTRTGCAACAAGAGTCAGTATTTCCTGTTTGCTGGAATTAGTTCCTCTTTTATGGCAAGAAGTCTGAGATCTTTGACTTTTTTGTCATAATTTTCCATTAACTATGAAAGAAAACATTTAAAATTATTTGCTTACTGCGCTGCTGTATCTTATGCTTGCATGAAGAATTTGGAGCTTACTGGGCACTTCCAATATTGTTTGAAATATGATAATTTAAAATTTCTAAATACTTTGTCATTGTTTTCTCCATTATATAAAATGTATTCTGTTTTTGTAACTTGGAAAAGGGAAAGATTTAAGTTTGAGAGTTCTTAAATATAAAGGGTATGTAGCTACGTAAGGCAAATTCATAGCAAGAGGAATACCTTTTGTCTCAAGTCGTGCTTAATTTATGTTTGTAGTAACGTTTCAGTAAAATGTACTGATGTGTTTGTATATAAGGTGTATCTAGATAAACTCCAGGGCTTTCTCACTTTCATAATATAATGAAACGTTAGTCAAGCACTTCTTGTTTGTTCTTTAGTAACAAACTCAATCCACAAAAGAAGTCAGTTTGTGGAAAAAGATGGGGTATGCTATGCAAGATCAGTCACTTTAGAGAGAAGGATTTTGTTGATGGTTTTATTCCATGTACTTTCCAGTTTGTGATGGAGTTTTTTCTGGGGAAGAGAAAGATGATATTTCCTTGCTGCCTATGTTATAATTTTTATTAGAACTGAAACAAATGTTAAGATCACTACACTTGCTTGCAATTTGCAACCAAACAATAAGATAAAAGCTGATAAAGGACTGATTAATCAATCCTGTATCTAATCAATCTCATAAATGGGATCTGAAAAAAAAAATTATTCCAGAACATACTTGTAAATTCAAATGTTGGCACAGAAATAGTTGGTGAAATTAAAAGCAGCTGTTGATAATATGTAAAACTTTCCTAACAGTATTTTCACTTGTGCCTAATCCTCTGGTACTAACTGTAGTCTACATTTATACATTTTATTTGAATGCTGGTTTTGTTGCTTCATTAGCTCCCTTTTTCTCTTTCTCCTTTTTTTATCCTGCCTTTGCTGCTGCTTTCCATCTTCTGTCCAGCTCCATCTTTCGACAACTCCCCGTATAGCACTCCACTTCCTGAGTACTCCAGTTGCCAGCCTCCTTCAGCACCTCCTCCATCATATGCAAAAGCAGTCTCAGCACCAATGGCAGAGGCCACACCGGAGTATGCTGTAGTGACTTCTGCACCACCGACTTCCACTCCCCCTACACCGCCTCTAAGGCACTCTGCATCACGTTTTGCTACATCTTTAGGCTCAGCTTTCCACCCTGTTCTTCCCCATTATGCTACAGTTCCTCGTCAGTTGAACAAAAGTTCTCGGCCCCCTTCTCCTGTGAATGCCCCAGCAACTTTGCCCCCAAATACGAAGCCTGTTGCCTGGTCTGCGCCCAGTTTTGCACCCCTTCCCCCATCTCCTCCAGTAATGATAAGTAGTCCACCAGGCAAAGCTACTGGTCCAAGACCTGTCCTCCCAGTGTCTGCTTCGAATCCAGTGCCCCAAATGCCCACGTCTCCTACTGCTCCAAATGGGCTTCCTGAAAGCGTGACTCATCCAGTTCCTTCGCCTTCTACCTCAGGTCCAACTCCGCCTCCGCCACCCCCTCCTCCGCCGCTGCCTTCCTTTCCACCTCTCTCATTCTCTGGACCTCAAGCTTCTCCTTCTCCAAACTCCCCTAATGCCTCGACTCCCTCATCCAAGCCTAGTGTTCTCCCTTCTCCCTCTGCAGCTACCCCTGCCTCTGTTGAGAACTCTCTAAACTCTGTGCTGGGAGACTCCTCTGCTTCTGAGCCAGTCTTGCAGGCAGCCTCTCAGCCGATTGAACCTACGACCCAGCAGGGTAAGGCTTTCTGTTATTGCTACTAATTCACTAATCAGGAATGCAGTCAAAACCAATTTGTATCAAACCCCTTAACTGCCCCTGAAGAATTAATAAAATGCTTCAAAAGTTGCAGTGATCTTAATACCACAATGAAATACAGTTTGGGAACTATGGTAAGAGAAACTTAAAAGAGAAGAGTTGGTTTTCATGGCAATCTGTCATAAGTAAAAGTCTAATTTATTAAGTTCTCGTTTATCAAGAGCAGAGCTCGTCAGATACATGCTTGATAAATCTTGCACTGTTATTTGAAACACTGTATTCATAGGCAGCATCAATGGTTTCCTAATGGCAGCCAGAGGGGAAGAGTGTATATGCAGCTTTGGATGTGTGAATGACCTTAGTGAGGAATAACCTGAATGACTTTGATACTCATGAATGTGGTTTAAAGTTTAGAAAGCAGTATGTAACTACTACAGCATTTCTTTCTGGATTGTGCTTATATTTCAATGTATGGGTATTATGCACGCATATTTAAGACTGAGTCTTCCTGTGGTATTCTACCAGTTAAGTTTAAAATGTTTTAGAAAAAACTTTGGTTAAGCAAATGCAATCCTAATGGAGACTCTACCAATGTTTTATAAGCGTATTTTACATGGATGTAAATATCTTTATATGAATCATCTGTTTTATGTTGATTTAATAGATTTAGTTCTTTGTATATTAGCGTGAACTAGCTCTATTAAGGGTATGGGCTTGCAAAGGGTTTCTAGGGGATAAGGTAGAATATAAATTCCTAGTGCTCAAGCCATGCAGAGTAGATCGTGTGTATACACTCATACGGTGCATTGAGGTGCGAGCTGCTCTGAGTGGGAGTAAGTGATCCCATTTTTGTTATGGAATAGGAGTATGCACATGGACACTGAATGACCACAAGAGTTTAAAATGCTTTTACCTTTTACACAGTGGCATTAGCATAATAGAAAACCAGGAAGACTTGTGTGTGAAGTCCAGACCGTTAGAGAGAGCTTAAGGTGGTTTCTCACCACTTTTAGGAGCTCAAGGCTGTTCTGTAATCACAGGTGGGTGGGTGGGTGTGGGAATGTTCTTTAGATACAATTTCTTAAACTGTTCCTATCATATAAACACTTCTAAGCTGCAGTAATGAGAATACTCTTTTCTTCAAAAAATGCTTTATATTGCATGTCAGTGTGAATTTAAAGAATTAAAGGAATCATAACTCTAAGGCTGGAAGAGCTTGTCCTCATTAGCTTAAATATGTCAGTCTTCTAACTCACTAATTAATGTTTTTATTTGATTATTAAAATTGATTCCCGAAATGTTTCCAAATGATATTTTTTATACAAGCTTAGCAATTGGTGTTGGAACTCCAGCATTGCAAGTGTTCACATGTTTGACTGTTTTTAAATGCTTGTTTTACAGTGAGAATTCTCTTTTGTTCAGTGAGGTTTTGACTTACGGTTTTCTCTTATGCACTATGATACTCGTACTTCACGTGACTCTCTCTGAAAGCTTTGCCTGTTTCTCTGTGTCACATTCTTCTTAGCTGCAGCATAGAACCTGATGGGAGGGTTATTGTATTCAAATATCTCTGCAGTTTCTGTTCTCCCATAGCATGTGATGAATGTCCATAGCCTTTAAGAATGTTCTCCCCTGCTGAAAACTGCAATGGTGTTTCTTGCCTGTAGAAAGGCAAAAGTTAATACTAGTAAACTTTTCATACACTGAAAAAAAAGAGCCAGTATTTATATGGAAATATCTTTCTATTCTAAATCATTAATGTAGTCTCTTTTTTTTTCTCTTTGATGTTAGGTGTTGTCCAAGGACCACCTGCACCTCCTCCCCCACCCCCATTGCCCCCTGGCCCAGCTCAGTCTTCAGTAGCAGTCCCACCTCCTCCTGGCCCACCACCACCACCTCCACTTCCACCCTCAGGGCCACCGCCGCCACCACCACCTCCTCCCCTTCCTAGCCAAGTTCCTCCTGTTCCTCTTCCACCTCCTGCCCCACCCCTCCCTGCCTCTGGATTTTCTGGGGGATTTATGTCTGAGGAAAATCGCCCTTTAACTGGACTAGCTGCTGCACTTGCTGGAGCCAAACTTAGGAAAGTGTCACGGGTAAATGCAACTGTTCTTTTCCTTTCTGGTTCATATTTATAAATTCTGTGCCCCTGAACTAGTTGTAATTTTTTATTTAAGGTAAATAGCAGTATAAAAGACATTTTGCGTAGACTTAATTCTTTATTAAAGCATTAAAAGATGTACTACTATCCCATCACRTTCTTTACGTGATTCTTTTTTTCTAGTATATGAATTTAGCTTCTTTGATTAAGTCAGTTATACATTTATTTGCATATATACTGTTTTGTGTGTTACAAAGGGTGAAGACTCCTCCAGCTCAAGTGGAGGAGGAAGCTCTGCTTCATCTAAAACTGACGGCGGCCGTGGAAATGGGCCGCTTCCCTTGGGAGGCAGTGGATTAATGGAAGAAATGAGTGCCCTGCTGGCCAGAAGGTAAGTAGCTGTATTATAGCCAGCATGGTTAACATAGAGGTATGTGTGTTGTTGTTGTTTTTTTAACATCTCCCTCCAGCTGGCATCTGCTTGCTCATGTTGTTCTGGGAAGTCAATAATGCCTTGTCCATAGCCATTTTCGCTAAAGTATAATTGAGTACTTTTGTGCAAGTCTTTGTGCAGCAGTAGAGGATACAGTAGGGCTTTGTCCTTGGAAGTGTATTTTAACATTAACTTTCTTTTACACTAACTTTTTTTTAATACTAATTTTCTATTGTCTAGATATTGAGATGAGTATATTCTTAATTGCGCTGAACAGCAACTTCCCATCTTAAGGCATGAACTTGATAACCTTTTTCTCTGCTTATAGGAGAAGAATTGCTGAAAAGGGATCAACAGAACCAGAGCAGAAAGAAGATAAAACTGTGAGTTGACTAGTTATCTGTTTAAAATTATTCAATAGTAGTTCATGCAGATGATTCTAATGGTGCAAATGATATGTTGTTATTGTTTTTTTTTCTCTCTCTCCTTTTCTCCTTTCCTCCCTTTTAATYAGGAAGAATCAGAGTCTTCAGCTTCTAAGGTTTCTTCAACAAGCACACCTGGTAAGTAGCATAGGTTTGTGAGCTATGACTCTGTAAATCCATTTATATTAATGCTGAAATCTGATAATGAATCTCAGTCAGCTGTGCTGAATTTTGGAGTTTGGCTCTTATCCCATCGTTACAACCTGGCATTTTGCTTTCAAATTGTTCCTGGTTCAGAAGTGTCTCGGAAGAAAGCAGATGAAAGAACTCTCATTAGAATACTAGCATAGTATTGCTATAGTAATAGTGTAGGAACATCCAGTGTTGAATCTGTGGGGTTAATGCATAGAAAGTGATTGGCAGGGAATGTGAAAGCACATTGTGTTTCAGTTATTACAGGACATGAATTGGAACAGTAGTTTGTTTTCCTTCAGGGCTGGCATAGAAAACTATCATCTGTAGGTACTTCAGTAGAGTTTACTCAAATACAAGTGTCTATTCCAATTTGTAAGTATATGGAGTAGAAATTCTTCAAGCATAGGTCTTCTGCTGATATGTGACTGTAACAGACATTTATATCAAACTCAGTAGTTGGTGAAGATGCATTGTCAGTATGTATATTCATACAGTAAATGCTTGTATTACAAGGACTTGAATGAGGGACTTTTTTCCTCATCTTTAGTAGTACCTTCAATACAGCTTTAGCATCCCTGGCTACCTCACCCTGTGTGCATACTTCTGTATGAGGCTGAGGATGTGCCATGTAATCTGCACTCTGCAGACTGCTGAATGAAAAGGAGAGATGGGAGCTAAATGTGTCTTGATGGAAATAATGGAAAAAACTGTGAACATTGAGATATAGTAGATAGCCTGGAGAAATTAGACTGCAAAGCAATAAATGACTTTAAAAAGATGGAAAACCTGTTTTACATTATCTTCTGAGTTTACTTAGTTTCAAAATCACAGAGATGATCTTGGTATTACGAGTTACCTTTTGGAAGAACCAATTGTCTGAGGATGTGATAGACCAGGAATGGAAAAAACCTRGTCAGGTTGCTGTCAAAGTAGGAATGTAATAAGAGGTAGTACACGTAAGGAAGAAAATTGTTTTTTCGGGTTGACTTTCTAGAGATTTGAGAAGAACTGATCAAAATTGGCTGGTCTGGACTTACCAAGTGAGTAAGAGCAGAATTGTTAGGATTCAGATAGTGAGTCTGATGTATACAAACACTGAAATGAAGATGAATCCTTTCTCAGTCCTGCTTGATATATTCATAGAGTAGCATTCTCTTTTGAATTCTGTATCTTTGAATGAGAAGTGGTTAGCTGCAAACTATGCTGTATTTCAGAGTTGCATAGGATTATTTCTGAGGTCAGGCTAAAGGTGGTTGGTTTTGTAAAAGTATGCTGAGCAGTCTGGATGGTGGATCTRTCATGAAAGCACTTCTAGTGTTATGGGCACAACTTTGGCAACGAAAAGAACACACCTTATAAATAGTAAATCCCTTATTTGCCTAATTGCTTTATTTTAATCAAGCTGCTAAAATATTGAGCAGTTACTTTTGTTCATTTACAGTATATTACACGTAGTCCAATTTGTGTAATTAAGGCTGATTCTAATTAGAAATATAATTAAAATTGTTTTATGCAAACTTGTTAGCGTTGTACCTCTACTTCAGTGTTACACTTGCCATAATAGCATGTAGGAAGGGTGAATCATCAGTGTTCCAAGTCCTCTGCCAGAAGGAGTATGATATTGTGGGTGCATTTCTTCCTGCTTGGGCTTAGGGCTGCTTAGGCTTATTTTTATGTATTTCAACTCTTCTAAGGGACTGCACTCTTTTTCTGCCCCAATGACTTACCGCGGGAGTTACACCGTGATTATTTAAGACTTATTAGTCCTTCTCTGTATAATGTACAGAGAAAAAGGGGAAAGAAGTACGTAAGCCATGCGATAGRACAAGAGGCAATGAGCACAAACTGAAACACAGGAAGTTCTGCCTGAATATGAGGAGGAATTTCTTCACTGTGAGAGTGACAGAGCACTGGAACAGGTTGCCCAGAGAGGTTGTGGAGTCTCCTTCTCTGGAGATTTTCAAAACCCACCTGGACATGATCCTGTCTGACCTGCTCTAGGTGACCCTGCTTGGGCAGGGAGGTTGGACTAGATGATCTCTAGAGGTCCCTTCCAACCTTACTGATTCTGTAATTGTATAAAGCTAAGTAAAATCTAAATTAAAACATGTTAGGTAATACTATAACCAAAGCAAGCTCAAAACCATGGGATAGGTAACAGAAAACTAACTCCTGCAGGATTTTGCTGTTTCAGCTAGATAATAATCATGGGATCCTTGAGTAAATTGCAATGATAGTAATAAGTTCTTAAATAATTTTGCAAATACAGCTAAAATCGTGCTTAAAATAAAACTAAGGCTGGAGAAATTTTGAAGCGTGGTGTAGCAAATTATTGTAATAAAGCCTGAGACCTGCTGCATGGCGGCACTGGCACTAGCAGCTACTAGCACTGGAAACATGAAATTCGTTGGGTCATAGGATGTGCTGGTAAACTTCTAGAATTCATCTCTGTATCTTGCTGCATGTCAGAGAACTTCTTGTTTACTGTGAGGTTCTGAAAGAACATTTCTACCTCTCAGCTTACTCAACTTAGAGTTGGGCAATAAAAAGGGGACAAAACCAAAAAATAGAAATAAAGGCAAATACAATCAGTCATAAATAAAGTAAGCCCTGAGGGGGAAAAATAAGTAACAATTTGCAGTATAAAAAGAATATTTTAGATTATGCAGGTTGTAAGGAATGAAAATCTGATCCATAAGGAATGATAATCACCTTTGTGGTGATAGGTATGTCATGAGGAAGGACTAGGTGAGATCACAAGAAGGAAAAGAATTCATTCACCATGCAAGTACACAAAATGAACAGTCCTAAACTGAATTATTTGCTCTATTTTGGCAATGATTTATGTCCGCCTTTAGTTGACAGACAAAGGTACGCAATAAAGGTAGTTTTCACACCTGACTTGAGATTGCTGTAATAAACTCAAGATTCTGAGTTAGAGCTTCTTGGAGGAGATTCTAAGCGGAACTGAAAACATGTTCCACAGTGGAAAGTGAGGCATGAGCGTAAAGGTAGGTTTGGATTTATTTTTAAACTTGAATACAAATTAAACTTACCTGTATAAACCAGGCCCCAAAGTTGCCTTCTACAGTGCTTACCCTTCAGATTATAAACTAACTGAACAGGAGAAGAGACACATAATAAAATTTTGTCTAGTATCATGCTGCAGTAAGTAAACTAGAATCCCTTTTGGATCCAAGTGCTATTTACCTTTAGTCTTCAGTCTGTATTGTTTTGAAAGCGGAAGTGATATATGTCAGCTTTAGAAGCATCATTTGGGGGYCAGAACTTTGGAAAACAAATACTTTGTTGCTGAGAAATATTTTAGTTGCATGAAGTCATGTCATCCCTACTGTTGCTTCATGGAAATTGACGTCAAATTATTTTTACATAGTTCTTTAGCAGTTTAAAAACATACCCCCCACTGCTTGAGGTTGACTCTCTGATTATTGTTTCAGAATTCTGTAGTTTGCAACTGAAGAAATAAAATACAAAGGTGTAAGCAGACCTTTTCCTGGCTGGTTTAAGATTCGAATGGTGTTTATGAAAATCTGAGATTTCTAGATGCTATCACAATATGAATTATCATTTATACTTGACTAAAAGTAAGATGAATACTACAAGAGGTGGTTGGTTTACTATGAAAGAGCCTAATGCAAGGTTGTGTTAATTAAAAATAATAATAATAATAATAAWAAAAGCTGACTTAAGTTTCCAGATACTTCAAGTTTCCTCACGTAATTATACAATGAATAGAAAAGTTCTTAATCTTTTTGTTGTTTGACAGAATTAACGAGAAAACCTTGGGAAAGAACAAATACAGTGAATGGAAGCAAGTCACCTGTTATCTCCAGGTACTCCCTTTGGTATTATTAGGTATCTTTTCCACATGTTTGCTGCTGATGTTCATGCTGCTAAAGATACTGGCCTAAAATAGCAAAATTATCTAAACAGTTGTAAAAGCAAAATTTTAACTTTATGATTTTAAAGTGCTGTTGTGAAACTTTTTGGCAGATTTTATTAAGAATGAATTTTGTTTTTTGAAGAGGACTAATAAATGAAATTTTGATAATAAAAGTACAAAGCAAAAAGAATCCTTAATTATTGGTGTATAATTTAAATAATTGTTATGTATTTTTGGCTACAGCAGTATTTAATTCTCTCAATACATATTTCTTTAAACTTAAAAGTCTCTTCTCCTTTGTATTACTATGCTAAATATAGAATGTATATGTAGATATTCAAGCCATCTTGGTGAAACTCAATTCTGTGACATTTTTCCAACCAATCCGAAGTTGTCCATCCTAAAGAAATATTAAAGCAAAGATTAGTTAGCCCAATGAAGGACATGTAACCTGCCAACCAGAATTTTAGTAGATAATACAAAGGCACAAAATAAGTGCTTTATCAATTTTTTTCATTTTGAGGTATATTTAATTACCATTTATATTAAGGAGAAGGCTTACGGTTCATTTTAGAATTCCTGTATATTCTGCATACAGAGTTAGTGATTCTTATCTTACCTGTGATAATCTGAACAAGTTATCTGAATTTCTTGAAAGATAAAAATAATAATAATAATAATAATAATAACTTTGAGAATAATTTGTTTGAAATAACTGAATTTGCATTAAAATTCTGGTATTTTGGGAACAGCTATGTGAGGTTTGATTAGAGAAGAAAATAACTATTCTGCAAGTGGCATTACTTGTGGTTGAGCTCTTCCACTCTTGAAATGTAGCACAGAACAGCATCAGCATATTGGTATCCTTTTCTTAGTTTCAGAAATAACCAGGTCAGTAGCTTAAAATTTCTCTAGCTTGGATTCTGACTGATTTTTACCCCAAACCCCCATCAAAAACCTAGTGACATTGATGGTCGTATCCTCTCTGTTAATGTCATTTTGGCAAAGTTCTTAGGAAAATTCTGCTTTACCAGTCTTGACTTTTTTTTTTCCCGCCTTATCCTTCTCTACCTTCTCCACCTTCTCCACCAAGTAGATCTTACATGTTTTACAGGTCTCTGTTTTCAGGCAGATCAAGGTATTAATATGTGGCATTGAGCAGAAATTTGTCAAAGAAATAATTTATATAGAGAATCCTGAAGTGGGCTTCAGATTTCATATTCACTGAACTGACCATTTGGATATCGATCTCCTGTGTAGAAGCAATTGAAGGAAAAGTGAAGGGATAAATAATGGGCAGCTTTCCCTATCAGACTCCTTTGTGGAGTCTAGGTTGTCCTTAAGCCTTGGTTCTGCCTGTCTCTGCACCCATGATTTTTCATAGACATATTTCACTGATACTATTTCAGCTSGTTAAATGTGGAGGTACTGAGGTGTGCTTAACAAAGGTTTTGTAAAAAGTACAGACATTGAGACTTGCTCATTATTCATCAGTCAGGGGAGATCTTTCATCTGCTAAGCCTAGAGAACCTGCCTCTGACCTGTGCAGAGAGGATATGAGTCACTTTGGGGAATTAAACAAAGCATGCTTTAGAAAAGCATGTAAGCAAGTAAGCAAAAATCTCTTTAGAGCTTCCAAACAAGGACACGGTAAAGGACGTGTTGTTCAGAATGAATGTTCAAATATTTTAAAATAACTACTGTCCTATTTAAAAGACCTTTCTCTTGCAGCATAGACTTTAAAAGACTGGAGCTCCTGGCTTTTAGTATTTCCTGATACATTCACAATAGAATTCGCAGAACATAATTGGTGAAACTAAAGTATTAATGTATTTAAGGTTCTAGAATTGAATATAATTAAGCTCTATTGTAGCTTGTTAAGGTAGTGTTTCCTCCCCTTCATAGACGGGAATCTCCGTGGAAAAATCTGATTGTTTCTGAAAACAGGTTCTATGATTCATTGAACAGGTATCATCCTGTTTGAGACTTTGTAATAACCAGTCCAGGGTTGGACTTTTTCTACGTGGATTAGTAATCACCACACACAGGTGATCAGGTTCCTCCTAACATTTTATTTGTCCAATTGAGCCTGTTTTTGGAGTGGTTAAGAGCATCTGGTTCCACTGGCAATCTGAGATGTTTTAAAAACTAGCACTGAATTGGTATTAAATACTGGATTTTTGATCATCACCACCTGCAAAGGTACAAATACCTCTCAGATCTGCCAAGAATTACTGAACCATCTACAGTGTCTTGAGAAGTAGACCTTCAAAGGTTTAAGTTTAGACACACAGGAAGGGCAATTATCTGTCCAGTTGAGTTTTCACTTTTGCCACAAGATAACAAGCCTAATTTAAAAATGCAAAAGAAAAAAAAAAGAAAAGGACTTATTAAATACGGAATTTAAGTTTTTGTTTTGGACAAATTTGCAAAGTTAGGRTTAATGCTGTATTTTAAGCTGCAGGTTTCAGTTTCACTCTAGCGGTAGTCAAAATACTGACATTCAAAGCCTTCAGATTTTAAAAGGACTTTCAAATTCTAGCTTTGTTTTACATCAAAGCACACACTGTGGTGACTACTTATTCTTTTGTATAAAAAGTTCCCCTATTAGCTACTTATCTTGGGTGGTGTATTTTGCATGTTGGCACGAATAAAATCTGTATATTGCATGTTTGATTTAAGCTGTTTATGGGAGTATCAACATTGCCTCACTGTCCTAGTAGGCAATGCTATGAAAAACCACATGGGGAGAGCTCTGCAGCCATCTCAGGACCTAATGGCTGGGTTGTTATACTGGCTTTTTCAATAGCTGACCTCTTTAATGGCAGCTACAGTCACCTTTATTCTTTTTTTTTCTGAGCAAACTGAAGAAGAAAAAAAGAACAATTTAGCAAGGGAGAAAGCTAGATTTGACAGAGATAAGACGTCCCCCAGTCTGCAGATTACAGTCTTTTGGATTTGTCCGAAAGAAGTATTTCTTACAAGACGTATCTGAAAGAAAAAGTTGAATACATTCTTAAGACGAAGTGGTAGAGTTTATAATAAAGATACTTTCCTGTTGAACTTTGACAGATAATTATTCTGATGGAGAATATAGCATATGATCTCATTTTAAAGATCTGAAACAAAAGAAAGAAGTATCAGCCTATTTGTAGAGATCAGTTCTTTAAAGTGTAAGTTCTTTTTATTAAGACATTTAAGTGTATACTTCTTTGAATTGTTCCATTACAGCATATAGCTGGTTCCTCTTATAACTTATGAGGAATCACCTTTTGGAGATCAATCCTTTTTTAAATCACGTTGGGTAAATGCCATAATGCCATAATGCCATAGTGTATGGGACCAAAGTGATAGTTAATGGAAGTGATCAGAGTGAAACTCGGTATGGAGACTCTGGAAAAACTCTTGCTGCTTTGCTTAGAAAGAAGTCAGTGGTATACTTTTAGGGGAGAACTGCAGATAGCATTTTTAATATGAGACGTTTGATGAAGCAATAATTGTTGAAGCTCACAGCTTTATACATTTTTGAGCAAATAATTCTTTCATGGCATTTCATAAGGAACTAGTAGATCAGTGTCTAAATGTTTCTTATAGAGGATCCCAAATTGTGGTTTGTCTTCATAGCATTAGCACGTACTCTAGTTCTTCTGTGGGTTGCAAGGTGAACTCTATTTTCCAGCTGCTTCCACTATGAAACTATTCAATATTTTTGTGTTCTATCTTAAAATCAATGGATTGTATATTTCATTTCAGTGTGTTTCAGGTCAAATGATGTTAGTAATATCACTTTCAGAACTTGTATTTAGATTGTCTAAAAAGCTCTAGCAATACAGTACTTCTGATCCCAGGTGCCTAACAGAGCTCCTAGAATACAGGATGTTCCTGCACCTGTCTGCCTTGATGCAAAGTCCAGCACCAAAGGCACAGTTATACATTCCTGGTGGCTGACTGTTTTGCATGCTTATCTGCTGGCAGTTTTTCCTAAATTGCTGCCGCTAGACTTGACAAAATTAATTTGTCTGTGCCTGGAAATAATTGTGAAATATTTAAAAGAATGGTTTCTACCACCTGCACTGGAGTTCTTGCCTTTTAAAAAGGAGGAATGGATTCAGGTGTGCTAATTTAAAATATTTTGTCACCAGAATTACTTGGTAGCTATAAATGTGTATTAGAATGTTGCCAGGCTTTCAGGTGAGGCAAATGTGACCTGCATAGGTTGGATGGAAAAGAAAATATGCAACACTTGTGTCCCATGCTGTTTCTTAATATTTTTCACGCTGAGAAATAGGTAGAAGTATCTGCCTGAGAGTACAAACCTAAGAAAGTTTTTGTAGTATCAAAGAGACAGTTTAATCTGTCTCCTTCCTGTTGAAAGTCACATTTCAGGTGTTTTTTCCCCCTCAGAAAATAAGAAAATAGATCTGTCAATTTATAAACCCCTTCTATAAACTCCAGCTAGTACTGAACATATAGTGTAATTGGACAAATCTTAATTTCTTCCTGAACGAACTGCAGTCTTGTAAGGAAAGAYGGATTAAATCTGAAGATAATGTATTTTGTGCCTTTTTTAAAAATGGGAGAGGTCATTATTCTTTGAGGGAAAGCACAGCTTTTGTTAGCTAAATTGAAAATATCAAAATAAACAGAAAAATTCAAGTGATAGACCTACCTATATTCCTCACATRTTCTGATTTATTCCGAATAAAAACAGTTTTATGATATATATTTGAAAGAACATAAACCACAAAGTTGTACCATTCCAGCTGGTTTACCCTTTTCCTATTCCTGGTCACCTCCCATCTTAAGTAAGAACACACAACTTAAGGTAAAAAAAAAATCTAGAAAGAAAATGTAGCGTTTCCCCTCTGTTAGAATTATTGTGGCATGTTAACTTCAAGGAAGGGTAGGATAGCAGGTGGAATAAACTGGGTCGCACTTCTTTGTTCCTGCATGCAGCATCACTGAACAAAAAGCCTGCCCAAAATTTTGTTTCTCACTCAAATTCTTACGTAAGAGGAATTCATCTTGGAATGAACTGACAGCAGTTTTATAAACAGTTTCTTGTTGTTTTAACATTTTGTTGAAACACTGAGAGAAAGAATGTTATGCAAGGTGTGAAGAGTAATTAAGAACATAATGTGGATGTTTTGAACCATGGTGGGTAAGTGATTTAGAGCTAGGTGATCAGATAAATTCTTATGAGTGTCAGCCTCCTCTTAGAGCCCTTTGAAATGATACTCTCTATTTGAAGGCCTCTGTGAACCAACTTTATTTCTGGGCCTGCAGAGCTTGCAGTGGGCGGTGTATGTTACCTGGCATATATCTTTTACAAAACTCCATGCACATTTGAGACTAAGTTAGATGTGTATCTAACGTAGGTGCCACATAACTGGCATGGATGCTATCAAGAGTTTCATTCTCCAGAATATTTTTCATACGACTTACTATCCCCTTTTACTCTGTTACACACCACCCATCCTTCCGTGCTTTAGAGAACCATTTTTGCCTTCCAGTTCTTAGTGTTTAGCTTCTCTCTGTGCTTATAGCTGTGCATATGCAAGTCCTGTGGAAGTATAGTAAGTATATGAGACAGAGTTATGCGTTAAATATATGGCAAAGGCCAGAAGAGAGAAATGAGAAGATTGAAAACATTCTTATTCTGGGAAGTTTTTAAGAAATGCAAACCAATTTGTTTGTAAGAACATCTTAGGTGTCTTAGAGTATTATGTAACCAAAACATTGAACACTATGTAGTCCCAGACATTAGAACTTCCACTCGAGTGTTATCTATAAATCTTGCTATTGTTACAATATTTATGCTTTCAGTAGCTTTAGGAAAGAATTCATGGAATAATTTGCACTGGAAGGGACCTCTAGGGCAGACTATTCCAACGTCCTGCTCCATCAAGTTTTGAACRTCTCCCAGGATGATTCTTCAACATTCTTTTTAGTTGCAGGATGAGTGTAGTCATTAGTCAGAAGGAATATTTCTTTGAGAAAACCTCTTTTAAMATGAGCGAGTAGTTTAAGAGGGAAAATATTTGACATTTGAAGGAGTTTAATTTTCTGTGAACTTTATGAAAAATATTAGAAACCACTGACTGAAATACGTCTCTTAGCTGAATAGTTCTTGTTTTGAACTAATATCTCATGGTAATTAATATTTTCAGGGTGTGGAAAATGTTCTTGGTTGTTGGTTTTCATTCTGTGTGGTATTTTGGGTCCCACTTTTTTTTTATTAACGTTCTGATTCTTTAATATAATTTTGATGAATGTTAGCAAATTGGAGAAGTCTGTGTATACTGTAATAACAAGTGACCAGTAATTCATTAATTTGTTTTTCTACTACAGACCAAAATCTACACCAACAGGGCAACCCAGTGCCAACGGAGTACAGTCAGAAGGTCTAGATTATGACAGATTGAAGCAGGTACATATATAATACTTTGAATGGAAAACCATTAGAACTTGTAGCTGTCAAATACCTGTTTTGAACTGTTTTATTAACTAGTTCTAAACTTAGATACTTATTKAGTAGTTATCAGTAGTTTCTCCTCAAATTTATTTCAATATTGTTAGGAGCTATATCTGCCTACGCAGCCCCGTTACATTCTCCTCGATCCTTGCTCCTGCTTTTGTATTATACAAYATGCAAAAGACGGTACCATGAATGGAATTTGGAAGTTATTGTTTGAAAGCTTTTTCTCCTCTCTCCCAAAACAAACAAATATCCAACAGAGCCGTTCCAGCAGAATAAGAATCACTATACATATATATATACACACACACACACACACACACACACACATATATATATATATACACACACACACACACATATACACATATGTATATACATAGATATGTATATACATACACACACACATAAAAATAAATCAGACTTGGACACTTGTGGTAATGAGTTTGGTGGCAAAACAGCATCCAATGATACCGCCTTTTCTGGAGATGCACTGGCTATCAGTAGAGTAGATATTTGTGTGAAGTAGGAAGCCTTTAGAGTAGAAAAAAATGTTATAGCATGCTATGAAACTTTTTTTTAGTAACAATTACCTATACAGAACTGGCAAGTGTGCCATAATCTGTGTGCCAACAGGCTCGGGAACAGGTCTCCTGTCACTTGTATCAAGGCAGGAGATTTCAGTTAGCAGCATCAYTGATACTTAGAGACTTGACCTTCCTTGCTAGAAGGGAAGGAATCCCTCATTAGCAAATGTATACAATTCATTGCTCTCTTCCAGGCTACTAAAAAGTCTGCCTTTGGTGAGGTTATAATAGGGTCTTGATGATAAATCTGGGTGATTGTAGTGTCTCAAGGTATGCTTTTGAAAGTAGTTGATATCTGGGACATTGAGATGATGTTGATCCTGGAGTGCTTGAGTAAGGTGTTTTTATGTTCTCCATCTCAGATAATACTGCTGTTTTTTTCCCTTCCTATCACGCTTCATGCTCCCCCTACTAATATGTAGGGTGYTCAGGAAATGAGAGGGAAACCTACACCAAGAAAATATGATGGCCAAAAGCAATATTGATATCACTGATACTTAACTGCTTTTTGTCGTCACAATAAGTGTTTCTGATGGCTTACTTATGTATATTCTTTCTGGATCAGAAAAACTATTCCTGATTATTCCACAATTATTGCCCTGGAAACTTTTGAATGCTCTACGAAATAAGGCAATTTTCTATTTTCCAATCTCTATTGCTTTCAGAGGGGAGAAAGACCTACACGCACACTCAGTGCATTCTTTGATTTTTGTGCTGTTATGCAGAAAGATATATTTGGCTTCTACAGACTGTTTTGGGGGTACATGTGGCCTTTTCAATGTCCCAGTTACTTTATTGCAGAGAATATCAACACAGATAATGCAGCATATTCTTGCTCATTGGATGAACTGTATTTTTTCCATTGACTTCCATCCAAGTCTCTACAATGCCTTTGCATTTTTAAAAATGAGACGAGTACTTTAATTCTGCAAGAAAGCCTTGTGCTTGTTGGGGTTGGGCAGCTAGCCTGCAGGCCTGGGCTTTGCCTGCCAGCTCAGGCTCCAAGCTTGGGATTCTAGTATCTGTTGAGGAGACACTGCACTTTCTGTGATCTCAGGAAGTTTTTTGGTAGTGATGCTACAGCTCACAGATGCCTGTGTGGATGATTTTTACTATGTTGTTTGTGGTTCTTTGGAATTGAATTCTGTGTAGCTCCTATAAGCACACAAAACTCAGCTATCTCAAGCTTCCTGCAGGCTGAGCCTTGCCCTCTGCGTGGGTTGTCTCGGTTTAGGCCAAAACAGGCGGTTACTGTGACGTGTGGGACACGCTGCCCGTTCCTAATCCGCGCGCTTCGCAGTAACGTCTTGCAGATCCCTGCTCTGAGGGGAGCGTTGCGTCTGTTCCTGCTCTGTCAAGCAGGAGGATAATTTGAGAGAGGTCACTTAGACTTTGACAGATGCCCTTATCAAAAAAAGGGAGGGGAGAGAATCTAATAGTAGAGTAGATAACCTGCACATTAATGTTCTAACAGCAACTGAACTGAAAAGCTAAAAAAAAAAAAAAAAAAAAAGCTGAATGTTATTATCAAGAACACAATCTTCTGAATGAGTTTATTCCTCCCACTGATTACATTTGTGCTGGGATTTGACAGTATGCTTTAGAGGAACGAATGATACTTTTCTCTACTTTGATTTTAAATACTTTTTTTTGAAAAAAAAAATAYCTAAAATACCAAGTCAGTGATAGAAAAGGCTGTAAAAAACAGTGTATGCGTGAGAGCATTTAACTTGGTCGTTTCCATTAGGTCAAATTCCACTTATTTGTCTGTGTGGCTCTGTCTTCTGTATTTAACAGTTGCCTTAGTGCAGTGTTCTAACTTAAGTATGTCCCTTCACCTGTAATAAATACTGCAGGAATCAATTTATAGGACTTCTATAGTGATATTTATCTTTTTTTTTAAATTGTACCTGCAGTAAGGATATTTTAGATCTTGGGGATTCATTTTGAAGATAAAAGGTGGATTTTAAAATTCAAAAGGGTTAAAGATTATTTAAAGGTTAAAGTAATTTTGGACTTCTTAGTTGAAAACTAAATGTTGCAAAATTAATTTATTGCTTGCACTCTGACACCATAGGATATTTTAGATGAAATGAGGAAGGAGTTAACAAAATTAAAGGAAGAACTCATTGATGGTAAGTATCAATTTGTTTGCATTTTTTTGAGTCATAGAGTAAGTAATTTTTAAGTAGCTGAAGATGCACAAAAAATGTAAATTTAAAATTTCTAAGAATGACAGACTGATAGAAGTTTTGCTTGTCATCAAATTTTTGTTTGTGTCAAACCCATTCTAGTTGATGTGCTTGTGTAAATATGTTTTATTTCCTCTAATGTTGTCTATATGGACAGTGAGTGTTTTTTTTTCTTTGATAGTGCATTGACTCTCAGTAGTGTCTTCTAAAAGTGGTTGGCTGTGTGCCTGTTGAATGATTTGCAATTATTCTTAATATCATGTGGTTGTAGGTGGGTTATTTTCRTGATTAATCCAGAGCTGTTAGGATGCATATTTCTAAATTATTAGTGTTCAGACTATGCTTGTTGCTTCCAGTTTTCAGTCTTCTCATATTTTATCTTAAACATAAGATTTGAAGAAAAAGATTTTTCACAGTTATTGGTTTTCCTGTTAASATAATCTTCTTTATTTTAACATAAAATGATCTTCTGTAAATATGGGAAATTATTAAGAAAAAAAGAATCATAAAGGTCCAAGAATCAGAAGTTAATAAAACACACATACA
>NW_028185139.1:986674-1024485 GCF_003343005.1 Rhea americana
GATTTACTGGAGATGTGGAACTAAAAACAAACTTTACTATAGGAAAAGAGATGCTGCCTGTTTGAGAATGAGATGGTGTTAAATTGCATCAAGCTATCTTACATATAGCTTATTCCTTTTATAAGATAGTTTTTAGGAGTATGAGTTTTCTTTAAAAGGTTGCCTGTGTATTATGGCTTTCTTCCTTGATTTAGGATGTTTGATTTGTTATTCCCTCTCTCTCTCTCTCTCTCTCCCTCTCTCTCCCTCCCCCCAGCTATCAGGCAGGAACTGAGCAAGTCGAATACTGCATAGAAAGACTAGTACTAAGCTGATGTGACTCTTTAACTTGATATAAAACCGACTACATTTTGTGAGCTGTTAGAAGAAAATGGAGACAGACACTTGGAAGGAGGGAGAAACATCTTCTGAAAAGCTTCAGATGCATCACTCTGGTGATATGCTATTTCCCTCCTAGTTTGCAGCTTTTTTCTGACCTTTACAGCAGGGTAGAAAAGAGTCTTAAAGTTACTGTAACGAATATGCAGAAATTSCTACACCTATCAGACAAGATCACAGTGCTTTGAAATACTCTCATGTCAAGATAAAATTGCACATGTTTCAGAATTTGTTGTTTAAAAAACACAGAAAAGCTTGGGAAGGCTTTTCAGAGAGGTTTTCTTTATTAATGAAGGATTTAGCAAGTTATACTGTTGTATTTCCAATGTATCTCAGGTTTGTCTTCCTATCATATCTGATATTTCCGTGAACAATTTAAAAGATCAGACAGGTATAAGTTCAGATCACAAAATGTGGAACAATTAGAAATGTGTGCTTTTGAAGGGCAATGTTTGTAAGTGAGTGATGTAGACAGTGATGACATATCAAGATTTTGGAATTTATGATAGGAAGCCTCTCTAGTTAGCCTTCAKGCAATTTTATAGGAGAGAAAAAAAGCAAATACAGTCCAGAGATTAAAGATGTAGATGCCTTCCTACATTGTTACAATGCTTTACCAAATCTAAGACTTCTACATAATGCGAATCAGCAGTCAAATGTAAATCATTAGTATGTTGTAGATTTACAGTAGATTTTTGGGCTTTTTATAGATTTATGCATGTGGACATTTTTGTAATGTAACACAACAGAGTCAGCTTTTTAATTAAAAGAAAAACTGCATGTCACAAATATTAAGTAGCCTTTTCATTTTTAAGGCTTAATTTATGCCCAGAAAAATGTGGGATAAGGGAGGGGAAAGGTGACACATTTTTATTACTTTCTACACTTTTTCTTCATATTACATGCATGTGTAATAAKGAGGAAAACGTGACTTTTATCAGTAACCATGTTAATGGAACCAGGTACTTAATCCTTTTTGTATCATTTTTGTTCAGTTTTATATTTGAAATTCACTAATACTTTCATAAAAATTCTGAAAATCTCATGCAAATTTAATTGAGAAAACAAACATCTGGACTTTCAAATTACTAAAGATGCACCTGTGTAAGTGCACTGTCCACATTTCTACCATACCCCCTTGCTTCACTGTTTTCTGAGAGTCCTTTTTTGATTGCCTGATGAAACAGGACAGCGGTTACATTAGAATGATGGAGCATCAGGTCGCAGTAATTGTCCCCTTTTCCCCCACCAACCAATCTACCACCCTCCCTCCCCCCCCTCCCCCCCCCCCAAAAAAAAATCAAAAAACAAAAAAGCCCTAACCCCACAAACAACCCAAATCCTGAAAAATAACAGTGGTTTGCAGTTGGCTTCAGTCAGTAATTTGAGAATCATTTTCAAGGGAGATGAAACCCTTCTTCCTGGGGTTTTCGTATTTAACACTAGTAGAAATTTTTTTGATGCAGTACAATTCAGTAGAKAGAAATCTGGTAAATCGGATCTGTAGTGCTTTGGAAAAAAATGTGGATGAAAATCTTCCCTTTTCCTTCGCACTGTCAATTTTTCTGAGCTGTAACAGTGCCATGTTTGCTTTGTGATCTGTGCTGATCCAAAAGGAAAGTTTACTTATGACTTTTGAAGAGTTTAGTGTTTCAGCTTAAAAATATACGCAGCTCCATTTGTAGAACAAATGCTTTCAATAACATACCCTCTTAAGTACTGAACACCAAAGCAAAACAGCACTTACTGCTTCAGAAAGGCTTGAATCAGAATTTTTTCTTCAGTTAATATTTCCTGTTTCTATAGATCCAAAGTCCAAGGTAAGACTACAGTGGAAATACTGCCTAATTGAATTTATTAATCCTTTTTAAAAAAAAAACAAAAACAAAAACCATTTTTCTGCATGCATTTGTTGAAGGCATTAAGAAAATCTGTAGTAAGCTTGTAAAGTACTGTTTTTTCTCAAAATAAGAGGAGGCATTTTCATCTTCGTTAATGTAACTTTTTGTTTTACAAAAGCATTTTCAGCTGTAAGGAAGTTTACCCTCGTCAGAAATCATATTTTATTTGTTTGTTAGGAAAGTTCAGGAGTAGTATAGTGGAATAGTGTGATGGGTATCAGTGGTCCAAAATTAAATGATGAACTACTAGATTGTGCAAGGAACTGGCTTATGCACTAAACGTTTTGTGCCTTGGTCTAAAATTAACATGATTTCTGTTTAAAAGAAAATGGATCGGATGTCTTCTTTTGTGCTGCTTCTACATACATACTTTCTGTAATCTTAAATTGCTGAATTGGTTCTTTCCAAAATAGTCTGATTGAATTAAAGATTACTGTAAACATTTCCTGTCATACTGACAGTTGCACCATTTCCAGAGATTTCAGTATTTAAAATGAGCTACAGGAGCTAAGATTATTTTGCTTACAGGTAACTTAAGTTCTTTAAAAACCATATTGTGGTGGTTCTGTGCTTTTGTACAATGGATGTCTTAAGCTGAGTACAGTCTGGGGGATCCTTTCTAATTCCGGGAAAGCACTGCTTTCCTCAACACTGTGATCTGATCTGTGATAAGTCTGTACTATATACAAGTGGCTAACAAGTCAACTGCGAACAAACTGAATGTAAAAATCTTAGTGCTGGTGCTGAAATCTCTTCAGACAGTCATAATGATTTCCAGTTCATTGTTTTAAAAAGTTATCAAGCATCAAGTGTCAATCAAAACTGAAGATGATCACTAATGAATGTTGAATTTTCATGCATTTAGATTTACCTTCTTTTTAATTTCTCAGTTCATTCTCTGCTATTTTTACCATATTGTGTCCTTTTAAATTTCTTACATGCTAACATTTTGTTTGAGCGAATGAAATAAAATTGCAATATATACATGTTGCCACCATTTATTTATGAAACTTCATAGAAGAATCTCCCAGGAAAGTTTTAATGAATGTGATAACTTCTTAATCCTTGATTTCATCACTCATTTTTTGTTTTTCTTTGGAAGATTTGATAGAAAAAATTARGTACTCACCTTACAAAGAAAACCTACCATAAGTGATTGATGTAGCTTTCTGTACACTAAGAACAGTTTTGCTCAGTTTTATTTCAAGCAGAATATTGAAAGTAGCAATTTAAATATTCTTGACATTAGAATCCTGAAAGCTGCGCTTCCCTACTATTGTTTTTTTAAGACTTTTTTTTAATCCTCTTCTAATTTGCCCAGTGCATCTTAATCTATATTGTTTTGTACTCCCGTTTCTTGCTCACTTGCCTTGCTTTTATAGACTTGATGTTTCTGCGCAGTCATCAAAGAGGCAGTCCGTTTGTGTTCACTATGACAGTTTCTTGTGCTTCGATGTACAACGATTGCATGATCACGTATAAACTGTGGCAGCTCTTAACCAGTGGCTATCAAAAACTGTTACTGCAATGAGAAACGTCARTGTAACCAACCAGACTACTATGGTTAATGCATGCCAGTTTCTGTAGCCTGCAAAGTAATGATGTGAACCAGCACCATACTGAATCATTTTGACTCTAGCCGAAGTGACCAGGTATCAGTTCACAACATTTGACCCACATCCAGAGCAATGCTTGAAGCTGTGCTTCAAAATGCCCAGGAAGATGCCTAGCCTCTCCGCTGCCGGTGAACTTTGTTCCCTGTTCTCTGGCTCTGGGGGAGCTGGGGTCTGTCTCTTGATGTGTCGAGAGATAAGATATCTTTTTTTTTAAGATTGTATATTACAAAAGCAGGAAAGTGGCATCTATGGCTGATCAGACTTGTGAATGTCAAAACATTAAATATTCTCTTCTGAAAATGTTTAAATAGTCTCAATTGCAATGCTGAATATTGCTTGCCAGACTGTCTTTTACAACGAAGCWTGTAAAAAGGATGCAAAATCAGGGTAAGATGCTCTCTGTTTTCAGAAGGTKAACATCCATCCCCAGTCTGATGGGGAGCAGGTAAAAGGTTTCCAGCACTGGCTGTGCACCTGAAACAGTTCTTGAGGGTCTGTAAATTTTCCTAGTTATTATTTTAAATGTAGCCTGTCTGTGTGTGTGTGTGGGGGGGGTGCTGGGTTTTTTTGGTGGTTTTTGTTTGGGTTTGGGGAGTTTTGATTTTTTTTTTTTTGATTTGTTTGATTTTGATGTTCTTTGGTTTTGCTGGAGAGTAGGTGAAAAGAAAAAGAGCAAATAAATCCAGTGAAACTGGGTCAGTGCATAGTACTTAAAGAACAAACTAAATTTTGTGTAAATCATTTGTCTTAAGGGGAAATATTGGGATTGAGTAATCTTAATTTACATACGATCCAGGAGAGCCTTAATGAAGAGAGAAGCGGATAACAACAGTCACAGTATGTATTGCTCTTATATATTAAAGAGTATTTCTTTAAGTAAGTCCATATGAATGCCTGCAGGAATTAAGTAATCACCTCAATTCTTAGAGAATGGTTATCTAAGACTSTTGAAGTTGATAGGTAGTATCAGAAGATGTATTAGTCTTGATTTAGGTTTAAAATTGTAATAAGAACATATATTAATATAACAGTGTAATTGCCTCAGATATGGAAATGGCTATGTAGTCCCACATCTTAAGAAGGCTCAGCAAAACCTTAAATAGTATCTGCATGTTATCTGGTAATCAGCACTTTCATTCCTTTTTCTTCAGATGATTGGTCATCGCARTGATGCTGAAAGTCAAAGAGCTTTGTAAATAAGCTCTATTTTGTAAAACTGTTGGTGACTGATGTACTCCTGATCATACAGAAATGCCTTTTCTGTGGTTTATTTTGAGCATGGTATCCTGAATTTTACTCAGTGAATATTCTGCATCTGGTGTCCTATCTTGATAAACTGTTAAATGACAAAGATAATGAGGAACTACTGGGGGTGAATCGTGTTGCTGCTTTGGCTCTTTATTGCTAGTAAACTAATAGAATTTGGGGATAGGCTAATGTTATTGAAGACTGAGAATAAGCCATGCCTTTCAGTTAAGGATTAATGATCTTCATAAAATGAAGCAWGCTGATAGTTTCTTCTGTTGATAAGCTATTTTTACCATCACTTTTGTTATGTAGGGCTTCCTTCCTTCCTTTCTAATCTATATTAGAGCTGTTGTCAGAGTGATACTTTCTCTTGCCTCTACTGCTGCAGGTCTCTTCTGCAAATACTCAAGCAAGTGAAACTGGAAGTGATATCCCATGATCATCTGATGTTTATCATATTAAATCCTAAGAGTAATTTTTTTATCAATATCAGCAGTCAACTGGACCCACATAAGTCCCTACTCCTTGAGTAACTGCCAGTTCAGCAATAAAAGTGATCCATGCTAACTATACTATCAGTGTGCTGAATTATATCTTGATTTTCTTTACAGAGGCTCTAGGAGTTAGTCTGCAACATAGCCAGAGAAAACACTAGTGAGGAAGAGGGTGCAAGAAGACTCAAAGTAGAAGAGAGTTTGGGGATTATTATGCTTGAAGTTCAGAGTCTCCCTGTAGGAGACACCCACAGGGAAGGATGCAGCTGGAGGTGAGTAGGCCTGTAAGAGCCCTGGAAACTCAGAGCTTTCACACTGAGGCTGTACACTTGTAATCTGCAAATTTAAATAACCAGTGGAGGTGGCTTTCTGGGAGATCTTCAGGCTGCTTTTCCAACACTGTAGGCCTACAGCAGACAAACATGACCTGATTGTTAAGGATTGTCCTGCTTGACACTTTTTCTCCCAGCTGGCAGTACACAGACTCCTATGTAAAACGAGTGGGACTCTACATATTTCAAGAGTAAGTTCTGTGATGCTGCAGGACCACCAGACAAAACTTTGTGAAAGGCCTTTCTTTGTGTCCCTCCCCAGTCCCATGTACTGAAATGAGTCCCTGAAGAAAGGAGGAATGCAGGCACTCCTCCTCCTGCCATAAATCAGGATAAGTATCACAAACGTGTCCCCAAAAAATGAAGACTCAAGTCGCTCTTGAAAGGTAATATATTTTGTTAACTTGAGAGATTGAATACCTTTTTTTTGCTTCCTCTATGCTGCAAAATGAATATTTACAGAGATTCTGTAGTGTCTTGGGGTTTGTGCAATGCTCTCACTTTCCTTCTCTCGTTTTGCTGGGACATTGGATCTAGAGAAGTCTGTTGCTACCATGAAGCTCTGAGGCTGCAGCAGATGAGAAACACTATTGTATTTGGCTCTTAGGCTGGGAAGTTCATCTCTGCCAGTGAATGATACTCATATTTGAGACAAAGGTGGCCAAGAACGTGCCTTATGATCTCTGCCCAGTAACCTTTGCTTTACTAATGGAAAAAGCTCTCCACCCCTCTCAGTCCCACAGGCTGGCAACCTGCTAAAGTGTAAGAAGYACAGGAGAACTCCAGTCCTTATGAAGTTCTTCCATCATGGGATTTCATGGGGTAAGTTAAAATCCTTTCCTTTCTTCAGAATGACTTCTGATTGCAGAAGTATAGTCCTAAGGACTAGCTGGTAGTGCAGGATGCCAGTGATGCTAGGAGGACTCTGGCATTCCTAAAGGGCTGTTGGCACATACGCTGATTTTGTTAACAGATTATCTTTTAAGTTACTAGAACAGTCTGCTTTAGTGCAACTCTCCTATTGGCCTGATCTGAAGGGCAAAGCTTAGTCTTTCAGTATTAATCATCAAAACTGCCTATCTTCATGGGGAATCTTAAGCTTTTTGCCAGTGAAAGTAGAAAACTTTTAAATTTGGTAAGAAATAGTGAGGAATGTCTTTGATCCTTGTGCCGGGTGGTGACCGAGAATCTGGTCAGTAAGGCTTTGGGACTATGTGCTAGCCATCATCTGGATTCAGTTTTTCAGCTCTTAACCTGCTGTGTAAGTCTTTAGCTGTGTGTGTAAATTCAAGCTTTTGTCAGCTGGTGTTTGTGAGTGGATGTTGTGAACTGTTCAGAAGAGGAAAAGAAGGACTATGTTAAGGATTTGGCTTGAACTGTATTTCTTTCATTCAAATGTTTGCCAGAGTTTTGGGGTTGTCAGAGATAGCACTAGTATATAAAAAGGTGAGAACCTTTGCTATTTGTTGTGGAATTCTCTCTCTTAGCTGTGGAAGATAAACAGAAGCCAGTTTATTTGTTCTTCTTGCTAAAGATTTGTTCTTTAAGTCGGAATTAGTCACTTAAAAAAAAAAAAAAAAAAAAAAAAAAAAAAAAAAAAAAAAAAAAAAAAAAAAAAAAAAAAAAAAATAACACTGTTAATGTGATTTGAGTATGCATAGGGAAGAGATGACCACAGTGCTCAGTAGCAGTGGGCATTATGCTAGCTGATGAGTGCAATCCTGTCGGATACTAGAAATTCAGATGCATCAGAGCTGCTGTGCCTAAGTACTGTGCATCTGAAGGGAGGCTGTAATTAGCTAGGTATGCAGAAGTTCAGCTTTTATCTGATTACTGGGAGGCCTTATTCCAAGAGTAAAAAGAAACAATATGCTTTTTATTTTTTATAAAAATAATTTTTATTAAAAAGAATTAAAACAGTATGGCAAAGTAGAACAGCATCTCTCTCTAACATGGCTGGTTAATGAGTGATTGAGTCATTCAGAGAGGCAGCTTGACTGTGCCCCCAGGTCTGCTTTAGTTGTCATGTCTTGATTCCTGGATAAAAATACCCTTCGAAAACTTGAGTTCTGCTCTCAAATATTCTGCAGTCTCAAGCAAGTAGTTGTGATCCAATGACAAATTGGCACACCAAGTCCTCACAAGGTCACACTCCTGCAAATGTGATGCAGCGTTCAAACTGCATGAAAGGTGAACATAAGGGTTATACACTAGAGACAGTTTTCAAGTTCTCCTTAAATAAAAATAAAGCCTTCTTTAAAAAAGGATTTTTTTAATGTCARTTTGCAAACTGAAAATATTCAGTTTCTCTATTTGGAGTTATTTGTTGTATTTTGAGTCATAATGTTTTATTATTTGCTGATAGAACCAACGGCTAAAATGAATAGCTTTCAGTCCTTTACTTAATCTAATTGCTTGTATTGTTTTTCAAATGTGTTTTCATCTTTGTTTCACTTGTATGATAGTTGATGACCTACTAATTGCTATAATAATTTACAGTATAAAAGATAAGGTGCCCTATGTTTTCATTCAAGAAAGAGTGGTTCATATTGTGTTAGTCATAGTGAAAYGGACAAAAATGTCCTCTCAATACCTTTAAGTTCTCTTAAATGTTTGGGTTCAGTAACCACTTGCTGTTAGATGCACAGAAAAAATGCCTGTGTAAACTAATGGAAGYGTGTCCCAAAGCAGTTTAAAGGTAAACCATGGAGATCTTATAAAAGAGCTCAGGCATGGGAATCAGGTCGTGTACCTTCAGGAAAAGCACATAAAGAAGATGGGAGCCTGTAGTAGTGGTAGGCACATGTAAGGACTTCAGAATGGAAGGTTTCTGACGGCCACAAATGTTAAAGCTTGGAAAGGAAGAGTTGCAAAAGGCTTTGAAGATGGTGGCTCATTTAGCATGTTCAAAATAATGAATGCTATTAGAGCATCTGCACTGCATGTGATCTCAAATATTGTGTTACGGAAGCCAAAGAAGACTATGCTAATAATAGGAGAGGAGGAGAATGAGTGGAAAAAGTAGGAAAAAATCTCAGAAGTGGAGTGTTTCTGTTTCTGGGCAGAAACAATTTTGAGATTCTCCTACATACCCTCAAGCAGGAGGTAGGCACTTCATAAAATACTGAAATTTCTTCCTATGTTACTTTTTGCTTATATGTTTTTATTTTTCACTTGCAAAATAGGAATGTAGGGCYCTAGGCCTTGCATTTTATACATTTCACTAATATAAAGGAAAAGGAGCTGAATTCCAAAACCTAATTACTGCAGAGCCTTTCAATATTAGAGTTTAAGGTCTGAATCTTGTAGTCAAGAATTCATTGGGAGACTATTATGAATTTACTTGCACAAGTAGGGACTGCTCTGGTGGTGAAGTTTTGGATTTTTCATGGTGTAAAACAATTGTGTTTTATRTATCTGCTGAAGTTTGACTTTATTTGCCGTGAAGTCGTCAGTTTTGGGGGTGGGGAGGTGGGGGAGACAATTGCCTTTTCAGTAAGATTAGTTCAGTCTGCAATCTTTAAAGCAAATAGGTCATCAAGCATTTGCAGTGTCATAAAGGCAATAGGTTTCATGTTGTGTTTAATGGAACTCAAATCATGAATGTTCCTATACTTTCAGCTACAATGAATAGAAAGTGTTGCATATCTTCAAGCCCTGAATCTTCTCAGCTTCTCTGAAGTTGATATGCATTGTATTACATAATTTGATTGTTAACTTGAAGTGTTTCTGGCCATCAGATGTAATTCTGTCTTTTAATGTTAGTGGTCTTGTATTTATACAGTCAARTAAATACTGCATATCTTGCTTTTATGCATCTATGAAAAACTGTAAGCAATAACATGTAACTTGAATTACAGGAAATTGTGCTTCTACTGAAGATGGAGYACCCTGTTTCTAATACCCTCAGGAGTGAGATACAATGACTCGAAATGTTCTCAATTGGCTGATTACAGTCAATATGCTCTGGACTTGCATGCTTTTTATGTATGGTATTACATGTTACAAGTGTGCTTACAACTTCAAATACTGTGAATGTTGCTTTAATATAKCAACTGTAGTATGCTTTGAGTAGACAGCGAAAGACGTTTGATAGTCTTTTGAAATGAAAATTGATTGCTGTTAATGCAAATATAGATCATGATTGTGAAGTCAGTAGCAATTGCTGGCATGGTGACTTTTATCTTTTTTGAGTAAGGACACTGGTCATATTTGCAAGTAGTACAACTTGGAGCAGAKGTTGGAGAATAACACAACTGTTACAGTGTTTGGATCTCTGTTATTGTGTCAATAGTACTAAGTTTGGATAGTGAGGGTAAGGAAAATAGAACTTTGGAGATGTGACTRTGAGATGGTGGAGTTCAGGATCCTGCRTGGAAGAAGCAAGGCAATAAGTAAGATTGCAACACTGGACTTCAGGAGAGCAGACTTTGGCCTCTTGAGGGATCTACTTGGAGGAATCACATGGGTTAAGGCCCTAGAAGGAAGTGGGGGGGGGTGTCAAAGAGAGCTGGTTAATATTCAAGCATAACTTCCTCCAAGCTCAAGAGCAGTGCATCCCAATGAGTAAGAAATCAAGCAAAGGAGGCAGGAGGAGCTCCTGGCAAAAGTCAAACATGCATGGACAAGCAAGGAGCTCCTGGTAAAACTCAAACAGAAGAAAATACACAGAATGTGGAAGAGGGGACAGGCTGCTTGGGAGGAATATAAGAATGTGGTCAGAGTATGCAGGGATGCAACGAGGAAGGGTAAGGCCCGTTTGGAATTAAACTGGGCAAGGGATGCCAAGGACAACAAGAAGGGATTTTTAAATATATCAGTAGCAAAAGGAAGACTAGGGAAAACGTGGACCTGCTGATGAATGAGGTGGGTGCGCTGGTGACAATACAGAGAAGGCAGAGTTACTGAATGCCTTCTTTGCTTCAGTSTTTACTGCTAAGGCCAGCATTCAGGAATCCTGGACCCTGGAGATGAGATAGAGTTTGGAGAAAGGAAGACTTTTCTCTTGGTCGAGGAGGACTGTGTTAGAGGTTATTTAAGCAAACTCGTTACCCACAAATCCATGGGCCCTGATGAGATGCACCCATGAGTGCTGAGGGAGCTGGCGAAAGTTATTGCTAGGTCAGCCTCCATCTTTGAAAGGTCATGGAGTACAAAAGAGGTGCCTGAGGACTGGAAGAAAGCCAGTGTCACTCCAGTCTTCCAAAAGGGCAAGGAGGAGGACCCAGGCAACTATAGGCCAGTCAGCCTCACCTCCATGCCTGGAAAGGTGATGGAACAGATCATCCCAGATGTCATGTCTAAGCATGTAGAGGAAAAGGTGATTGAAGTAGTCAGTATGGATTCACCAAGGGGAAATCATGATTGGTTAAGCCTTCTATAACGGAATGACTGGAGGGAGTCTGGYGTAGGGCTACAAAGGTGATCAGAGGACTGGAGCATCTGCCCTGTGAGGAACGGCTGCGAGAGCTGGGCCTGTTCAACCTAGAGAGAAGACRAGTGAAGGGGAATCTTATCAATGTCTACAGATACTTTAAGGGAGGTGTCAAGAGGCCAGGCTTGTTTCAGTGGTGCGAAGCAACAGGACGAGAGGCAAGCAGCACAAACTGAAAGACAGGCAGTTCCATATGAATRTAAGGAAGAACGTCTTTACTGTGAGAGTGACGGAGCACTGTCACTGCATGAGAAACCTCATGAGGTTCAACAAAGGCAAGTGCAGGGTCCTGCACCTAGGGTGAAAAGCAGCTCTGCAGTTTCTCARCCTCGCTGGTTGCCCAGAGAGGTTGTGGAGTCTCCTTCTCTAGAGTTATTCAAAACCTGCCTGGAGGCAATCCTGAGCRACATGCTGTAGGTGGCCCTGCTTGAGCAGGGGAGTTGGACTAGATGATCTTCAGAGATCCCTTCCAAGCTCAACCATTCAGTGATTCTGTGWTTTTTCTCACTAATAATTTGGAAATGGCTTGATGGTGCTTTAAAATTAATAAAAAGAGACTGTTCCAGTAATGGGGCTATGTCAGAGAGGTTTTTAGGTGTAATCTGGTTGCCAAAAGTAATACTCACAAAGGAAGACTTGATTGCAGTGCTATAAAGATGTGTTAGAACTATTCTGAGCATCATGTGCAAAAACAGTATCATAAAAATAGCCCCTGTGTATTACATGAACTACATACAGATTTCATGTTTCCATTACTTTCAGTCTTCCTCTTGAAAATACATTAACTTGGAAAAGAAAATAATATTGCATGACATTTGTCTTGGGGATAATAAATTAATAATAATTAAATTTACTTTCCGTTTACTCCTCATAGCTGTACTTCCTTGGTTTCAGAGGCTCTGTTTTGATACAGCTCAGAATCAGTTTTCTTTTTGGAATAAACACCAATTATTTGAGATGAATGTAAGATGGGTTGTAAGGGGTACTGATTTTGTGTGTTTTGGAAAGGAAATTCAAGTGCTTGACAGGGAACAGGGACCAGACAAGTTTCCACTCTGTGTGATGATTTAGATGCTCAAAATGTAGACCCATGATGAAAATCGAATCAGATCTGTTTTATAGTAATTGTAGTTTTGGCCTAGAGACTTTACAGTGCAGTTGAAGTGTCACTGAACTGTTAAGTGAATTGTTTCCTTCAAAATCCAGAGAATGACTTTCTCCAGATRTTTTTTGGTCTCAAAATAGCTTCAGAAAAGATGGGAGATAACTATTTGACCATAATCTTTCTAGGCTTAAATTTAGCTTTAAATGTGGATACACAAAGATGGCATCTTGGTGTTTATTCCTATGAAGACTGTTTATTGCTATGAGACTTTGCTCCAGGGATATGGGAAATGGTAAGCTCACCTTGGTCTTGCCTTTTACATGAAGATCTTAACAGACCAGGGCTATACAGTTATGCCATACCGTGGTAGGAGAGGGCAACCTTGAGACTRTCAACAAATGAGAGAGTGCTGAGTCCAAAGGAGTTTAGGAAGCCTGGAAGGAAGAATGAGAATACTCAGTTGCCTTTTCTCTCCCATCTGGCTCTGAGAGGAGAAGTGGAACAGCACACTAGGAGCCTTTCTTCAAAGTCTCTCTGCCCAGAAAGCCTGCCTGAGCTTGGGCTGATATAGCAGTGACTGATCTGTATTTTGAGGCAAGAACAAGTTATTTTAGTTTCTCTTATTTATTTTTATTACATTRTTTCTGATAACGAGTCTGGTGTTGCTCAGTAGTGTGGGAATCAGGGGTGGATGGTCAGTAGCTCAGGCCTCTATTTATATACGATCTCCCTGAAGAAAACCTTAATATTCCTACCTTATGCGTCTGGATCCTTGGTTAAATGCTAAATGTAAAAGGTACTTTCCTTCATAATGTCTTTTTTTTACACCCTTTCTCATGAATGTTCGTCATGTAAGTTRGGCTTTTTTATATGGGCTACCAAAGGAGCAACTCAAATTTAACCAAAATAAGAACATAAAAGTTGAAATACTGCTATCCAAATAAATTTCTGGGTAGATTGCAATAGAAGTTAATTACAAAGATCATTCCAGTGCTGCCACACTGAACTCATAGGTGGTTTTTGTTGCAGCAGCTGGGACTTGAAATCACAGTGAGTGCTTGAGGTAACATTAGAGCGCTGGGTTTGGGATTCCAGGSTGCTTTTCTCTTGGCTCTTCCAGCAAACTGTTGTCTGGTGGTTAGAAACGGCGTAGCTAAATGTAACAAAATCCTKTTTAGATCAGCTGCAAAGAATAAACCCATAGGTCTAAAGGCATAACTTGCTACCAGTTAAGCTAAAAAGTGCGTGCTAGTATGAAGTCAGTAGTGGCTTTAAAAATTGAAGGAGAGGGCAGAAGTTGGCTGACTTTGTCTGGAAGATGCTATTGCATCATGGACACAGCTTAGACTCCTTGTAAGGAAGGACTGGATTCTCCTCGTGGCTGTGTCAGCTTCGCACACCTTCCCCAAAGGCACTTCCCACAGTGTGCGGCGCTCTCATGGCACCTGAATTTCCTTGATTTTCGTAAGTGAGCAAGAACAGAGGTTTGCTGCTGATCTTGAGCAGTGTTAGACCACTGATGGAATTCAGTCTTTTTTCGCAATTCCCTAATCGCATCAGSCAATGGCAAACAGAAATTGGATGTGGTTGGTTGATGGGCCGGCTCCTTTTTTAGAACGGCTTTTTGTTGCACAGGATCTGTCAGGCTGCAGAAGAGAGAACTTCTAAAATGTGAACTGAGAGCTTCTGGAGAGCAGAGCRCATCGCAGCTGGCGAAGCAGGAGCAGCCCCTTTCCTGGCAGCCTTGCACTGTGGGGGCTTGCTTGACCGGGACAAGCCTGGGAACGTCAGTCTATTTGATGCCACAAGAGGGTGCTCTTCAAAACCAAAAATTGTTTTTGCACATGTAGGCAATTAAAACTTTAATGGAGCTATTATATTTCTTGGAAAGTTTGTGGAGATGAGGTCATCAAACCTACAGCTCACTCACTTCAGCATGCCATACTGGTTGTGTAAATTGCCATTTACTAATTCGTGTCTAGGGAGTCTTCCCAAATAGGGTCAGAGATTTAATTGTGACAAAGACATTGAAGATTTTTGGAGGAAAGGGTGGGAGGCAGATGTGATGAGGAAAAAATAGTGTGTGGTCATATTTAAAATTGATCATATTTCAGTCATATACAAAATATGCAAAGCTTGTTACAGGAAACAGTACAAAATCAGATACCTAGGCTCTGTCTTTTTCCTAGATGCTGAGAATATAAAGAGCATGCTTCTGTAGTAAGGCACATTTTTTTCAGCATTTTATTTTTTCCTTTCGAACCCAATAGAACTCATTATGGGCAAAAAGCAGGTTGTTTTCTGTTTCATTTTGTTTTTTTGTTCATAGTTCTTGTCTTCCCCCCCCCCAAACACACACACACCGTTAAGGTTTTGTGGATAATATTTTTATAAATAAGTCACTGTACAAAATATGCTCTCGAAATTGGCACAGGTTATGCAGCTTCATTATTAAACTATCAAAATCTTTAAGGGGCTTTTTTCAGTTAATTACTGCTTCCTGTTATCTCTCTCTCTCTCTCTCTCTCTCTCCTCCCCTCCCCCCCTTCTATTAATGGCAACGTGGTTGTAAGTGATGATTTTTCCACTTTAGAGATGCTTCCTTTTGCATATCTGTCTTCAAAGTAATGTTTTAGTTAAGTGCCCCTAGTTCACTTGGATTGAAATCAATGTGTAGTGGTCTGAGGTTTTTTTGTTTGTTTTGTAGCATTTTAGGCATTAGCCCCTTCTGTTAGCAAATCACTTTATTGTCATGGACTATGGCTTTAGGTATAGTAACGTAATATGGACATGATAGAGATGAATCTGGAATAGTGCAAACAGGAATAATTTGACCTGACTTTATGAGAGCAGATTTATTTCTATTTCTCTGAACTTGTGAATAGAAGTTAGTCTCTTAAAGATCTGTGTCATCAAATAATTAAGTTGCTTTTGAAAGTGYGACAGAGAAGATGTCACAGATCTTTATAGCTGTGAGAGAATCTGGTACTTCTGTGGCTCGCAAATAAACTACATTGCCTTTTGACATGAAAATATCCCAGAGAGGAAGTCCTGCTAGGATTTTAAATAAAATGGACTCAGAAATAATTTTGTCAAGGATAGATGTCAGAGCAAGAATAAGGATGACAAGGAGAGCTGAACTGTGGAAATAGTGGAAGGGACCGTACAGCTACATTCACATTTGCAAGCAGTGGAGAGGGGAGTGGCGGATGCTGAAGTCCACACTGAGTATTTCAGAGGTTTTACTTCAGCCTAGTTCTGGTCTGATCTCATGGACTTTAGCATGCATTAGTGACTGAAATGTTTCTGGAGTGTGCATCTATCTCAGTTAGTATTACCCAAAATAATTCCAGATTTTGGGCTCTGAAAATGCTCTGTGATACAAAGTACACTAAGCCAATGGGGAGACTGGCTTCAAAAGCAGGTATATCATTATCCAGACTGAAATGTTAAAGTGTAGAAGCACCACTGGAGATCAATAGTTGGTCTCTCTTCACTGAGGAAGGATGAAGTATTTCTACAGCAACTTGACCTAGGGAAGGATTTGTGTTCTTCAAAGCCTGTTCTTAAGTTGATCCAATAAGAGATGTCATCCCAGCCATCTACTTTACACTTCGCATCCCAACACCATTCTGGCTATAATGAAACTATTGTTCAAGTGTTTCTGCAATGTATTTGTCTAAACCCTTTATAAAATCCTCTAATAACAATGATTTTAAAACTTTTCGTGTAATTACATTTTGATTTGTAGCTTATGCAACATTTATAATTGCATTTTCTTCTAACATTTTCTGAATTTTGTCTCTTTATGGCCATAGGAAAAATGTATCTTAGCTTAGTTTCAAAACGTGAAAAAGGGTGTTACCAAGACTTGTCGTGTCCCTCCTCAGTCATTTCTCTTTAGAAAAAAAAATCTTTCCTGATGAAAATTAGTAGCAGTAAATACAGCTGTAACTTACTTTTTTATCTTTCCTCACTAACCATATTTTCTAAACTGCTTATCACTTTTGTTCATCTTCCTCAGACTGTATTCAACTTTGATGGTTTGGTACCCAGATCTTTGGCAGTGTCTTAATCAGTGCCAAGAGGAGTAGTGTATCCTAATCAAGATGCAGATGCTGATACATGTTTCCAATGGACCTCAGCTATGACCTTTTATTTTTGTATTTTTTTCACACTGGCCCATGCTCTTTGTATGAACACTATAACATCCTTAGGTTTGTTTTTTTGTTTGGTTGGGTTTTTTTTTCAGGCCTACTATCTAGCCAGTCATTCTTCATTGCTTCAGCAATATTTTGATATTATGTTCAGTTTAAGATCACTTTGAATTTATCCTCATATTTAAGCTCTTTATAGCTCTTAGCACCTTGTGTAACTAGAAATCGTTGTCAAATCTTAGAGGACATAAATAAGATCTTTTATTAATGAAAATATTGACTAGTGCTAAATCTGAGAAAAATTTTTATGAGATTAATCTGTGGCCCAGTACCAAAGCTTGTTATTGGTTGCTATGAAAAACACGTTTTTTCCATTAGTAGAGCACCATTTTGTGGTAAATTCAAGTCTATGTTTTGCTTCTGTGCTATGAGAATGTCATGTATGATATTCTCAAGTTTAAGTACAATGATGTGACATCTGTGTGTCCTGTCTCTCATTCCATCAAGCCATTTGCTTATCAAAGGTGACTAAATGGCAAATCCTTGTTGAATCTCTCCTATTACCAGGTTAACATTCCCCAGCTTTCACTGTCTGGGTGAGTACGTTGGTCATGTAACATACTGTGAGGCAGTATATGGTTTTGTTTGTCCTTGCCAACCTACTTCATGGAAACTGTGGTCTCTGATCAAAGTTTTCTTACTTGCTGCCTTTTATATTATCGTAAGGATCATAAATACAAATTTAAGGGAAGGATTTAAAATAGAAGTCCTGGTGACCATTAGATATTTTTTAACTGTAGAATTCGGTGTCTGATTCCTGATCTTTCGAGGAACGGTGGATTGTTTCAGTAAGAGAAATGCAAAGCTAATATCTTCTGGAGGAGGGAGGTGTCGGAGGAGGGAGGTTCAAGAGAATATGGTTATTTTACGCTTGATCAGATATTAGTATTGTTCTTATGGTTTCAACATGAATGATTTAAATGGCCTTTGATTAAAAAATAAGCATCCCTAGAACTGCAGTGTGGCAGAGTTAGAAGGAAGTGCAACTCAGTAAGCTGAGTTCAGGTGATCAACTTGAAGATGAATATTATTCTGAAAGTATTTTTTAGATTTTGTTTGCTTACATTATTGAAGTATTGCAGCAATTATCATGCTTTGCAAATTATGCATGTTTTTCATATCCTCATGGTTTGACATCTGCTTATTTCATGCACGTGGAAGATGCTTAATGAATTAAAAACAAAAGGCAAAACCAGAAAAAGAAAAAAAAACAAAATAATTTAAAATGAACTTAGGCCCAGATTCACGTAGGTGAATTGGAGTTTTTTGTTTGTTTGTTTGTTTTAAATACACTTTGGTCCAGAGTTTAGCGTTCAGTGTTGTTAAGATTTCAGGGCTGCAGCAGATGAAGCGCTCTGTTCCACTGAGAGCAGAGCCTGGGATTCCCCAGTGAGCCATCCTTGGCTCACCTGCCAGAGAGTGGTTCTGCACCTCTGCGTATGTAGCTATTTTCCCAATCTGTGCGTTACAGTAATTGGAAGATTTAGATTCCAGAATATCTACAGCTCGCCACAGTTCGTTGCTGTTTTATTAGCCATTGGTTACTAGTATCATGTTTGTTCACTGCAGCCAGATTACCACCATATCAGATCTACCTCAGTTACATCCCCCCCCCCCCCAAAAAAAAAAAAAAAGAAAGAAAAAAAAGTTGTAGTTGAAGGAAGCATGGCTTTTCTGCAGTGATGGAGAAGAATGGGAAAAGATGATCTGGCCTGTGATGCCTGGCATAATGCTGTTTGTCATTAAACAAATTAAAAAATATATAAGAAGCCTCAGGACACAATAGTCCAAATGAATAAGCGTTTACTCCAGTATGAATTTAAAAATAAAAGCATGTGAAATACCCCCAGAGAATGCTCAGTTCAAACTGGAGAGTTACTCACATGACTGTGTATTAATGAGCGAATATTCATTTGCTGTGAAATCACCCAGAAAAGGCAGCAGCCCGAGTAAGTTTCGGGGCAGTTTCACTCCAGCTACAATGCCCAATATTGTGCCATGTCATGGGAAACATGTAAAGTAACTGGAGTCATTGAAGAGGAAAAATAAGGTCTGTGGGAACAGAGATATTACTTATAATGGGGGCTTTCACACTCCACCGGCTTCAGCCAAGGTATAATAGGCAATTAGGGCAAGATGTTACTGTATATGATCCCTATTCCTAAACACTCAGAATTCTGTTCAATGGGAAAAACTGAACAAAGATGCGTCCAAGATCTCAAGCTATAAYGTCGTTCACGAGATGGCAGTCTGCATGGCATATGGACAGACAAATGTATAACAAATCTGGACCAAGAAAGAGATAAGGGAGAAAGTGGTCAACGGCAAAAGCAATTTAGCAAAACACTAACTGTGAAGCAGTGATGGAAATGTTTGCGTGAGCTGAAGGTGGTACCTTCCTGCGGCTGAGTCAGGGGAAACAAGGGGAGATTGTCCTCTGTGTTGACCTGTAAGTGTCAGGACAGGAGTTGGTGCTCCTCTCTGCCAAATGGCACATTTTGTTCCTAAGCATCTTTCTTTAGTTACAAAAGAAACTCTGGAATCAGATCTGGATGTTTTAAAGCCTATTTAATGCTTCTGCTTAAAATGACTGATTTATTACCAGTAGTTTCTGACTTTTGCAGCTTGCCTCTACATTCATGTCTTTTAATTTCTTTTCCTGAATGTAAGCAAAGGTAAAATATTACTCTTCAGTTCAAATGCCTCTATTGGCTTTGAGGAAGATTTTTTTAGTGCCTGTTAGCCCGCAGAGCCAACAGTGCTGTTGAGGTACATTCTGGCGTGTCATTGCCACAAAAATCGTTAACCAGGATATTACCACCTGAGGAACTGTTATTGTTAATAATGGCTTATTGCTGCTGATAGTGGTGTTGGRTTGTTGCTGTTCTGTTGCTTTTTCCAGAAGATAAGCATCTGACTCCCAGACTGAGGATGAAGTTTTAGGACTGAGAATTAGAAGAGCCATCTCTGCAGTTGTAAAATGAATAAGCCTTATGAAGATTGCTGGAAAGGACATGGAGCTTTACAGTGCTATCTCTTAAAATCTCTTTTGCAGGATGACATCTGTGCTTTAAGCAGAAGGAAAACTGCATGGAAAAAAGAGGCTTTTCTAAGGCATATCAGTATTCTTTCAAGAAAAGATTAACATGACTATAGCTTTATAGCTTCCTTATGATATGCATTTGATATGCTTCAGAAATATAGGCTTTGACATTTGAATATAAATGATTATTTAGAGCTGTGCTAGATGGTTTTGGTAATAGTCTGTTACCAATGAGAAGAGGATCAGAAGAGGAGGACCAAAGGAGTACCAGCACTTCAGTCTAAATTTGATCTTTAAAAAGTATGGAAAATTAAAATATACACCTGTAAGTATTCAAATGGTAATTTGGTTAAAAACAGCTGGTATGGATTTGAAGAGAACAAATCCTATCAAAATATTTCCTTGACAGGGTCACCTACCTAGTTGGTTAGGAGGAAGACGTTAAGATTGTATCTTAAATTTAATGATGCTCTGAGAGTATCCCACAAGACTTCATAAGGGGGTTAAGAGAGGGTAGTCTAGAGGTCATTACCATTATAGTAATGGCTCAAACTGGTTTGGGCTGGGGGTGTAGGATTCCCCCACAGCCCCGAAAGGAAATGCAAGGAGTACTTTTTATTCCCTGTCCAAATGCAGAGGAGGGAAGAAAGCATACTGTCAGTGAATCCTGATGAATATGTGTCCTGAGCTCACGTCTCTTACTAAATAAACGGCAGAGTTCGGAATAAGTCTGACTAAATTGRAGAGATGACCTGAAATCTGTGTATGACATTCAGTATAGGTGAACTGCAGAATACTTATTTGAGTGCAAAATAACCACAACACAAATGTGTGGGGTTTGACTGGACAGCGCTATTTGGGGGAACAGGATACTGTGGGATAATAGGCAGAATAAGTTGGTGTCTCAACCGATGTAAATATATGATGTAATATTTGCTGAAGAATCCCCCCACACACACACAAAGAAAAATTGAGATATATTTAAAAGCATATTGTACAGGTGGCACATGTGGTAATCACTCCATCCTACTTGGAACTGATGGGCCTGGCTAGAGTTGGGAGGAGGAGTAGACTAAGTGAATTTAACTGAGGGTTAAGACAGATAAAATCAGATGCAAGAACTAAAATGACCCACATGAAAAAATCAAAAGTACCAGATACTCTAGAAAAAGAGAAGGCTGAGAAGGCATATTGGTCTTCCAATATGAAAAAAAAAAGTTTATTAAGGTTCTAGAATCAGTGTTCTCCATGGTTGCTTTTCACTAAGCAAAAAAATCATTTCGTTAGTGAAAATGAAGATCTGTGAAGGTTATTCAGAAAAGTTTTAAAACATCAACAGGATGAAAGCCTGAAACAGGTTAGAAACATCCTTTTTCACCAAAGGATTTTTAAAGTAAGATTTCAGTGATACTGACTGAGACTTTCCTGATCTTGTCTCACTGCTGAAATTGGGCTGGAAGCTGCCTGAAGGTCTCATCCATGCCACATTTGTTACATTTATGGTTGAATRAAAGCATCCAGGGGACTTTGTACAAATCCTATGCAAGAACACTAAAGTAGCCTGCAGCAATAGAGAGATTCTTTGGTTAGAGGACTTAATCCTTTAGCTCTCATTCAAAGCTGAAGCTCTGCCTCTGAGGACTGCAAGATCAGACTTTTCAAAAAAGAGCTTTTTATACAAATGCTAAATATGTCTAGCAAAGTATGTAAGTAATGGCATAAGAAACTTGTGGTCATTCTTCTGATTAATAAAATAGCAGATGCTGATTTAATCTAGTAAAGCTATTTAATTGCTGATGAGCTTTTCATCCATAAATCTTAGTCCTTAACAAATGTAGCTCCAACAGTTACAATAACCTCTGCTTTTTGCAAGAGCAGATAAAATGCAGGCAATAGRTATGTGAGTGGAATTCATGTTTTCAGGCTGAAAGACCTACTGTGTCTGTGGATTTAATCAGCTCTGCCTGTGGCCCTAAATTTGTATTGAACATATTCAAATATTAGATTCTTCTACAAAAGGAACAGTTAAAATTTCAAGGGATAACAGTAGAATACCATCAAATAGCAACAGTCATTAAGGAGGAAGGGAGAAGGGGCTGTGCATCTGTTGCTTTTGTACTCTTTTGTCAAATATGCAGCTGCTGTGAATTACTGATATTTTTGATTAATTGCATCATTCTTTACATGATTTTTATTAAGGATATTCTGTATTTATTRTCTTTTCTTTTTTTCTTCCAGTGAGTGAATGGCTCTTTATTTCATCTCTCCCTTGTTTTGTGTTCGGATAGCATTTTGTAAAATGCAAAAATATGCTTCTGAAGAACGTTTGGTGTCAGTGTAGGCAATAATTGGGAAGTTTTATCTGGTGCTTCCTCATCAACCATAGGTGCTGTGTGGTATAAGTGGATGAGGGAGAAAGGAGGGATGAGATACAAGAGACTCAAGTTGCTGTAATGGAATCCTGTGGCATAAGAAGACCAAAGAAATGAGACAATCAGCATTAAAAAAAAAAAAAAGTATTCTGCCTTCTAAAAAAAATCTTGATATTGAAGCTGTTGTACTTCTGAGAGCCAACCCAAGAAACTRCTGTTAAAAACTGCAAGACAAAAAGAGAGAAGGAAGTCGTGGGTATGTGGTTTGAGTTGTGCTACTTCCTGACCTAAGGCAATACATCTATGTGCTGTACATCTATGTGCTGTAAACATACAGTCAAGCTCGCAGAAAACTGCATTGCACAGAATTGCTGATCCTCTCAGTGTGCTTAGAATCAAGATACCGCTTATCTCGCGGCGTTTGGGGCTGGTAAGGCGGAGAGGCACTGGGACTCAGCGAAGCCAGTCTTGCTCCTTACTGGAGCCGAGGCAACTCGGTGCGGATGCCGTTTGTGCCGCGGAGCATTGGCGTTACTAGACACCAATTGCTTAAACAGCCCTGTGGGGTGGGGGGAAGTGTTGCAGAGAGCCTCTCTCCTGCCTGAACGCCTGCCCTGCCAGCAGAAAGGGAAGCGGCACGGAGAGTTCCTCTTTCTCCCAGGTGTGACTGGAAGCAGGAGGAGGTCAGGTGCGCTAATTTCCAAGCCCTAAAGGAACCTTACAATTTAGGCAGTGATTGTGTACACTGTTTAACTTCAGACACACAAGTTGCACATTCAGGTCTGAACTTGTCAGCCTTGACTACAGTCAGTGGAAAGAACAGGCGTCTCCAGAGGATGAAGGCTTCATCTCTTTCCAACAGCGGCTTGATACCGCGGAGCCATTGGCTATAGTTGCTTGAGGAGTTYTTCCTTTCTTCCTCTTCTGTGGGTCAGTCCTCTGGCCACAGCATGAGTGAAAGGTTGAATACTAGCTTAGACTTCTAGAACGTGACTCAAGATTGGCAAGGTTACAACGAAAGAGTGGGGTTAAGCAATGCATAGACTTCTGTGCGTGCTCCTCCTTCCCTGAGAGCACAGTGAGCACAGGAGTTGGGCTCTGAGACACCCAGGAGCTGAGGTGAGACTTTGCAGCTCACCCTTCAGCGAGGGGAATGCTTTTCTCCTGTCTCCCCTCCATTGCTCGGAAGCCAGCTGGCTCGCTTCAGTTCAGATGGTGTTCAAGAATGGTGTGGACACCACAGCTCTCATTTAAATGTGCGCATTCTTCTTCCTATTCCTTCTACTAAGTAAAGCCCTTGTGGATGTGTTGTCTGGTTTTCCTGCGTTCACCGCAGTTGTCTTCAGAGTGTRAGGTAGAGCAACTATTGCTCTGTGATGTGAAGATCCAGGTCCATGTCATTTGACTACTTCTTTCATAGCACGTGATCTGCGGCTTCCTTCTCTCCCTGTTGTTACAAAGGACCCTCTCTTCTGTTAGGGGTGCTTTGTAACAATAAATTTCATTTTAAAAAATAATAAAAACTTGCAGGCAGCGGCGGGAGGTTGGGGTGTGGTGGTGTTTCTTGCTGCTTTGGGAAGCCCCTCCTTGGATAAGTGGCAGGCCCAGCTGTCAAGCCCCAGCACAGTGTTTGGAGCCTTATCAGGCTGCTCAGGCACATAAATTGGCAGCAGTTGGGAGCATCTCCACATTTGGGCTTTTCGTATCACCAAGTAACTGTCTCTAGCTGCTGTTGGCCAAGAAATTGGTCTGTTAATGTGTATTCTGCCATTTCTCTGCAGGCCCTTCAAGGAAAGGCATGGTGTTGGCTGGGTGGTTTACTAGCCACAGTACTGCTGTTTGCTCCTCTCTGAAAAGTAAGGATGTTTGGAGGTTGAGAACCAAACAGGGCCGTAACTGAGAAAATAACTAAGGGGAGCCTTTGTGCATAGAACAAGGGAAACCTTCATGCTTTGTAATACTGTATTTTTGTTTCCATGCTTAGCCTAAGAGAATTCAAGACCCTGAGARGGATGGTGATATTAAAGGATTTTGGGATTTTGTTCCAATGACCAGTTGTTGATTTAAGTGATTTTTGTGAGGCTTCTGCATAGCTACTAAGTCTGTCACTAAACTATCAACGAACAAAAGGTCCTCAGCATCACTTTTTTTTTTTTTTTTTTTTTTTTTTTTTAAGTATTTTATAATATCTTTACTGTGGTGGCATCTGCTGGCAAGGTTTACAACTGCAGTGTTTTCAGGGATGATAGATCAAGTATCTGGGTACAAGTACAGGCATTAAAGAGATGTTTTATTGAGCTATTTAGAATGCCATGCAAGGAAATAGACCTATAGCTGGGAAACTAAAGCTCTYAATGAGCTGGCTTGGACCTCATCGCTGAGCCACTTTTAGCAGGAGGTTCGGCTAGAGACCTCCTCAGGTTTTTTTCAGCAGCTTTAAGACAGACGCGATGAAAGCAAGTGCTAGGTCCTTAAAAAGGAGAGATGTGCAAGCAAAGGGGAGTGACTCAGGAAACAGAGACAGAGAGAGAGGGAATGAATGATCCTGAAAAATACGGAAAGGGTGCAAGTGCATTACTGCTGCATTTGTGTGCATTTCTATGGGGCTCACCTGTGTAACGTGTGTGCATGTGTAGAAGACAGCACAGATGTAATACAAATTATTCTTCAGTTAATTCAGCTGTAAAAAACAGTCAAATATCATGCAAGTTTTGGGAATTCTATTTCATGTGAAAGTGAATTTTCAGTTTAGTTAAGCTGATCTTGGGTCTTTCTGCTTGGGACTTACCTTAAACACTAAAAGAAGTTACTTTTTAAAATCGACATTCAGTGATTTATACCAAAACAACCTCTCCTTCTCCTCCCCCCTAGATTCTCACCACCAAAAAAAAATATATAAGGTCTTCCAAATTTCACGCTCAACAAGAAAGAGCACAACTTGTTTAAACACAGAAGGAAGAGATTCACTCACTCTACTGAAGGTAATGTGAAAAAATGTTTAGTTGATGCCTCTTTGYGTATGCAATGTAAACAAGAAGCAGTTGCATCAGGAACTTTGAAGTCCTAGCAGCTCCCTCTGATAGTTCAAAGTGGTGCTGTGCAGTATTGAACTCTTCTGCAGCCTCAGATCGTCTGGCAGGCTTCACCTGCCTATTTTGTCTAAAATGGCATCAGATATGTCGCATGCTATTAAGCAATTGCACAGCAAGCAAGATACCATTTTCATGTTGGAAAAAAGGTAACTTTAGAGTATCRGACCTGTATGGATAGTCTCTGGGTTCAATGTTTCAGATAATTATAGAAAATACGTGTGTATATTTGACAAGTACAGTGGTGTGGGCACTGCTAAAGGCTCTCATTTGCTGTAGGGGAGAAAGTTAAGTAAATAAAATCCAGACAAACCCACAGGCCCCTTTCCACCCGGCCTTGCTGCCGGTTTGTCCTGTTGCCCGGCGAGAGCCGAGTGCAGCTGAGGAGGAGTATTCCCRTATTTACCATCCCGCCTGTTTCAGTCGTAGGCAAGCTGCGTCCCGGCGCCGGTGCGGGAGGGGCCGGGCAGCCCGGGCAGGAATTTCCCTGGCGGTCCTGGGGGGCAGCTCCCGCACGGAGRCGGGTTGGATGCGCGCGTGTGTCGCATCTCAGAAGCCTCCTGCCCTTGACCTGCTGCTCCCAGGCACGCGGATAGCGCGAGAGCTGGGTTTTATCCGGGCTACTGAGCTTGAACCTGGGGTGAAATCAGTTTAGAAAACATGATTTTTTTATTTATTTATTTTTTTTTTTTTTAAGTTGCATGGTAGCCTGGGCAGGTCCGGTTCAGCTCTGTCCCACCACGTTTCTAGCAGGTGGCTGCTTGGTCCCTGGTATACGGCAGTTTTGAAGCGTGATTCGGCTCTGCCCTGGTTGCACGTGGCTTTTCAGCCCTGTTGCTGCCGCGCCGCAGAGACGCRGTCGGGTGCGATTTGGCTCTAGAAATGGAAACCGGGTTGTCTGTAAAACCCGTTCCCCTCGAAGCCTTAACACAGCAAATGAGGCTCGGTCGAGAAGCCGGCACGGCGGTTTGGGGCCCTGGGCGTTAGGCAGGAARGCGCCGACGGCGAGGTGCGCAGGACGCTTCTCGCGCCGCCGCGCCGGAGGGACGCGACCGTTTCGTTCACGTGTTACGTCCCGTGACTCTTCAAACTTTTCATTTTGCAGAGACTAACGGTATTTTTTAAAAAATCTTCTATAAATAAAAGTATAAGTTTCAAGGCTGCAGAATTTATATGGTTTCAGTACCTCACGAAACCTTTTGCTTGAAAAAACCCCAAAATAGTCTTAAGGAAAAATCCCCCTTTGAATGCTTTTTGAACTTCAGATAATTTAAAAAAAATAATAATAATAAAAAAATGTCTCCCGCAGTTGAGGTGTGAGCTGAACTCGCTCCGGCCTGTCCGTGAGCTGGGCTGTGTGGCGGGAGGTGGCCGTCGCAGACGGGGCGTGGAGAAGCCGCTGCGCGGCCCTGCGTCCGGGCACGAGGGTCCGCGGGGCTCCCTGGGGAGCCGGGTACCGCGTGAGTGGGTCTTACACGCTTCTCCACGTGAACCCAGAATATGAGAGGGGGGGTTGTCTGTCTGTCTGCTTGGGGGATTTTTTTTTTCCTTGGCTCTGGACATCCTAGGTTCAGAGGAATCGATTTGGACTTGCAAACAGCAACACTTGGTCTAGCAAAGCTGATTGAATGGGCTGACCGTGCATTACACGGTGTCCTCAGTTTTACCTCTCTGCTCTGACTTCTCACCTGCTGTTCTTGCTCGAAGGGGAATAGACACGTCCAGCTGGAAACCATCTAGCTGATGTAATCGTTGCTTGCTCATCCAGCATCCTTTTGGCCAGGCGCGTTGGGGCGCACTCATGTGAATGAGCCGGCMCCGCGTGCGACCGTGCTTTGCCGGATGCAACCTTTCAGAGGGCTTCGGTGGAGAAAGAGGCAAAAGAACGGCTAGAGGGGCTGCAACAGAGGGAAAAGAAGAAAGAGGGATAATTTCTCTGTGTGTGTCTAGGTCCAGGTGACTCTGCTTGAGCAGGGAGGTTGGACTAGACGATCTCCAGAGGTCCCTGCCAACCTCAACCATTCTGTGATTCTATGTGTGTAGGTGTATGTATTTCTATGTATGTATTTCTTTTTCTTTCAAAGAAGCACCCTGTAGACTACTTACTCCTAAAGCAAGAGTTTAGCCTGTGGCAGTGGAATATATATATATATAGCCTATCCATAGGAAGCCAACCACCAAGGCAGGGCCTTTAGTGTAAGCCCATGAAGCAGAGAGGTGAGGGAGCTGTTGATACCTAGCTCAGCAGTAATCACAGATAAACCACAGCAGTTGCAATGTGTACTCCAAAGGAACGTGAAATTTTAGTAATGCTTACATGTTAGGCGTAGAGCAGCCCACGGTGGAGGCAGAGCCTTGCTAGTCTAACATGGTTAATGCTCCTGTATTTCTTATCGTTATAACAGGGCACTGGCTTCCTTCAGAGGAAGTAAAGCTCCTGCCGTAGTTCTCCTGAAAAGACTCTCGATGTCCCACATCTTTGTTAATTCTTCCCCTAATACTTAAAATTACCGCTTTGTTCTGTATCATACAGATCAGAGAGCAAATACCCTGACAGTCTAATTAATCAGTCTAAGTTGTATCACAGCTGTGAATGAACCAGTTGTGTTTTGTGCAAAAGCTGCGTATTTCTTTGCAGAGTTTCTCTTCTCCACCTTGTCCAGCTTTTTTCCCCCCTTGTCTCTAGAACAGTGCAGCAAGGCAATCCCTGGGAACACAGGGTGAAGAGACGAGGGCAGCTCACCACAGTGTTGGTGTTGGTGGCTCCTTTGAGATCATCCTTAAAATTAATATTTTTATTGAGAGGCAACAGATTGCATTTAAATCTCTTCCATTTCTAACTCTTGGGGTTTCCAGACTTTCTTCCTTCCCCCTCTTGCAGGTATGACCCCATATAGCGTGTAATAAGCTCCGTGTGAATGGTCGCAGATTGAAGCCATCAGATACTTCCTTAGAAATGAGTTTTTGGACCCGTTGTGGTGTCACTAATGTAATGAATGCTACAGGGTCGTGATTTTTCTTGCCGAGTGGTGCGGTGCGGCACTTGCACGCTGCGGGTGGGATGCAGCTCTTGCAGTTGTCCCTGGATGTGGGGGGAGGGCAAGGGGGACTCGTTGGGGGTTTTGTTGGTCCCCCCCCGCCCCGGCTGGTGTAGAGCTCCACCAGCCTGGAGGAGGAGCAAGGACCCAAAACTCAGCTCTGCTCCTCTTTCGCTTCAGCAGGCCCTCAGCAAGTTTGGCTACTCTGCAACGTGACAGGAGGGGGGGAAAGAAATGTGTGAAGCAGAAGTAATGAAAACTGTTAAAAATAAGTGCTTTTTTTGAGGGGGGGGCACTTGCCCTTTGGTTCATTCTGGACTCAGATACTTTGTAATAGCTTAGGAAAAAATTATTGTAGCCAGCAGGATCCCTGAAGCTGGTACTTAGGAGCTGCGCTAGCTAGGGGAGCTGGTGAGGACGCCTGCATTACAATAGCTTTCCTGTTCTGGAAGCAAAACAATAGGGCACAGAGTCTTTGCTTCTAGAAATGCTCGCTTACAGGCAAAGCTTTTAAATGCTGAATGTGCTGAAGCTATAAACTAGATTTTTTTTTTTTTAACTACAGCCTATAGATTTCAAGTAAAAAATACCTCCCAGAATTCCTGAGCACTGACTGATGGGTGCCTTTGCCAAGGAAAATTTTTATTTTATAAAATTTCTCAAGTGTTTATTAAAAAAAAAAAAAATCCGGACATTTTTGATTTGCACAGCATTGTCTGCTAACTGCAGCATTAAGTAAGAGTTGTGCACAAGTTATGACCCAGCTGCTCTCCGGACCTTTGGGAGCTGTGACTCCCGCTCTGCTCGGTGCCCATGGGAAGCAGTGTCGAAGTCTGAAACGGAAGAGCAGGAGCGAAGCGCGTGTATTAGCTCTGCCGTGCTAATGCTTATAACAAAAGGAATAGGAGAAGTATGTATTAATCTAAACTTAAAAGTTGCGTAGCGCAGCTAGGGGAGAGACCTGGAGGTTCTTGGTACTCTGAAAAGAGGAAATTCTCCTCTTCCAGCAAAGGAAACTTCAGCACTTGAAGAGTCAAGCYGCTGTTGGCAGCTGCATACAGGAAGAGAAAATGCTCGTCTTGAACTTGAAAGCAAAACGCAGTTTCAAACACAAACTAGATGGGCTATGTGATTGCCTAGGTTTACAGTTCAGGTGTCCTATAYAGTGTCTTTATTTAAATATAAATACGTAAGTAAGAAAGCATTGAGCAGAAGACCTTCCCCTGTGGTTTTCTTTTGAAGTAAGAGGAGAAGCTTCCCCAGACTTTGTGCTTTTGTGAAATACATGGGTTTTTTTTGTTTTTTTGTTTTGTTTTTTTGTTTTTAGTGAGGGCAGTGACTGACAGCCAGGAGCCGCTGGAAGGCAGAGGGAAGGTGGCACCCGCGGGCAGCTCGATCACTGCCCTTGACGCTGCAGGGTGCTTTAGGATACCACGAACAGGAAGGAGTCCACACCGCCACCCTAGCCTGAGCCTACGTGAGCCACTCTGACTATTTTAAGGGTATATTTCCGTGGCAGGGTTCTCGGCCGTGTTGTTTTAGCCTCCTCCCTTCTTGCTTGCACAGGAAAAAAATCTCTCTGACATGAAAACGCTTCAAAACCCCCGCTGCCAAGCCCCCCTTGAAGATCTAGTRATGGTCTCGGGTCGATTTCTGTCTAGCCTTGCCTGGGAGCTCATCTTCCCCCATGTCCAAAAGCAGTCTCTTTTTCTTTTATCTTTTTTTTTTCCCTTTGGGAGGGTGAGGGGTGTCCTTTGGTGGCTATTCTGCAGCTGCTGCTGGGTTTTACTTTTTCTTCGATTCACAGGGTAGAGCTGGCACCGTGGCTCGGTGCTGAGGTGGGGGGCAGCCCRTGCTGCAGCTCTGCAGTATCTGAACCAAGAGAGCCCAAGGAATTAAATTCACTGCTGATGGACCCATGATACCACCGCTTCACCAAATGCAGGAGTTGTAATCTGGGGAAACATGCTCCAGAAAACCTTTTTTTTTAGGTACATATATTTGGCTGRAAAGGAGCAGAGAGGTAAGAATGAACTGGGCGCTCCCCAGGTTGCCTTGCGTTTTGCAGACGCAGTTGCCCGGTAGCATTTGCCCTGAGACTTCCTCCCGAAAGGGGCTCCGGGCTTTCGCGGGCTTCGGTGCTGCCACGCGCCTGGGTCTGGTTTTCACGTTCGTTAACGCTGGCGCCTCGTAAATCAGCACGTCCTGAAAACCCTGCTGGAGCCGCTGGGCGCTCGGTCCCCTCTGCGACGTTTGTGAGCCGCCGGCGGCCGCGGCAGCCCGACCTTGGCAAACCGAGCAGAGCGCTTCCGTGTGTGCGTGGTTAAGTAGCACTGAGCAAACGAACATTGCGTGGGATTTGGGGGTAACCAATAATTTTTTTTTCTTTGGATCACTTGTTGAGAACACAACTTTTTTTTGCATTTAAAGTTCAGCATAAGTGTCTGAAAATTGGCAGTCTACCTCATGCAAGAATTGGTTGTGAATTCGCTTCTCAGCACGGTTATAATTTAGGCTGCAGATCATCCTAGCTATCCTTTTGCCTTTATTTAGACGAGAAGCCTGAGCGTAGCCTCTTCTTCCTTGGCTCGTGGCTGGTTTTGGGCTCAGCTCATCCTGCCTTGCAAAGGAGGGCRATGAAATGAAACGAAGTGAAGCGGAGGCAGAGCGAAGGAGGAAGCAGCCCTCGAAGTGCACAGGCATCTCGGCTCCCTGTGTGCTTGCACGTGCCGGCTCACTGACACCCTTTCTGTTAACGTTGAGCACTTCTAAGCCTCAGTTGCTCATTGCTTGGCCAGAATTCAGAGCCTGACTTGTTGTTGTGTTATAAATGGCCCRCGCTACGTACATCTATGCTACTACCATCACTTTATTCTTTAAAGTTTAGGGAAGGAAGAGGCATGGAAGTGAGAGAGGCTCAGGCTCACACAGGCAAATTCTGCCCCAGTTGGGTTACTGGAACCGCTGCTAACAAAACCAGCTTTTTGTGGGTATTTGTTTCCAGCGAGAACTTAAAAAGTTGAGCAATAAAAGATTTCTAGAAAGGATCACACGCACAAGGCTACGTTGAAGCTCTGCTCTCATACCTACTAAAACACCTAATGTGACRCATATGTTAGCTTGTTTTTTAGAAAATGCTTTTTTTCTAACACTACTAAGAAATTTAAGTGGCAGATACTAGAACAGCAAGGTGAAGCGAGTCCAAATGTCTCCAGTAAGGTTTGGTAGCCATAGTTGAATGAATTTTCTGTTTTGTTTYTCTTGACAGCATTTTTATTTAAAAAATCTTCATAAAACACACAGTGGGAAAAAATTAAGGAGATGTATACATTTTACTGTGAAGTACAGAAGTATAGCTGTTGAAGTTCCAAGAGTTAATTAAGATTTAAACCACTGTATTTAAACAAATAACAGGACTGGTTGGACAGGTTTAATCAGAGAAGTAATTGAGTGTAATTGAGCCGATTTCCAGCAAAACCAGCTTCTAAAGCCAAGGTGCGTGAGCTCATCTCTACTGAGATGCATCAAACAGACTTCTTCATTTACTGCCTCTGGTTTGGGCGTGAATGCTTCAGCAATTTTTTTTTTCTAGAGTAAGATGATGAGAGGGGTAAAAACAGTTCCTTCAGTGTTTGTACTCTGGCAATAAATTTATCAGCTTTTCTACGTGTCTCATTGATAACAGTACTTGTTACAAATATTAACCCAAATATTCACCCCTGGAAGTCGTGTGGTTTTCCTTTTTTAACACCATTAGAAATATTATAGTGTGATATAATACAATTTTGAAAATTGGTCTTGGGTGCAATACTCCTCCTTTATCCAGTGCCATTGCATGTCCCTTACCTGAAACAAGCTCGGGTGCTGCTGTGGAGCTTGCGCTGGCCGAGCAYGAGCAGCTCCGGGATGCCAGAAGGCGCGGTAACCCCGCACCAGCGCCGCTGCCCTCTCCAGCCTCCGAGCGTGAGCTTCGCTACYGCAAGGAGCTGTGCATGCTGCCAGTCACAAAAAACAAGGCCAGAAAGTAAGATTTTTTTTTTTTTGATTTCTTACATTTTTATGCATTTGTTCACCTTGTCATTTCAAAGCCTGTGAACTATGTTTGTTTTGCATTTTCAATATATATATTTTTCCCCTGGACACCGTGGTGATTTAGGGAAGTAATATTGTTAACATGCTATAAATGGGGATTGAGGCCAATTTTCTCTCATTATCTAGGGCAGGTTGTTGTGCAGGAATCGAGAAGATCCATGGTGTCCCTCCTCTCCCGGTGAGATCCCAGATGGCTGCAGTCAGCTGAACGGGGTTGCTGTCTGCTCTGTAATCCCCTTTCTGGAGACTACAGGTTTCTGCTTTAAAAGCCTCCCATAAATATGCTTCTGTGCTTGTAGCACAGAAGAGCAGCTATTCTTGATTATATTTTAAAGTATTTTAAATTTTCTTTCTTACTCTAGAATTAAAAACTCTTTGTGCTCAAACGCAATCCTTTAATACCAGTAGCTTTGGCATGTCTTACCAATATTTGGAAATGCTGCAGTCTGTGTTTTCCATAATCCTTTGAAAAATGGGCTATTCCAAGGGTGTACTGCTGGAGTAATTTGACAGTCACACTGCAAGAATGGGAGTGTAAGCATCCCAGGTAGCCAAAAGCTTTATTGCAATACCCATTACTTAGAGAATTGCACCAGCTTCCCTTAGTCAATAATAAGTCTTATTTACAACTGCTCATACAATACAAAAAGAAAGCTTGTTGCACCATTGTGGAGATCAAAGTCTGAATGTGTTTTTTCTGCTTCTCCTGTTTAGAGAAGTGAAGTCAGTCTGCATACATCTGTATCCCCTCTGTTACTGCTGAGCACAGCACTGTTGATAGCCCTGGCCATTTTTTAAAAGGTGTTTCTAAAGATAAACGTTTTGTAAAAATTCCCAGAATGAGAGTGCTCARCTTGCATGCCGCGAGAGCCGTACTGTTTGATAGTATACCGTTCCTTTATACGGGGGGTGTTTAAGTTCCAAATTTGATCATCATAAATCAATATCTAATGAGAGACTTTTTCCATGATCAAGGGTGAAATCCCAGCCTTACTGAGGTCTGTGCAAATGAACCCCCGATGATTTAATCCAATAAAATTTGGAGTTTAATCCTAAATCTCCTGCTCCTTTTTAAGAACCATTTTATCGCTGAAAAAATATGAATAAAATTACATGTACTAGTCTAAGGAATATCCAAAGTGCCTGAGCACATTCACTTTCTTTAATCTTCAATGACTTTAAAAGTGTATTGTCCGTAGTTTTTCAATGGCAGTTTGAAAAGGAAAAGGCTTGTAACAATGAGTAGAATTTATTTTTTCTTTTCTCCCATTTTATGCTGTGATCTAATTTGAAGTGTATTCATCACTAGGARATTTCATCTTTTAATTTAAACAGTAGAGGCCTTTTGACTAAACAGACAAGGATGCTTTGATCATATATAATACTCTGTGTGTGTAGTTTTTGTGCAATAATGCAAAAGGATACTCTCGCCTAAGACAGTCTTACGAGTGTTTTCTTCCACAGAAGCAAAGAGCTAATCAAGAGGATATAGAAGCTAATTACCCCACCCACTTCTGAAGCCTCTGCTAAAACTTTATAATCATGTCTCTGTCCTCCTGGATTAGTAGTTTCATACAATATTTTCTTTTCCTCTGCTTGCAGCATCTATAAAAATAAGTTAAAAAAGTTAAAAGTTAAAAAAGTTTAAAAAAAAAAAAAAAACACACCCTCCGAAGTATCACTAATAGCATAGAGATACATAGGTGTGGTGCAGGTACATGGGAGTTCACTTAGCTGCTTCACTTCAGTGTGACTGAAGAGATCAACTTTGAGCAGGAGAAATGTTGCAAGTATTTCAGAGCAAAACAAATTCAGGGGAGCTTGTGATCAGCTCTTACTACTGCACTATGTAATGGTTTTATTTTGCTAATATCAGGAACTTCTGTATCCTTTTTCCTTAATGTTGCATAAGTAGTTTGGTGAATTCAAAGCGGTTTTAATTCTGTGCAACGTAGATGTGTACTGTGTGCCACAGTGGTCTAGGATTTCACATTGCTCTGATTTGTATGTTAGACGCATTTAGTGAAGCAGTAATTTTAGTGTACACCTTTATTATATATTTCATACTTCATACATTTCCTCTTCTTTTAGAGCACATTTAAAATCCCATGTCAGAACTCACCATAATCCTGTGGTATAAGGAGAATACTATTTATACTCATCTTCAATGTCTCTCAGCATGTCACCACGCAATTTAAATCAGAAAATGGAAAAAGAATTTGAGGGCAGCAGGAGCTCCTCTCACCTTCCTTCTGGCTACTTGGATTTTTTTTTTTTCTGTAGATGAATTTCAGTGGAACATGTAAGTCGAGCACCTAATGTATTTGATATCTATACTTAAAAAAAGTCTGCATCTTATTAAAAAGATGGTCAGATGGATAGAAATCATATAAAAAATGAATATAAGAACTTTGCCTGATCAGTGAAATTTTTAACTTTTTTCTTTAAACCAAAGGAGTCCCTTTTAAAAACTCCATTTGAATTAAAACACTTTTGAGATAGGATTTATTTCACTTGTTGACCACAAACATTGTTATGTAAAATGAAGAACAGGAAGGTGAAAAATGCAAGATAGACATGGTATATGTAAGCATTAATATGTAACAACAACAACAAAAATTATTGTAAACTCTATGTTTCAGAAGTGCTTACAGATCGTTAATTAGAGAAAAGACAACAGGTTGGATATTACTTGAATTCAGTTCCACAGACTTTATTTAGCTCAGGAGGCTAGTGTGAGGCCTCAACTTACGGTGTTATATAGCATACAGTTATGAGCTTGAAGGTGTATGAGCTTAAACATTAGCATACACAGTAGAGCTAATAGTTCATAATATTGCAGGCAGCAATTACCAGTTAATTATTATTTGGCAGGGTTGAATGGCCACCAATTCTTGGGACCATTAACAATGAATACTTCTGGTGATGTGCTTCCAGTCTTAGAGGGGCTCCTTGCTTGGAGAGAGGTCCTCTGTAATACCAACCCCTCCTACCAAAACCAGTTAGTATAATAAAGTTCCTGCGACGACTTCTGTAAGTAAACATGGTATGCAGAGCCCTTCATAGCTCTGAATCTAACTATTTTAGACCCCAGTCCTGCAGACAATCACAAATTCTAGTTYGACGATACTCAGATTGTACGAGTACAGGTAACTTTATTAAATCTCTATATAGTCCATTAATTTATACTTTACCTTAAACTTGGGCATGATTTAGTGCGGACTGTGTCTGCTCAGGAGACTTGAACTGTAATCTACTTTTAAACCAATCTTTCCTGAGCCTTCCTGATGGCGAGTCAAATAATCCTCTCTTTGGTCAACACTATTGTTTTCTGCCCATTCTTCTGAGCCGTCTCGTAGTTGACGCTCCTTGTTTCAGGGCCTTTTGGATTGCTTCTTCCCCAAGCCTGGTTTCCTTTTTTCACATCCCACAGAAGAGTATTTTGGGGATGGAGCCAGCTGGAGCATGAACTTCAGCACCAGCCTCCCTTCCAGATCCCCATTTATACCTCTTACTGAGCTCAAAAGGAGAACCGACAGGTGAATTTTGAAATCTCTCATTCTCAAGGGCATACTGCTGTCTTAAGTGTTTTCAGGCAGATGTGATATAATAGTGTTTGGCATATTTATTCTCCAAGTGAGATTACAACTAGAAACCTTCATATTTAGGCATATTAATTGCAGGTCTGTTTTGCCAGTAGAACGAAGTGGACTCATTCCAAGCGTTAGTTGCTGTAATTAAGATCCACTGTAACTGTAAACTGTGCAAAAGTAATAAAGCAAGAAAYTTTGCTGGCTTTGAAATGAAGCTCCTTTTACATAGAGTTATCAAATGTGTTTCAGATAAAAGCTTATTGCCTTAATGCAACTAAAAAAACAACTTTATTCTGATTGCATTTATTTAAAACTATGCTAACAYGACTAATTTTCCTGTGACTTTTAATCTCCCTTAGAAGCTTCTTGTTGGCCTATGTAAAGAAAAATGCTACAAATACATTAGAAAATACAACCTGAACTGTTTGGTTTAAAAACAGTAACAATAAAGGGRGTATTTTATTTTCTTGGGGAAAATCAGAACACTCAGGGCTTGAACAGTGGAAGATAAATAATAAGGTACATTTTCATTAATAATTCACTTACAAAAGGCCCATTTCCTGCATTCACTTAGATTAAAAGCTCAAGTTTCTAGCTATTGTGCTTTAAAGGAAAAAAAGTAATTTTACTGAGCAAATAACAGAATAAATCTCAGAATATTAAGGGCCAGGTTGTGGTTACCAGAGGCCCTATTTTGTAGGGTGTTTCTTTTTCCCCTCTAATTTGAGATTTTTGGTGCATTGATGTGGTATTTCCTATGTTCTGTATTGTGAAACATTTGTCTTGTCTTAGYGGTATTTGGCTTTAATTGTGAAGCTTTGACAGTTCACTTTCTAGCCTGACAACAGGTATTGSAATTTGAAGGGATTGAAAGGCCAGTGAAGGACGTGCAAAATCTTTCGAAATTTTTGTGACTGAAGGATTTAACGGTTTCAGAGTCCAACAGTTGAACGAGTTCAAAAGCAAAATAATCGCCCTTGCTTTTTAAGAGGTATTCACTGGGGCCTTGCAGGCCTTTTCACAACCCGATTGCTTCGGTTTCCTGATTGCTAAACGTGCCAGGAAGGCGCGTATCCTGCCTGGAAGCGTTACCTYAAACCGAGCGGGCTTCCGGGCGCCCAACAGCGCCCGCGCGCGCCGCTGCGCCATTTTGGTTTGTTTACCACAGGCGCCGCGGCGTCACCTCCCCTGCCCGCCGCGGGGGGCCCGGGCGCCCGGACCGCGCCACGGCGCGGCAGCCAATGGCGTGCGCCCACACGCGATTCAAACGGCGCGTGCCGGCCAATGGGCGCGGTTGGCGCCGGGCCGCGGCGGGAAGGGGCGGGGCGAGGGTGGAACGTTGCGCGCCCGTAACCGTAGCTCGCGGCGGTTGTTCCCGTTGCCGCAGAGCGCCGCGCTCGGGCCCCGGTCCCGCTGCTCCGCGTGAGGCGCCTCCTGCCCGGCCCGGTGCGGGCGGGCGCCAGGTAAGGGCACRGCGGCCTCGGGGCAGCCGGGGGCCGGGACACACCCCTTCCGCGGCTCTCCCGGGGGGAAGCGCTCCGGCCAATCGCCGCCGCCTCCTCTCTCCGCCCCCACGCGCGGGCGGCGGGCCGCGGCCTTGCTGAGGCGTCGCTCACCGGGGACCGCGGAGCGGGCGGCCGCCGAGCCGCTCCCCCGACGCCGCCCGGGCCGCGTGCGGGGGTCGGGGGGTGTCGGTTGTGGGGCGCCGTCCTCGCTGCTGCGCTCCGCCGCTTTGTTCGGGTCGCTACAGCCCCTCCTCTTCCTCAACACCTCCCCCTCGCCCCGCCCGGGCCCGCGACACCGGGCCCGGTGCGGCGGAGGGGCGCCCCGCAGGCGCGCAGAGGCGGCCTCGCCCGCGC
>NW_028185139.1:1024600-1053759 GCF_003343005.1 Rhea americana
CAGGCGGGGGGAGCGCAGCTCCCTGGCGTTTCATCTCCGCTTTAGGGTTCCGCGGTCAAAGCCGGTTTATTAAAGAGAACGGCTGTGCCTGCCTGCCTGAAGATCGGCTTTGTGAAGGCTGAGAGGKTTCTACTTCACCTTGATGCTTCTTTATGTACGGTTTCGATGTCGCAGCTTTACTTTGGCTCTTATCTGAGCCAAGCCCGAACAATGGTAGATGCTAACACCATCGCAGAGATAAAAAGCTAAAGATCCAGAATGAATCCTGGTGATCCCAGTTCAATCTCTGGTGAATTCAGTAGTAGCTTTCCTTATAGGAAGCTATGTCCTGCTAGTCTTCACTATCAATATTGATTTTTCTGATGGATAAATACTACTCCTTTCYTGATTTTAACTGACTTATTCCTCAGACATACACAATATTATCTACTGCGTTTAGACTTTTGAATTAACAATTAGAAAYGCTGGATTTGTCTGATCTTTTCACAACTCTTCTAATTAGGAAAGACCCATTTAACTTACTTTTTTTCTTTTTTTAATTTCTTCTTTAAAATGTGCATCTAGATATGATGATGTGATATGATCTTCTAGTGACTGCAAGCTAGCAATTTTTTTCCTTTTTTTAACTGGAATAAAGCACTTTTCCACACATTTAATAAGGTTATTATGGAAGGCCAGAAATGGACGTGTGGGGCAGGATGTTTCACTGGCATGTTTCTCTTAAATCATTTMATTCCCAGTTGAGTCAGTAGCTTTTCTTCCTGATCAGCTTTTAAACTCCAGAGAGCTCTGTATCAAAAACTTGTTTAGCTTAGGATATRAAATCATTTTGAGCCGTTTCCTTAGATCCTGAGATCCGAAAGGAAAAGTGTAATGGTGCAGAAAACGTAAATTTCACTTCAAGAGAAAGTGAGTGTGTATTACGTGGAGTCGGATATCAGTACTGTACAGGATTCATTGTATGAAGTAATTTTTATTTTGGACTCAATTAGATACATATTGTGAAGCCTGATACACTGTACATCTGTGTAGGTTTGTTAATTTACAGTAAGTCGACGCCTTCTGATACACTGACTATTATCAGGGACATCTATATAGTGTCTGAAAAAGTCATAAACCCAAAATGTGATTTTTTTAAACTACATTGTTTAGGTTTCTTATTTCTACAAGARTACATATATATTTTTTGATGTCAGTAATGACTTCTGTTATCTGAAGACATAAGGGCTGCATTTAAAAGGGGTAGCTTTTTGAAGTGGGAAATGGGGAGTGAGATTTGCAAGYCTCCCTTACAGGAGGTGCATTGGTGCATGCGAAAGTCATAATTTTTGATAGACTAAGAAGTAATACTTACTGTTTGCATTTAAGGTTTGATCTCATTGCTAAGTATTAATAAGTTAGAAAATAATTGGAAAAATAAGTAGATCTTTCTATTGCTAAGATTGTTCATTACTTTTTAGACACAACATTTTCAGTTACTTAAAGTTACTTTTTCATTTCAATTTTGTCTCTCAGACATCTATCTCAGGCTGAATTACATAATAGCATTTTTTAAATTTTGGCTGCTTCAAACAGATTTTTTTTTTAACTTCAACTTTTGCTGATTTTGAGAACCAAGTTGAAGAGAAGGGGAGTTTTTTGCCTTTAAAGAGAATAAAATGATCAGGTTACCTTTTCTTGGAGCTGTTTTAGTGTTTGTGTTCTTGTTTTGAAGTCTGGAGGAGAATTGTATTTTTATCYCTGTAAAACAGTACCAAAATCTATATCTAATTGTAAAGCTCTTAAAACCTAGTTTGCATGTCCCTAGTAGTGACTTCTTTCTGATACTTGTTTTATTTTGCTTTAAAGGAGTTAAATTCCAAAGATTCTGTTCTTGATAACTTTGCTGTAGGATCTGGCAGCTCATTCRTGGACAGACTTTGGGTTTACAGATGATGTCTGAGCCAGTCCAGGTCAAGAGATGAAACATTTAGCAGAAATGTAGGAAGTAAAGAAGCAAAGAGGAAATGAAGGGCTAGAACAGATCATGACATCTGGTGAAACATGACTGGATTTGGGAGAGGAGCTGGTATTTGGACTGTGTTTGGAGGAGGGTGAATAAGCTGGAACTATGAAAGAGGCTGGTGGAAAAGGAGTAGTAGAGATGGATCTAAAGAAGTGGCTTTTGGGTGAGAAAACTGGATAAGGGGACAGAGATGGGGAACTGAAATCAGTTCTTGAGCCCAGAGATGGAGATGGGGAACTGGAACTAGTTTGGAGAATGAGGGCAGACCCCCCCCCCAAAAAAAAAAAAAAAAAAAAGAGGAATTGAAGAGGCTAGGGAGAGAATGGAAGAGAATTTCAAATGAAAATGTGGAGATTGCATTTCATGTGGTTAGAAACAAGGACTGGTATGAATCTGAGGGAGTTCAATTGATTGGGATAAAACAGAGTCAGATGAGTGGGAATTAAGAATGAATAAGAAAGTAAAATAAAACTGAGGCAATAAACTCTGGGTATCAGAGAGATGAGCTGGGAGAGCCTGTAGCTATGGAAGCGCAGAATGGAACSGTAAGTTTGGAGAGGTGATCGTTTTTCTAAGTGGCAGACAGCAGTGAAGCAAAAACTTTTTTCAGTCCTTCAGATGTTAGTCAGCAAAGGGTCTTTCTGCTTAGCATTAGCAATTTGACTAGATCTTTCTGTTTGACTAGCAATAAAATCCACAAGAGGGAATTTTGCTGAGTTTCTTACTTTCTTCTTTTATAATTTAAAATGCTTCACAGACCTAAAATCTAAGAACCACAGCAGCCCCAGGAAATGACAGAATGAAAGTTGATGACTTAGCCCCATCCCCCACATACATTATGATGGGCTGTGATTGCATATTAACAGTGTTTTTTTGCCAAAGAATCCAGCTTTTCATTGCAGGTTAGTTAATGTGTAGTGAATGAGTATCTCGTTAAATATTTGTTTTCACCTCATTTTATGTGGCTTCACATCTTATTTGCAACAGAGAAGTTGGACTGTTTTGACAACCAAAACCAGTATTTGCTGCTTTTCTTATTCTAAGTTCTTATGTTCCTGTGATCATACAATGATAATAGTGTATAAAGTTTATTTCTACTTTGCCTTGAACTTGTAAGATGCCCTCAYTTTGTACATGGAGATCTAAGTTACAGAATTGAGGTTAGAAGTATCTTCTACTACGGATACCTATTTTCAGATGATGGAGGTTTTTAGTGAGAGTCCAGCGAAGGGCTATGAAGATGATCAGAGGGCTGGAGCACCTGCCCTACGAGGAACGGCTGCGAGAGCTGGGCCTCTTCAGCCTGGGGGAGAGAAGGCTGAGGGGGGGATCTTATCAATGTGCACAAGTACCTGAAGGGAGGGTGTCAAGGGGACGGGGACAAACTCTTTTCAGTTGTCCAGTGTGACAGGACAAGAGGCAATGGGCAGGAACTGAAGCACAGGAAGTTCCGCCTGAGCGTGAGGGGGAATTTCTTCCCTGTGAGAGTGATGGAGCCCTGGAGCAGGTTGCCCGGAGAGGTTGTGGAGTCTCCTTCTCTGGAGATMTTCAAGACCTGCCTGGATGCAACCCTGTCTGACATGCTCTAGGTGACCCTGCTGAGCAGGGAGGTTGGACTAGATTATCTCTAGAGGTCCCTTCCAACCTCGACCATTCTATGATTCTGTGATAATGAYGTATTATAAGGCAATCTGAAAAGTATTACATGGAACTTTATATAGTTGCAATTGTGATTCTCCAGCACTGCTGTATAGCAGAGCAACTGTAGAGGTTACTTAGACTGTGTTTGCTAGTGTCAAGTAGAAGCCGACAAGGCACAGACAAGGATGGAATTCAGTTCTACAGGACATTACTCTTGACACYGTATGTTTTTTCCTTACAGCATCCTGCAGAAGGGCATTAAATGCCTTGTACTAAATAGATGGAAAAAAGAAAAAATTCCCTCCAGACCAGGAGCCCAATTTGTGATGTTACCTAGCTTTTGAGTRTTTAATATAACAATTCCTAGAAAGTATGTAATGTGGCTGAAGTGTACACTGACTAGGTTAGGAACATTGTATTTTTACATATGTTTAGAAWTCATTTTAAAAAATCAAGAAAAGAGAGGTAGAGAGGGGTACTTAGAGTTAATCTAACTTACTATTCTTCCTCGAGGCATGGTCAACTATATTTATGTAGTTTTTGTCTAATATTTGTTTAGCCTGCTCTTAATGATCTTTGATGATGGAGATTGTACATCATAGTGCATCTAGACGAGTATTTGATTAATGATAGAAGTAGAACATTGTTCATAACATCAAACATGAATCATCTTTGCTGTATTTTTAAGCCTGTTTCTTTTGTTTAATATTTATGTGAAAAACAGATCGTTGCTTCTCTATTTTTAGGTAACTTTTTGCTTATTTAAGATGAAGAACATTTTGTAGCTAATTATTAAGTCTAATTTTTAGCTGTCCTATTAACTAATTCATTTATTTTCCAAAGGTTCCTTTCGGAAAATGCCAAACCGGAGGTTTGCTGATGGTGAGGTGGTGATGGGTCGTTGGCCAGGAAGTGTCCTCTACTATGAAGTACAAGTGACTGGTTACAACGAYGTTACTCACCTTTATACTGTTAAGTACAAAGATGGGACTGAACTTGAGTTGAAAGAAAGTGATATAAGGGTGAGTATACATGCGTAAAACTAGCATTATTTCCAGTGGAAGATTATACTGACTTTTGTGATGCTGGTAAAGCTAAAATTTATAATTGGACAGTCATTTTGCAAGTTTTTTCATAATTGTGCCTTCAAGGAACTGGTGCTAAATGCTAACGTAGGTATGCAACCTCTGAAGTAGAAGTTCAGAATGCTGGCCCTATTTATAAGGAAGTGTGACTGTTTTATTTATATTGAAAAAACGACTGATGCATTTGGAAAACAATAGTTCTTCAAGAATTCTCATAGCATGATTGTTCGTGAGGAATTGTTTTCACATAGCTTATAAAGCTGGTAATTACAGGGTTGATATTAATGTGAGTTTCTACTTTAAGAAAACAAACGCAAGCCTGTAGTTAAGCATCACTGTAAATAGCRTGTTCCCTTTAAGTATATACTTAAAATATTTGTGAATAGCTTGCACTTCTTTAATTTCCCCAAAGATTTCTTAAGATAGTTTGTTCTTTTTGTGACAGCAGGGGACTTCAGAAAAAGGAAAATGTCATACATATTTGAGTCGCTTTACAAATCTTTATGTTATTTAATTTCTGTTAGAAATAAATGCCTTAGTATGCATACAAGTTTTACCTCAGTTTGAAATGTGATAATGCATGGAGAAAAGGCTATCTGAATGTTCACTATAGGCTGTGTAGTTTGTTTTTTTTATTATTATTATTTTTATTTTTAATGGCCTGTGTTGAGGCCTGTTTAAAATTTACTTAAAATTCCTTATATTAACTGCAGTTTTGCCTTTTGGTGACACTGTACGTGTTCTGTAACTGGCTTTTTCTTTGGGGGAAAAAATGTTCCTACTTTCAGCTAGACAAACTACTTCTTTCTTCAGACTTYGCTAACTTGATTACTTGGTGCTTACCGCTTAGCTAACTCAAGAAAACACCTTTCTTTGCAGTAAAGAACCTAGTAGAGTGGTGCCTTATAAAAATTGTGCTGTGGAATTTTTAAATTGGAACAATAACATTGTAAACTTCACAAAGTAGTTAAAATACATGTTTTGGGGGGGAAATTGCTTATGAAATCAGCTGTCACATCTGTAGTTGATTTATTTTTTCTAGATTGATTTGTGTTGTCTTTTACGTATCATTGCATCTTGACACGCCAAATAYTGTATTAGTAAAGCTGAGTAGATGAAATGGTAGTATACTTTATAGCCATATATAAATGAGGATGGTAGCTTTATTAGCTTGATAATCACATTGATAGTTTACATCCAAATCCTAATTTCTGTAACTTTGACAGAAATTGTCAAAATTTGTCAACAATTACTAAGACAGGGTTATTTGTATGTCGCTAACAAAATGAATGTGCTGTAGTTGCTCTTTGAGAGCCTTGTACAGCATGAGTAAAAGAAATTGGACAGAATTCTGTAGACCCTCCATGCCAGGGTCTTCATCCCCCGAAAAAAARATTTCTAAAATTGTTCTTTGTAATGTCTGAGATAAGATTTCTGAAGGTACTGCTCTTTATTTTCACCGGTATTTTCAGAAAATGTAAAAAAACAAAAAAGAAACCCACTGTGACAATACAAGCAATTTACCAATCTGGCAGTATYGTATGGACACTGTTTACCTCTTTAAGAAGAAAGAATATGATTCTGTGTGTGTTCTGTACTTGGCCCAAGTTTGCAATCAATTTTACAATAATTAAAAGATCTGAAGTAACTAAAGCTATCATTTTGTTTGCAGCTATGCCAGTACTTAACCAGAAATAGAAGACCATTGGAWAAGATCACTTCTATAAAACACTTACTTTCTTCCCCTCTCATTTTTCAGTCACAATCATCATTCAAGCACAGGAAAAGCCAGTCGTCTTCAAGTTCTCCTTCCAGAAGAAGTGCTAGCAGATCTCGATCTAGGTCTCCAGGGCGGCCAGCAAAAGGCAGACGTCGTTCTTCCTCCCAAAGTAGAGAACGTAAAGATGACAAAAAGAAAACTGTTCAGGAAACCAACTTAGTTCTCCTGGTATTTTTGTTTGTTTKTTTGTTCCTGTTACCTTTTAAAACAATTTTTTGCTCTTTGCTGAGTTTCTTGCTGTAGAAGCCCCCTGTACTTTGTGTTCCCTCAGCAACATAGTCAGCTGCAAAAATACTTCAGAACTGCCTTTTTCCTTAGAAGATACTATTCCTAGCCTACCTGGCTGTGAGGAAATTCTGGAAATGTAAACACATGTTGTTATGTTCCCTTTGAATTTGTTGGGATTGTAGAGTTCTCAGAATTCAAGGAAACATGAATAAGAATTTTTTAATATTAAAGTCATTTGCTAGCCATATGCCCCCATTTGTAAAATGAGGCAAAGGAACTTAGCCTCCTTTTAAGAAGTATTGATCAATACATAACTGGTAGGTATTAGAATTTGAAATAAAATGAATGTTGTTTTCATATTTAGTTCATTAAAACAGTAATTGATAACATGTAAAAGAATTGCTACAGAATTTAGGGCTGGAAAATATATGCCTGATAATGGTGCAGAACTGTGTTCATTATAAAAACTATCCTGGGAGAATTTGTAATTGCATCAAATTTAGGTTTTCTAGCTGCAATTTAGCATGTTTGTTCTCAGCTTTTTTTTGTGAAGATTATATTGAATATTAAAAACATTTCTGCTATTCTGTAAGTGAAGAATAATAGAGGTGATATATCTGTACTAAGAGGCAAACAGTATTTCTTGTACTATTTAGATAGCTTCAAGTGATACATGTCTGAGACAGACCTTAGTATTGGAAATGCCTTTTGCTAATCTATTGAAAACTGATTGGTTTTAGTTTGGTTAAATTGTAACCATTCGGAGCATTTTTTGGCACTGAAGTTACTCTGGATTTTGTTTGGAGTAAACTACTTTGAGCTGTGTGATCCAGTGACCAGTGAGCCTGTGACTACATGCTCGTTTTAAGTAATTTGTAGCCAATAGTTAAACTTTACTTTGGTCAAAAAGGTTAGCATGTATTTAGTGTTTAGATAGTGTTTTTTCTGTTTCTAGTTGAGGATTAGGACTGATCTATTAGTTACTGTATGATGGAATGTGATCTTTTTCAACAAAGCTAAAGTTAAAGAGTTGAGTGGGATCTTCCCAGAGTCATGAAAGCAAGACTCATATTAAAGGAATTTTTGGAGGAGAAGAATGTTAAATTGAGCTTCTTTTTTCTTGGTGATCTATTTCTTTTATATAAAGATATTTAGTGGAAAACCAACCTTTCATAGCCCTGCCTAGTGTTTGTCACTTGGAACATGAAAATTTCCTCTGCTTTCCTAATAGAATTGGTAGTTACCCGTATGTTTGTATTTGGTGCTTCCTACCAGTGAGTTTTAAAACAACTTGGAAAGTGTATTTTATCTCTTGTTTTTACTGCTMATTAAAAAAAAAAATCTTCCTTTTAAAATGTGTTCTCTTCCTCTGTTTATGAGCTGAAGCTGTGCTTCAGCTACTGAAACATTTGTTTTCACATGGTGAAAACAGAAGCAGTTGCAGATGAAATAAACAGAACTGTTAAATTGTTCTTAATCATTTGTTATATACTGGTAATTAATGCTGATCTTATTTTCAGAAAAATAAAATTATGCTTTTGTTTTTTTACCAGAAACTGAATGAGAACAACACCAGAAGATACAATGGTGAACCTGACAGTACAGAAAGAAATGATACTTCCTGCAAAATCTTAGAGGTAATGACCCAAAAGAACGTTTTATGTACTCTAGTTTGATGTTGCATACTACGTTAGCTTTCTCAGAAATCACTAGAAAAAGCAATACCATAATCAAGGAGAAGTTAGAATGTAACATAAAACTTGAAGTTTAAATGTTTTTACTGTTCAGCCAGCTATGGTCAGGGGAGAGGGAGATGATGTTTTTGGAAGGGAGAGAACTGGAGCTGGGTTTCTTGTTTGTTTTTTTTCCAGCCAGCCCTCACTAGTTACTTATGTTTGTTCACATGCTTCTTCATGGTGTGAATGTTTGCTTGGCAATGCTGAAGTGAATAAATCTGTATTTGAGAAGGGAGTAAGGACGGATAATTTTTTTCAGCCAAATTAGTTTTTTAATCCTGATTGTTGTGTTACCGCRCAAAGCTTTATGGTGGAAGGGAAGGGAGGAGGATGGATGACTTGTAGCGGAAATGGGGCTGTGTAAGTAACCATGGCCTAAGTGGTAACAGTGACGCCAGTTTTAGCAGATTCTTCCTATCAGTGTATACATTTAAGAGAATGCATTGTAAGTTGATGTTTTGCAGTGTATATTGATCTCCTGAATAAAGTACTGGGGTAAAATCACTGAGATTCTTTTCTTTAAATATTTGGGTTTTTATTTAATTATTTTTTTTTATTACTTATTATCAGCAAAARTTCAAACCAGACCTGGAAATACAGCGTGTGCTTGATCAGTACAGCTTGCATCCAAGAAAAGAAGAAAAGAAAAAAGAAGAGATATATTCAGAAAAAAAGATTTTTGAGACAGTAAAAACTATTCAAAAACCATCACCAAAAACAGAGGAGCTAGAGTTTGGTGGAAGAATTGGTATGTGTGCGAATTGTAGTAATATTTGAAAAATCACTACTGGTACATTTCTGCTTACTGACCATACTGCCATGTCAAGAACTGTTTTGCCCGTTTTTTGACTCCAGTTCCAGACTCCAGAGTCCATCATGTGACAGTGCTTCAAATACTCTGTAGTGATACTGGTAGAAGCCAAAGAACAATTACTACACTCAGTTCTCCTGTGATACATAGTGATGATCAGTTTCTCTTGCACAGTGAAATTTAAATATTTCCTAAATTTAATTCAGAAATAACTAGCTAACCTCTTACTTTTTCATAAGTCAGATGTTTAAAATTCAGCAGTATTCTTTATAGGGTTTCTTGGAAAGAGAGGCAATTTTTATAATAGAAGTACTGTGCTTACTATAATTTTAACATCCTACTCTAGATTTAAAACATGTAATGTTGTGAAATTCAGATAAATAAAATTTTAGCTGGATATCAGRGTAGAAATAAGATGAGCCGATTATTTGTGGGTGTTTAGTTTTAAAGAGATGCAGTAGATATGGCCCTTTGATTTGGTTGTGTGACCTCATATGGGGATGAGAGCAGTGTCTCTGTCTCGTTACAGGGTGGGGGGGGGTGCTGCTGTCTTTCAGGAATGGATGATGACAACCTCCTCGTTGCTGCAGTGTGAATACAGAGCTTTTTTAGTGGGGCTGAAATGAGTTTTTTACTTCCTATGTTTATTTTTTAATATTGGATGGTGTCTGTTTACAGGGACCTTCGCTATGATATTTTTTCTGCCCGCTACGGTGTTCTACCTGCTGTTGATGTGCAGACAGGATGACCCCAGCCTTATGAACTTCCCGCCGCCTCTGCCAGCTCTGGAAAGTCTTTGGGAGACTAGGGTGTTTGGTGTCTTCCTTCTGTGGTTTTTCCTTCAAGCTCTGTTCTACTTACTGCCAATTGGAAAGGTAAGATACTTAGTAGCGGTTGTGTTTTTATGGATAATTAATTTGTGAKTTAGGCTGGAAGTGAGGGTATATTCTTAATGAAGTCCTTTTGAATACAAATTAATTGTTCTCCTATATTAAGCTGGAGTATGGCTATTATGCGTTTCTGTAAGTTAGAAATAGCACAATTTGCTATTAAGAATTTTTTGGCTATGCATTCCACAATCCTACAGTAGAAAATGCAGAAAATGTTACTTAGGAATTCAGGGTCGGAGCATGGATGGAATTTGCATGGTAGAATCCTAGAATTTCAGTTATCTGACTTTAACCCTGCAGATGGTTTGGATGTGCTTTTCATACTGACTTTCTCATTGGTTCCAAGGAAGAAAGATCATACATATTTTAAAAAGTAATTTTCACTTCTGGAAGGTTGCTCCTAACCATTCTAGCCATATGTACAATCAGGTAAATGGTCTGTATTGGTCATTTTTTGTGATTCCAGGGATATTGCCAGCTTCTGAAAGAACACTAGAATGAATAGAAGCAATATATGTTTAAACTGAGAGGAGCATTTGCTCTGCTCTCTTGATGCTGGTTAAAGAAAATGAGATGATTTTGTTCTTTTCTTTTTTCTTTTTGAAACTGTTATGCTTTTACTTTTAAAATGCAAAATGTGTTTTTGAGAACGATGCATGATCTTCAGAGTTGAATGTGCATTCCTGCAACTGGCTACCTTGATTCAATGTGTGTGTGGCAGAGAAGCCTCTCTCCCACTGTCTCCCCAGAAAGTACCTTGTTGCGACGTTACTGTTTTATTCTTCCCAGGTYGTAGAAGGCCTGCCACTCTCAAACGGACGGAAACTTCAGTACAGGATAAACGGTAAGCAAGCTGCAGTTGCTCGTGCTGAAATTTGATACCATTATCTAATTTGCAGTGCTCAGTACTATAAGATAAAGATACAAATAACGAAAGATGAATTCCGTTTAAACCAGGTATCTGTGTAAATTTATCATAAAATAGGATGAGCCTTTTCTAGGACAGGAAAGTTAGCAATGATCAAGCTTTAAGTGTCCCAAGAGTGAGGCGTTACTCAGTTCAAGGCACCCACTCTGCATCTGGTTCTGCTTTTGAGGGACACCTGTCCTATTGCTGTGCGTAACTGCTAAATGAGGGCAGTCGCTTCAGAAGCCTTAGAAATGCTCATGTAACGAGAACTGTCGTTTCAGAGGAGACTAGCGGTCAGAAGAGGATGCTCTCCCTACCCCCGAGTCTTGCTTGTCTTAYTCTCAGGTGTCTCTGATTCACAGGCTAATACAAGTTTGTTACAATTGATTTTAAATGTTTTTGTTCTTTCCTGGCAAAGAACAGTTTTGAGTCTTTGTTTGGATCCGAGTTTACTTCCAAAGAACAAAATGAATTTCTCATCTAAGTTTAGTGTGTGGCTTAACACACACCAGCAGTGCTGCTTCCTGGGGCTTTAACAGAAAAGTGTATTGTTCAGTAAGAGTTAAATCCCTCTCAGGTGCAGGACTGAATTTTCCAGGCTAGCACTGAACGCTGTCCWGTAGTAATGGAACTTACACGCTGTGCTGATGAGCTGAATAGGGGGTTGCAACGATCTAGTGAGGTGTCACATTTGTAAGGAGGAATAGGGCTGTACATCAGAGAAGCGGTGTAAACTGCATCTTACAGAAATGGATCGTATTGGGGCTGCATCATAAGATTTTAGTGTTGGACTTCTGTTTTCAGTATCGGCAAAGTCCTTTCTCCACATCTTAATAAATGGAGGAAATAGTCTACATGATTTGGATGGTAACAGATGTCATCTTTGTGCTGCTTCAAAGGCTAATTCTCAAAGAAGCTCTGAACATTTCCTTGAGGGAAGTGCTCATTGCACATGCCTATGTGATAGCTGCATAAAGCTGACTGCTTGTATTTGGACGTTATTCCGTTGCACTGATTTTGTACCCTCAAAGTACAGAAGTTTTGTACTCAAGTTTTGACTCTAGGGTTTTTTAATACTTAATTACCAGTATCATTTTCAAGGAATGTATGAAGACAAATAATTGCGGAAGAAAAGCTCTGAGCTGTTCTGCTGATAAGCTATTGTGACTTGCTGTCATTTTCTAGTATTCCACTAGAATTTCAACACTGGATCCTATATTTGTGTAATAATTAAGGAATGCTCAGAGCCTGCCTGCCGTCTGTCGTTTTGATGAGAAGTAAGGAAATTTCAGGGCACAGACTGTGTTGTGCCATGCTGCAGAAATCTGAACTAAAGCCTGTGGGATGTGTACAACTGTACTGGAATACAGACAAACAACAGATCTTGGAGGAAGTGAAGATGCAGAAGGACCAGACTGCATAGCTTCTRCTAAGAATAATTTTTATTTTGCTAATACGTTTTTTTCCTACTTCTTTTAGGATTTTATGCTTTTGTTTTGACTGCGGTATCTATTGGAACTTTAATGTATTTTCAATTTGAACTTCTCTATCTGTATGATCACTTCATGCAATTTGCGGTATCGGCTGCAACTTTTTCTATGGGATTGAGCATTTATCTGTATCTTCGGTCCCTGAAAGCACCAGAGGAAGACCTAGCACCAGGTGGAAATTCTGGTGAGTTAGAAGTACCTTGGCTAGTTTCTTTCCAATTCTTAGCTTTTTTTTGAAATTGAAAGCTAGGTCACACCTAGGTAAGTTTAGGGCTTGTTATAATAATACTCTGACTTTTCCTTTTTACCAGTATTAAATTGATATTGAAAATTGAGCGTTATCTTTTAATTCAGGCAGAGATTCTGTAAAATGCTTAAAAGTTTATTTGGATTGTTTTGCATAACTTACTCCAAAATACCTTGAAGAGGCCTAGTCCTCTAGCTGTAGGAGGAGATACCAGTTTCTAAAGATTAAAAGATTGTCTAGATAGCTTCCCAGTCCCCCCTTTTCCAGAAACAGCATGTGTAGAGTTTTTCTTTTTTCTTTTCAAAATAATTACAGTAATAATAGTTGTAGCCTTGGCTTAAGCCTAGTTTAAGCACATTTAGCRAAACGGATCCATGTTTCGAGTTTAACGTTAAATCAACTGCTTTTAAAAATTGTAACAGGGTAGATAAGAAAAAAACCTCTGGACAAAATACTTGGTGAATTGAAATGAAATGTTCAGGCAGTGCGGGGTGTGTGTGTATGGGTGTAGAAATAACGCAGTGATCATAAATTTTATTTTCTTTCAAAAGTGCAGTTCTGGTCTTTGGAAGTGGTGTGGTGGCGTTCTGTGCTTGGTACTCGCTAACTCAGCGCGGGGTATCCTGAGGTCAAGCTATAGCATTTTCCTTTTTGTCCACCTCTTTGGATGGACAGGTCGTTGCCATTGCCAGAGGAATTGTCACACTCGGAGTAAAACAGGATAGGAGGAAAAGTTGTAAAAATCTGAAAATGAAGGAACAAATGTCAGGAAAAAATTAGACTGTGTTAACTTCTAAACTACTCAGTCCTTCTAATAAATGAATTGTTGAGGCTGTTTAGGCCTCTTAAAATGTAAGTTAGCTTTGCTTCATGCTTTTTGCATGTAGTCTTGCATTTTTCTTGCCAAGCTTAATGCTATTTGATATAGTAAGAGAACTTTAAACTGGGAATAAAATTGCTACCACTTTATAGGGAGCGCAGTGGYGGATAAGAGAGAAGAGCATCACTAACAGGAGTATGTTTTATCTGTAGGGTATTTGGTTTATGATTTCTTTATTGGACATGAATTAAATCCTCGTATTGGGAGTTTTGACCTCAAATACTTCTGTGAGTTGCGTCCAGGACTGATTGGCTGGGTGAGTCAATAATGTTATTTGTTTTTATTCCATTTGTTTGATTATTACAGGGGAAAAAAAGTACTTAAAATCAGTTTCACATTGACAGATGTTACACTGACCATTTCTGGTCATATGAAAAAGGTTTCTGTGCTCTAGTTGCTTTGCTGTGCAGGAAACAGGACCCTTCTTAAGTAATCATATGCTGAGAGTACAGCCTTTGAACTGTAGTTGGTAACTGTAGTTTGTGAAATAGGTTGTTACTTTTTTAAAACTTAATTCTCAGTCAAAACTATCTGTATTAAAATTTCCTCTAATGTAAGAGAAAAGAACACTTTTATGTTCACAGGGAAGACCTGCAGTACAGTATTCATAGTATTTTTTTATTAGGTCATTATCAACTTGGCAATGCTCTTGGCTGAGATGAAGGTACAGAATCAAAGTATGCCATCTCTGTCGATGATACTGGTGAACAGCTTTCAGCTTCTTTATGTGTTGGATGCTCTTTGGAATGAGGTAAGTGAGTCTTCACGCCTGCATTAACCTGTTACCATTCCTAATTAAAATGTTAAAACAATGAGGCTTTTTGAATTCTCAGTTTCTTTCTCCTTGTTTCTAGGAAGCCGTTTTGACTACAATCGATATTACCCACGATGGATTTGGATTCATGCTGGCATTTGGAGATTTGGTGTGGGTTCCATTTGTCTACAGTCTGCAAGCCTTCTATTTAGTCCATCACCCTATTGCAGTTTCGTGGCCTGCTGCTTCTGCAATTACTATTCTGAATGGTAAGTTACAGTAAACTTCATTGTTACTGAAGGTACAGATTTTCTTTTTTTGAGTTGCAAGGTGAAACTTTAGCTAGGATGCATTGGTCGTATTTTCTGTAGTACCACACGTGGCAGAATCCTGTTTGGCTATTGTTTAATGCAAATAATATAACAAATTTTCATTTTATAAAATGAAGGGTAAATGCCCAAGTCTGATTTGTTCTCTTGAGAGGCATTCTTCAATGGATTATATGCAGAACTGCAGAAGTAACTTAGTATTTATTTAATAGAGTGTAGCAGATGCCTCTTAAAAGTCAATCTGGGAAAACACTGCTTCCTATTGCAAGTAATTCTTACAGAAAATCAGCAACTTGTTGGCCATGCTACTCTTTTCTTGGGGAAAAGTGTTCAGAAACATGTCTTGCAATTTGCATCTCCTTCCCCGATGCCTGCAGACATAAATTCAGCTGATGTGACGTACAGAAATGATCTTTATTTTTTTTTTATCTAAGTGCTTTAGGAAAGAATTCTGCATTTGGGGGAACGTCGAAGTAGTAGCAGTACGGGCTTCTCATTTGCCCCTTTTAACTAGGCAATAAACCTAAACCAAAAATTTAATTGTAAACACGACAGTGTTCAATTCTTTGTCTTGCAAAGTAGAGGGAACAAAGAACTTCAAAAATAGCACTTTCTTACCTGGTTCTTTTAATATTACTTGTGATGAGATGGTCAGTTTATGGGGTAGGCACTCTGCAGCTCTATTAGCAGCCTGTTATTCTGCTAATCTGAAACTGCTGCACCTGGCTTTCTGTGAACTTCTCTATGAATTTCAAATTCAGTGTTATTAGTAAGTCAGATGTGAATGTAAAACCAATGGTGAAGGTTAAACTTCACCACAATCATAAGTGTCGTCATTAACATTTAAGAGCCTATGGATTGCAGAGTTCCAGTAACATTTAAATTTTGTTAGAAGTCTGAGAACTGATGTAGTAAGCATGACAGTGATCATCTGAATACCTTTGTTCAAAGAAAACAGTGGAAAATACTGAAAATGCGAAATAAAAATATTTATTTTCAGGTATTGGGTATTACATATTCCGTAGCGCAAATCATCAGAAAAATAAATTCCGAAGGAATCCTTCAGATCCTAAATTGGCCTGTAAGTACATTTTTGAATTGTTCAATTGCTATACAGTGTCTCTGTATTATTTAAATAAACATTTCAATTATTATGTTGTCTACAATACTCTATTCACAGATCTGAAATTTATACCCACTGCAACTGGAAAAGGGCTGCTTGTCACAGGTTGGTGGGGTTTTGTTCGTCATCCTAATTACCTTGGTGACATCATCATGGCTCTAGCATGGTCTCTGCCCTGTGGTAAGTTCCTGGAGCAAAAGTGCTGTTTATCAAAATACATTTGTACATTTGGCATTTGATTTAGTTTCAAGTGCAAAGTGCTAAATGTTTTAGATACTAAAAGCTGTAATTAAATGAAAGTCAAATATTTTATGTTGCAAGCTTGATGTAACATTATTTTCTTGTTAGCTTATGTTACTTACATCTTACTGTAGAAGTAATTTGATTTGTCAATTATTTCTGATCCTTACTCATGCAGTAGCAGTGGGGCTTGTTTGCTAATGAGTCCTTCATTTTTAAGGGTATTAGCTGTGCTGTGGTGTTTTTAAAGGCAGTTCCCAAAGAACGCTGGAGACAGGAGCTCCCACATACAGGGAAAGACTTTAAGCAAAATACATCAAAAATGCATTTATGTGATCAAACGCAGAGGAAGAGCTCTAGTTTTGAAATTTTTATTACTGAACACTCTTTGATTTTCATAAATTTTATACCTGGGGGAAATTGAGGAGTCTTTGTCTGTGGAGTTTGAGTCCTGATCCTTAGTGAGGGATTAAAAGAATAAAAAGAGTTTTGGAAAATAAATCTGGTCATGGTAGTCCTGCCAGCGTTCATTGAAGTTTGAAAGATCTTTTTGTGTGGGCCCCCCCTTTACCTGAAGGGGACGTGAGCCTTCCCTGAGAGCACAGGAACGAGCACAACTCCATACCCCTCGGCAGGGCCCGCCTCCTGCGGCCTGATGAAAGACTAAGGCCCAGGGAGCCCCTCTGGAGTGCGGCTTCTAACGCAGCGACTAAGGCCCTGACCAGGAGCATCAGCTGGGACGGGATGCTGGGGTTTGGGTGTTGGGTTAGTCTTATTTTGGATTTTAATTAAAAATAGACAGCACTGAATTAGCGCGTACTAGAACGCGTGCAGCRAGTCCCCTGCGTGAGAACGAGGCACGCGAAGCCTGTGGCAGCGGCATGAGCTAAGCACTGAGCTCCTGGAAGGGGACGGAGCCAGGCCAGGGGCAAGTGCTGAGCTCTGGGCAGAGCTGTAGGTCCGCAGCTAAGGCCAAAACGGGCACAGCCTGGCGGGGGCTGAGGCATCGCAGCTCGGGGCTGCCAGGACTTTGGGCTTGTGCGTTCAGCTGCCTGAAGGATGCAGGTGTGGACCAGCTTCATCTACAGCAAGGGTGAAGTGGGCAGATTTTGAGAATCTGATTTTTACAGATTATTTTTGTCCTTTTGTTGATCTTTCCCCACCTCTTTGTAAAACAAGTTACACAGCGCTCTCACTCTCCTGCTTAGTATTTGATTCTTTACAAGTAAAAGATGCTTCAGTCCTGAGCAGGAACGTGTCACCAGTTTAGTACATACTCCTAAGAGCCAAAATTTTTTGTGGGGTGTGTGTGTGGGAGTGTTCTTGCTATTTGTAAAATGTTTTTTTTTTTCACTTTGTTCTGCAGGGTTTAATCATATTCTACCATATTTTTATGTGATCTATTTCATCTGCTTGCTCATTCATCGAGAAGCTCGCGATGAACTTCATTGTAAGAAAAAATATGGTTTGGCATGGGAAAGGTATTGTCAGCGTGTACCATACCGCATATTTCCTTACATCTATTAAAGCACTCCAGAAATCTGATTTGCAAATTACTTCTAAAGATAGTTTCTTCGCAAATAAAAAAAATACCTCTTACCTTTGCACTTGGTCTGTTTGTTATTTAGGCTTTTTAAAAGAAAAAAAAAAAGACCAAACACTGGAGTGCATCAACAGGTATTTACAAGTAATCTTACATATATGAGCTATGTGAACTGACTGACTGTGACTTTGATTAAAAAAAAAAAAAAAAGATGTGAATTTTAAAAAGTCTTGAAGCCCTAAGTTTTCAAGTTAAATTTTATCTAGAATCCTGAGTTTACATTTTTTTTATTACATTTAATTAAGCACTGTGATGTAAAGTATATTATTTTCTTAATACAATAAATACAAAAATTCCATCCAGTTTATTCTTTTGGTGTTCCTTGTACCATCTAGCTTCAGATGTCTGACTCGGTTGCCTGGATCGAGGCACGGGATCCCTGTGGTCAGCGGAGGCTCCTGCCCCCGGGAGGCTCCAGCAGTGYGGCCCCAGGGCCTGACCCGCTGCCCCGGCCCAGGCTGGCCCAGCCCCGTGGTGCCTCATTCCCCCCATCCTCCTGGCTCTGTTTCGATCCGGRAGGCTCAGAGGCGCCTCTTGCCCTGCGCCTGCGGAGGGAGGCAGGAGCTGGGGGGCAAGGGGGAAGGGGCAGGACACCCCCCCCCCGGGCGAGGGAGGGAGAGCGGGAGCCCCAGCAGCGCCCCCGCCCCGCGGGGCGGCCGGGCTCCGGCTCAGACGCCTGAAGGTAGATGGTAGAAGCGCTCGGGGCTGCGGGCGGACCTGCGCGGGCGGGAGAGCGCCCGAGCCGAGCCGCAGCAGGGCCCCGAGCCGCATCTAGTGACGAACACAAGGGTAGCAGAAGGTGCAGCGCGTGCACGTTTGACAGCAGAGAATAAAACCACCACCTTGGCTTACGCTTTGTAAAATATGTTTTAATGTACCATAGCATTTACTGAGTGTGTATTATAAAGCCTCTATGTTTTTGCTGTACAGTGTTTGAATCTGAAAGTGTGATAGCATTTTTTAGGAATGGGAGAAATTTTTAACTAAATCCATTTCCAGTAATTTTTTTTTAAATGCTCTTTTATTAAAGGTTTTTGTAAATTAATGTATTAATTCTTCAAACAGTTGAAGTGTTTGTATTTGTTTTGACAGATATGCTATAAAAATGTAGGAAATGCTCCTAAATCCAAAGTGTTTTTTGTGAATTTGGCATTGCTACCTCATCTGTAGGTTTTGCCTTTTGTACTGTTGCAAATAGAAAAAAAATAGCTATTTTTTTGCTATTGCTATTTAAAACAACATTTTTTTTACATGAGCCTGTGGTTAAACCTGACCACTTCCTAATATATTTTTGTATATATTTGACTTTTTAACTAATGTATGTGTTCTAGACATTAGCTGTGTTCTCCGGCTAACTGGTTGTAAATCAGATTCCATTGCAGTATTTACTTCATGAGTAGTATAATTTTTAATCTTTTCTGAAATAATTTTGCATTAACTAACTGTAGAAGCTAGTTTCTATTGTCTTCACAAGTGATAGCTTTTCACATAACTTTACATTTGAGGTTTTTAGCATGAATTGTCCCCAAAAAGCTTGCTAGAATCTTAAACATTGTGGGGAAGGAATTGCAGGTACCTCTACAGTTGCTTGCAGGAAGGTTCCTAATAAATTGGAATGTTGCTATTACTCATTAATTTTGGTTTTCATTTTCAATRTTGATGTAATTGAAATCTAGCACATGATTTTTATTTTTTTTTCTCCTAACAAAACGCCTCTCTATTTTGTACAAGGGCATTTTTAATGATGATTGTACATTAAAAGTGTATATAATGTAACTTGCTAGGCTTGATCATGAAAACTCATTAAGAAAAAGTTTGTTGCTGTCGTAAGGAAAATGTTTTAAACAAATACTTTGATTCCTGGATAAAATAGCAGTGCCTGTAAAAACACTGAAAAGAGTTTACTCATGTGAAGGAACGGATTAAACTGGGATTTTTTTTTTTTTAATGGCTGTGTCCACCAGGTCAGTGGGTGAATAGGAAATGTAGCCATCATTTAACTGCATCAGTTTGCAGTGGTGTTTTAAAATACACTGAAGCTGGGGCCAGTGTAATCCTCCAGCCTGTAAGTGAGGTGGTGGAAGATGCTGCATGTCCTGTTCTGCCATCCCAGTTTTATCTGTTAACACGCAGGTTTAATTTTCATTCTGAGTTTTATGTAAAATGGATATTGAAATAATTGTTTTTAATACAAAGATGTCTAGAAGCTAAAATAAAGCTTTTGCCTGGAAATTATGTAGTGCATTTTTTTTTTGTCAGCTTATAGTGATGTCTGAAAAAAGGGCAAGTTGATTCTTACTAAGTAAAGATGCAGGCTTGCAGATATTTATTTTTCATCTGAGGTTGGGGGCTGAGGTGTTGTAAGCTTGTGATTGCGCTTCTCTTAGCTACTCAGGGAATTTTAAGAGACTGTATTTAAAAGGAGGTCTCAATTTCTCCTTTTTCTGCTGCCTTCCCCTCATACTTCTGCCAAAGTTTACAGATCTATCCTCTGTCTGAAAACATGTTTGTTTTTTGAATCACCTCTGGCTCCTCAGCTGCTTTGCTCATCTGACTCGACCAAGGAAAAAAACACTAAAAACTAGCTGGCAGGACAAGGGGAGGGAAAAGCAGGCTCTAAAACCTGTGTACAGTAACTCAAGTTGTTACTAAGTCAGAAAAAGCGGCAGCGTATGTGCTCTTCCTGCTAGACTTGATTCTGATCTTTATGCCCTCAACATGAGTTCGTTTTTACTAATACTTGGCAATTCTGGCTTATGCAGTGACTGCATCCAACCTCCATGTTTATCCAAACCAAGAGACTATCTTAGAACAACAGTAAATACTTTTTTTCTGCACTGTGTTTAGGTCAACACAATTTTGCACACGTTGCCTGTGCAACGTGCCTGTGTTGCCTGTGATGAATAAACCAAACCAGGAAAAAAAAWATATATATATATRCATATATATATAGCGTATTAGCACTTCTGTTAAACTATTTATTTTAAAATAAATGTTCGTTTACTTAAGGGATGAATGACAACATGTGTATTGTCATTTTCTTCAGCTGATAAAGCAGCAGTTTACGTAAGATGCAGTAAGGGGGGAGGTATTTTACATTAAAGATTACAGTAATACTCTTTGCTGGGGAAGACGGCTTCTGAGAAGCGGCATCTCAGACTAAACGTGTACGAGAACSGTCAGGCCCGTAGCTGGCACAGCAGGACAACCCCACTTGGGACCTGGGACTTTGCCGGCTTGGTAGATTGTTGTTACAAAGCTAGTTGCTAAACCTACAGATGACAGTAATCCAGCAAGTTAGTAAAGTGGATATTCATGATTCATTACCTCGTTCTTCCACTGGGCAAAAATTACTTTAATCTAAAAATAGTTTGTATAAAAAGATGAAATTAACACCTGCTTTGCCTGTACTATATTGTATTTTCCCCCACAGCTTCTGATAGAAGTCAAAACCAAGTAGCAACAAACAGCTTTGATCATGGGATACAATCTTTAGTGCTACTGCACAGGAAATAAATTGTGTGTAAATGTGAGTAAGACCTTCCATAATGGAAACATGCTGCATGACTAAAGGAACAGCGCTGGTAAGTTCCCCTACAGAAGCAGACGCAGGTAATGAAAATGTTTGTTTAAATTGCGTTTACAACAGATCACAAAATCTTTATCAGAAGCACAGTTCTTACCTGTCACGAAGTGAAAGCCTTTGCGGGGAGCACGTAAAATCTCTGCTGCAGGACGGGTTCATCCAACGTGTCAGCAGTACGGCGCCATCCTGTACTGTCTGTATGGGAAGCCAGGACTAGCTTGCTGTTTTCTGGGGGGGAAACAGGACTAGAGTGCCGTTTTCTGGTGGGGAAGTCCCTAGAATTAGAAGAAAAATACTTTGCTAGTATTTTTTGTATTTTAGAACAGCTGGGCATTGGTTTCTTTTTTAATTTCCATTCTTTTTCTTAGTACTGGCTTAGTGAGAGGTGAGGGGAGGGCAAAATATTAATACAATGTCAAATGTCGAAGCTTAAATGCTGACTTAAAATTTTCTTAAAATGACAATTTTAAGTTTTTATTGAGTATGCATTCAAATTATTAGTTGAAGCTTTTGGCAGATTCAAAGATAAGAGTTTTAGTTCACTTAAATTTTGGAGTGTTGCATCAGGAATTTTAGCTGCTTTGTCTTATATTTGTCTTACATATAAAAGCAGTAAGATGTTGTCTACATTGGAATGCCTTTGATAATTATCTGGGTTTTTTTGTTAGATAATTAATGATGGATATCYTGATTATTAATATTGAATTTTATTGAAATGTAGCTATTTTTAGAAAGCAAAATAGAGTATTTTTAATACTCTGATGTGGAAAATAAGCATGCCTTCAAGAGTACCAACTTTCAGAATGCTGTAACTGCCACTGATCATGCTATTTCACCTTAAATACATTCAAATAATCACAAAGAGTGGTTATTCTAAAACTTCATCTTCTTGAAATCATTAGTACTGTTTATCTTTGCTGCAAGTCAAATAAATGATCCTTTCAGTCAAAAAACAAGTACTTCAAATTTGTATAGTTTCTGGATAATTAAAACAATTTTTATAATTCAAAATATCTCCTTCTTGATATACCACTTCTCAAGGCAAGGTTATTTTAAATTTATAAAAAAAAATGGACAGCCTGAGTCTAACAGGATCTTCCAAAGGTCTCTGCATGGCACACAGCTGCCAGGTAGGAAATTCTTACCTTGTAAATAACCATTAATACGACATGTAGAAGAAAATTAAAAAGCAACGATTCTGCAAAAGACACGATACAGTTTTATATATTACACTACTTTTTTCTTTGTACGTATTCATGGAAGAAATTCAGATGCTCCTGGATGCTCCTGTACTGATTGGTACTGATTGGTGTAATTAGTACTATTGCTCCAGAATGAACAGCTGCTATTTCACAGGTAGCCTGAGTTTCAATAGGAGACAAGGGCGTCATCCTGCTAAATCACTACTAGGAAGTGCGTGCTGAGCAGCAGGTGCTAGTGGAAGGGCTGAATCCTAAAGTCAGCCAGAGGTGTTTCTCACCAGAACAAAAACAAACCTGAGTTCTGCAATATGATTTTTTTTCCAGTGTTTCTAGAGCAGTAAGGGATTTTTCTGAAGCTGGCATCACAGCATTTAGTTCCACAGTTGCTGTTTAGATTGTAAAAAAGGAAAAAAAGGGGGGGGAACCCAGAGCCATATAAAAATTAGAACCAACATTTTCTTTTTGCAATATTTAACTTTAAAAAATGTGCTATAAATATTTAACAGAAAAACTTGTCTACTGATAAGACAAATGATGCTCACACAAAGTTTTTCAAATAGAATTATTTAAAGAACCAACTCAGAACTGTTTCATGCTTTTTTTTCAGCTTTTGATTTTGTAAGCTTGTAAAGACTTCTCTGAAGACAAACTGATGATGTAGACAACACAGACACTGGAATTACGTGGCAATTTCTGCATGTTTTTTGTATCTGCTTATCACTGCCAATAAATAATGGAACTTTGGCAGACTGAAAATTCAGGTTCCAACTGAAATAAATTGGAGTTGAAATTCCTAGTGGCTTATGAGACTGCATCCATGAAATTAAAATCTAGAAATTGATAAAGGAAGACATCTTACCTTAGCATATTCCTCTACAAACTTTTTTTCCTAAAATCATGATGTCTTAATCTTGTTTAACRAGCATTCAAACCTTTTTCACAACTAGTGAATCTCTATGACACTCATGGCTTCAGCCATGAAGTGACAGGAGAAAAAAAACACATACCTACATGCTCAATTTTAATTTCATGAACAAACCACAGTGAGTTAATAAATAAATAATAATAATAAAAGTGAGTTAATGTACAGGAATTAAATTTTGAAGTGAAACAAAATAGGATGTCAATGGCATTTTGAAAKGATACTAAGTAAAGCAATGATGCAGTTTGAATTACTTTTGATTTCTGTTGTTATGTCAGGACCAAGGAGAAGCAATTCTTCTTGCATTTTTTGCAACCAAAGGTGATGGTTCCACAAGCTTGATTAGGCCATCATGAAAACAATCCCTAAGAATAAAATGAATTGCAATGTCCATTTCCTACTTGTAATTTGTTATTAGAAATCATAGCCCAGATTCATCTCATAGTTTACACCAACTTTAGTACTAAGTATCATCTGTCTGTTGGGACAAAAGCTGAGATTCTACAATAGTAGAAAACTGCCCTGTAGAGGTAACCAAGGAAGCTAATTTACCATCCCCTTTGCAACTGCTTCTGCAGACTTAGGTAGCTCGACCCCAACAAGTACATGTCGACCATTTTAGCATTTTGGAATAGCCKTGAACATAGATCTGAATGAATGATTAACCAAAAAACGCACTTGGTTACTTGGTGCCTTAAGACACAGAAATAGCCATCGTACATATGGTCTGTAGCTACCTGGAAAGGCAGTAACCCTCAGACAGCTCTCCCCCACCACAAAACACTGGTCTACACCTGCAGGTAGATTTCATGGTCTGAGAGGACGTTTCTAACGATGGAGAAGGCCTACCTGGTGCTGTACTAAGGGGCTTCGCTCAACTCCAGACTGCCAGTGTGTAATAGGTGAATGATACTGACTTTTTAACCTGTTTGCAGAGGGTTTTTTGTTGTTGYTTTGTGGAGCAGTCTTGAGAAGGTGTCCATGAACTTCAAGTAGCTACTGGGAGTGGYATAGTAATGCCTTTTTGTTCCATCCCAGTAGCTCTTCGTTATTCTTAACATGCTTTTGCAGAGTTCAGCGCATACAGAGGTGATTGTGCTTGTTAAAACCTGCAACAGAATACAATTTAAGAAAGCAAAAATGTAAAATCTTGTCGTAAAGGTTTTAATTCAGGTATAAGATAGATTTTTAATTTATGTGATGTTATTATTACATGCACTGGAATATGCTAGACTGGTATTAGTAACTAGTTAGATAAAATAACATTCTATGCTAAAAAAAAAAACACCCCTGTAATTACTGACAAGAAGGTTAAGGAATACAGATGGCCAAATTCTGCCATCTTATACAAAATGATAAAAATGAAGACAATAAAATTATAATAGTGTACTTTTTAAGAAAAACTGAWTCAAAAAACTGAATAAAGCTTTGGGTAAAAACAGGCATTGATGCTGAAAAATAAGCATCTCCGTTCATTAGTTTTAGAAAATGAAATTCCACTTTACATCAAATGTATGCTAGTTAAATTTATTTTCCTTTGATACAGAGCATCTTTGTGCAATCAGCATATTTTTGAATTAAATTTATTTTTCAGTAAGAAGAAAGTATCTTTAAAATGACAAACAYTTTTATGACAACCTTGAAAGCTACGTGCCTGATTTATTTTTCTATTTATATTCCTATTACATTATACAGGCACACTGGCGATTTCTGATTTGTACTCATACAATCAGGCCAAGATAAGACTCAGATTTATCATCTGAATCATTTTATKTAGCTGTAGATTTTCATGTGCTTCTAGGTCTGAATTCTGCACTAAAAATAAATGAGAAAATGCTTAACTATGAAGAAGAAGGAAAGAAAGAAAAAGACAAGCCTTATTTATACTGTCGCATTTTGACTGAAAACCCCTCCCAGCTAAGGCAGGTTTCTGCAACACGCAGGAGAGCTTCTTCGTGCCACTTCCCGTAACACTCACCCGCACAGTAATTAACCATGGCAGGATGTGCATGACACCACCGTCAGAAACTGAACTGGCCATCAAAAAAAGCATGAAGATTACTCCAACTCTCTAAAATAATGGTTTAACTTTGGAAGAAGGTTTCAAATCAGTTTCCCAGCAGTATTTTTAAGAATATGCTAAATGTAATTCTTTTTATTAGTATATGAACCTGTGGTTCAAGACATTATTTACATTRCCTAAAAGAAAAGCTAGACATATTCAATAATAGAAAAGGTTGGCTCTTACAACACTATTTAAACATGCAGTCTTTATATTAGCCTAATTCTTAGTCAACTGTCTTTCCATATTTACAAGAATGCCAGGAACTCTCCCCAGCTACAGCAAAAATTTATCAGGAAACCACTATCTTTTCACGAAGGGCAAAAAAAAAAAAAAAAAAAAAAANAAAAAAAAAACAAATCATATCCATTACATCCAATGGCTTAAGCGGCCCAAGGCAAGCTATTTTCACGGCTACAAAAAATTTAATTTTCACTTTAAAAATCATAAATAAAACTCTCTAAATAATAAACATACAAGGAAAAAAAAAAGCCTACCTCATTTCTCATTTCTTTGGAAATACCTCTTTCTCATTTCTCATTTTCTTTGGAAAAATGACTTAAAGGCCTAAATAAAAATTTCCAGCACTTTTTAAACAATTCATGCTTAATATACAACCTACAGAAAAAGTGAAAGACTAGCTTCTCTGCTATTAGTTAGCTTTTTCATCAACAGCCACAAGCTTCACAGCAGTACCACCCAACTCCGCCCTGAGTCAGCAAGCCAGGCACTTTCTCCAGCATTCAGAAAGCAGCTCAAAGTGCCTAAAAAGACTCCTTGCAGATGACAGCAACTGAGCACCTTTCCATCCTTCACACCTTGTGCGCGTGTAATGCTGGCAGCATCTGCATTGGCATCACATTTAGAAAGGGTGGCTACTCTTCAATAAACAAAGTCTGTGCACAGACTGATTTTTTTGGTAGAACCTATTCTAAGCTAAAGAATGATAAACTTTACATATTATTTCTCTGCTTCCATGTTCTAGCCAAAATGGCACGCACAAAAGATACAGGCAGACTKTAACAGAAAAGGAACCACTTTTATACTTTGGATGCAGTTAAAAAAAATAGTAATATTGGAAATTTTATACACAGGTCTACTCCTGCCATTTTTTTTCCAATCTGTTTTCTTCAAATATTCTGTCTTCAAAAACATCAGAAGTAAGTAAGTTTTCAAAAATGCACAGTTACTGACAACTCCAAATGACTGGTCTTCAGTGGCCACACAAAATAAAAACACAGAAACTATAYACCATGTCAAACAAAAATAGCTAAGTAATGATGCATACAAGTACTTTAYGAATTCAGAAAACAACTACACATCTATAACCCTGGACAGTACTGTTTCTTGCTGTACGTAAGACTGCTTAAAAACAAAACAAAATGTACCTTTTTACTTTTACCTTGATGTAATTTTTTTTTTGTTACTGTGAGATAAGAACCCACACTGATCACCAGTAGAGACCTTTAGATTTGATATACACAATTAAGATTTTTTTTTTTTTAGTGTTCACATCATCATTACAGCACATATATATAACTACATATAAGATTTTTATATATAAAACAGAAGTTACACATCTGTCACCAATAACGATGTTACTTCAAAAGGTTTCCTAGGAACTTAATTGGTATATAGACATCATGACGTCACAGCTTTACATCCTAATAACCTATATAATGGAGAATTTGATTTCTTATTTGGTACCATTAAAAGAGAATGTTCTCAGATAGCGAAAAATCACTTCAGGCAAATAATTGCTCATTAGTATTGTGCATAAGGATATACATAATTTTAAAGTACTTACAACTATCCTTTAACAATGTTCTGTTGAATTTTTGTGGATCTATTTTATTGTTCAAATATTTCCACCAGCGAAGTTACTATTTCCAGTAACAGTGAAAGTTAAAGCCATTTTAAAATAAAAGCATATAGTGTCTCTGTAGTACAAATGAAAATAAAGAAAGATTAAATAYATATCATTAAAGGTACTTTCCATACAGGAAAATAAAATTTGGTTCAATTGGTGGCTTTATGAGATCTTAATTTGAAATCTTACAGTTTTTTTTCCAGCAGCAACATCCCAACTATAGCACTAGGATTCTCCCCCCTCCCGCCCCCCAATTTTAACCAATAGTGTTTGTTTCACCTTTGTGTTGTTTTCATCTAGTGTTTGCTTTCAATTTTTATGTAACAACTCTCAGTAAATTTTTCTTTTATGATTTTGACCAATTACTATTTTGAATATAGAACAAAAAAAATGTTCATATTTGTTAACAAACGTATCATTTGAAGAAAAGAAAAAACAAACAAAGATCAACATTCTCTGATCAAGATTTTAAATCAAGAAGGAACTGTAATATAGATATATGAATATCAGTAGAACAGATACTGTTCTGTTAAAGCATTAAACATTCATATGGTGCCTCTACTTATATGTCAAGAATTCCAGTGCTTATCTGCTCTATGCTATTTTATTTTCTAAATTTTACATTTATTTAAAACAACCAGCAGAGGGCTCTAATATGTCAAACTTTCTTCATTGAAGTGCCTTGGAAAATTAAGTACAGAAATAGCTAACAGAATAGCGTACAATCTCCTTGCAAGTACAAGCTGCGTGTGGCTGCCTCTGCATTTCCTTCCTAAGACCAGAAGGAATTATGATTTAGTTATTGTGCTAGATTTTTGAGGCAAAGCCAAGACAAATTTGTTAAAACAAACAAGCCTCTCATCAGACAAAGTTGATGATTAATATAAAGTTTGTGATTATACTCTGTCAGCACGAATTTCAAAGGTTCAGTGATAAAATTAAGGTTTTCCCAGTACAGCTTTACACTTTTACTTTCTGGTTCAGTTCTGAGTCACCAAACTTAGAGGAGACATCCATTTCTAAATTGCAGTAATATCCCAACACATTAAAAAAAAAAAACATTAGACTTTTTGCTCATTCCAATTTCTGATAAAATAGCAGGGTAGTTAATTTGCCTATGTAAAAGCTGGAGATTTTCTTTCCTTTGCAGTATCACAAAAGCTTTTCAGACAAATCTCAGTAATATTGAGAAGTGAAGCTGAGATGTCTCTGAATAGGGAAAATATTATCACTTTCATCATTAATTGTATTCAATTTACTACATTTTTTTGGACTTCATTTATAGCAAGTATAGTACAAGTTTATTTTTCCTTTTTTTTTTTTTTTTTAAATACCATTTATTTCAGCACATCTGAATTTCAGAGCTCAGAATCTGTCCAAGGATATTTCCACTGATTCCTTACTAGACACAGGCATGTCTTCAGAGAGCACCTACAGAATAGCTTTTTGCGAGGCTACTGTCAGACCAACAAGAGTGATCCAGTAGATAAATTCTCCCCTCAACTCCCACAAAAAAAAAGGAGAAAAAAAAAATCACATAGAAATGATGCAGAGATCATACTGTTGAGATCATATTGTCAAGMTCATTGACAAAGTGATTGTAGACTGGAAAACAGTGGGAGAAAAYAGAAGCAACTTCTGCTCCTGTAGAACACGCAAATCTGATGCCATGACTTCAGCATGTTAAGGGCTCTTCGATCTGCAACAAAATGAAATTCTGTAACCTTTGTGGTGGGGCTGGCACAGGGATGGAGATTTCTTTGTG
>NW_028185139.1:1053839-1108275 GCF_003343005.1 Rhea americana
GAAAGCTTGGGGAATGTCTGTCAAAGTTTGGGTCCTGTACATGGGTTCAGAGCCACATATTTACTTTGGAAATGAGTATGTGGTCTTATCTTTGTGGTTCTGCCAGTTTAAAAAGGGCAGCAGGAGCGCTCTAAAGCACAATATTTGCTCAAGAGGTATCCAGTATTCATGACTCCAATTCCACAAGGCTTCCTCTGAAATCTGCAAGGTTTTCTGTGGTTTGTTTGCATGCTTTAAATTAATGATGTGGTGAAAAGTGCAACTTAAACTTCTTCCTAGATTCAGCTCTGAGCATGCAAGAACAAACTATTATCCATCATGTATATAAAAATGATTATTAATATTTTCTAAATATTAAAAGTTTTCTTAATATCAATTCCACAGATGATTAACCCTGCTGAAAATAAGTGGAAAAATTACCTCAAAATAATCACATAGCTCCCTTGACAAAAACTTGGGAATCTCTCTCAGCTGGTTCAGTGAGACAACAAAGCCTGTGAGCTTGTAGCAATTCCTGCAGTACCTATTAGAAATTTTCAATTTATACAGCTTATATGAAGTTCTAAATGGAAGGAGTAGCTACCAAGGATCACAAAACATTTCAAGCTTTATAAGCAGCRATGTCTGTTTAACAGAACTAGATCCTTTCTTAGGCTTGGCACTTTGGAAAAAAAAAAATGTGTACTATGCCACACTAACAGTTCCAAATGTTTTATCTTTACCTACCTGTGAGCCACACTGCAGGTCAGTCTCTCCAAAGATGATGAGGGAAGCATTTTGACCACAAGCAAATTTCTAGTAGTTTGTGTATTCCAGATACAGGTTGGCAATACCACCTTTCGTTTCCCAGCCATCTACTCATACTGAAACTCACCAGGCAACAAAGTCTACACTGCACCTTCACCAGCGGTAGGAACAGGTTTACGTCACTGGTGCATTAAAAAGATACAGGAAGCACGATGACAGTGGAAGAGACACTCCAGAGCACTTACTGAAATAGCATAGCTCAAACCTGACTGTAATAGCATGCTCTGTACAAGACACATTACAGATCATTATGCTGAACAGCCTTAAATGTAGGTAATGTAAATGATTGCTTGGAATTTTACACTTTTGGAGGCATTATAAAATTTTTTACATTGTACTTCTTACAAGGCCCATCTTGCTGGTAATATTAGAGACAGAGGCAATGACTTGCTTAACCATTTTCTTTCTAAGGTTCCTTGACAACATGAAGTCAGGGAACTCTAAAAGTAGTCTCTGTTGGAGTTCCATATTTGCAGAACACTCTACTACTTTTTGAAAAGATAGATCATTGTACCATTAGAACGCCACAAAATTATTGATAATATTCGTACATCATTAATAGCAGGACATGGTGAGCACATTCTTCTTTTTCTGAGTACGTGAATTTATCCATCATTTATTATAGGTTTGACTAGAAGCAAAACTCCACTGTCAGCAATGTTGTGTCTACTTATTCTGGAGTTTAAACTAAGATCCTAGATATTTGATTACTGTATTTAACATAATGAACATAAGAACAGGCACACTGAATAATATCAACAGTCTATCTAGCCATGTATTTTGGCTCTAACAACAGCCAGATGTCTATAAAGAACTACCTAACAACAGCACAACAACAATAAAATGCCGTTTCTTTCAAAAATTTTCCAGGATTCCAGGACTTCCAAAGTCAGTAGTTATACCTTTACTTTAACAGCTCTTGATGGATTTTTCTTTCCCAAATTTTTCTAATAACTTAACCCATGTAAACCTTTAAGATTCTCAATATTCTTGGGTTGTGAGAACAACAATATAACTTCATGCTATGTGAGAAAATACTGCTTGTTTGTTTGAACCATGCTATCTTACATTTCTAAACTAAGAATTGAAGAAAGATGGCTATAAAGAATGAGAGGTTCTTCCACATAGGCTAGAAGAAGTGAATTTAGATTTCACTGAGAACAGATCCTTTACTAGGATATATTGGCTGAGCAAGCCCCTAGAAAATCTCACTGCCATCAGGTAATAAAGTACCATTTTTCCTCTTTAGGGTCATCATCTGATAAGCAGAAATGACCGTGAAGTGTACCTTAGCAGAACTAACAGATAGCTTCCGCAATTTTAGGATGCTTGAGTCACTGGAGAGGTCTCAAAAAGTGACAGAAACTTGCTGACCATCACAGAAAAACTTTGTGAGGCTATTTATCTGTGGGATTCTTTCCCAATGTTATATAATATTTTAAAAATCACAAAAGAACAAGTACTATACATTGAGAACTATCCAACATCTATGCTGTGTGAAGCAAGCAGCAAAGGTATGGGTCAGATTGTAGCCCTGATTTCTCTAAATTCAGATTTGGATTGTTAAAGCTCAGTRGGAGCATACTGCATATCAGGAATTCAAGTGCAGTTTCAAATGGCTGCTTCATAGTCTTCAATTAAAGGCATACTCCATGAAAAAATCCCATTTTTGCCTGAGCTCTTACAGAATGAGTCCAAAATGGTGCAAAGAATTCCATTTTGATGATCTCAACATGTTTTGTCATGCTGTCAGTTATGCCAGGGAGAAATGTTCTTCAACTAAATATGTAAATCCTGGGATTTCTCAGTATCTGACACTAAAAGATAAGGAATGCTTTCAAAGGATTTTGCTCTGTTGGTATAAGAAGTACAGCTAATATTCAGTATATTAGAGAAAGTACCCGCAGTGGAAAACATCTGGGTTTGGATTAAATCACAGGTGAATTAATTTTGTGACCTACCTGAAATTGAGATGCATGTAAGATGTTTAGAAGGATCCTGAAATTTACTTCATCCTTAAAGGAAACAGTACAAAGAAAATGAGTTATCAGAGGTTTAATTTCCTCCTTCTCTAGTAGATKTAACTGCTATACAAACAAATGAATATGGAAAAAAAAATGCCAGGAGTTATTTAAACTCCTCCGCAGCAAACTACTCTGTAGTTTATTCCATGAACTACTCCATAGTCAGCATGGATTCACCAAAGGGAAATTATGCTTAACCAATCTGATAGCTTTCTATGATGGCATGACTGGGTAGATGAGGGGAGAGCAGTGGATGTTGTTCACCTTGATTTCTGCAAGGCTTTCAACACACTTTCCTGTAACATCCTCATAGATAAGCTCAGGAAGTGTGAGTTAGACAAGCAGACAGCGAGGTGGACTGAGAACTGGCTGAAAGGCAGAGCACAGAGGGTTGTCATCAGTGATGTGGAGTCTAGTTTGGAAGTTTGTAGCTAGTGGAGTTCCCCAGGGGTCAATACTGGGGCCAGCTTCTTCATCAGTGACCTGGATGAGGGGACAGAGTGCCTCCTCAGCAAGTTTCCTGATGATACCAGGCTGGGAGGAGTGGCTGACACACCTGGGGGCTGTGTTGCCATTCAGAGAGACTTGGACAGGCTGGAGAGCTGGGTGGAGAGGAACCTCATGAGGTTCAACAAGGGCAAGTGCAGAGTCCTGCACCTAGGGGGGAATAACCCTAGGCACCAGTACAAGCTGGGGCTGACCTGCTGGAGAGGGAAGGTCGAGGGAAGTGATCCTGCCCCTCTACTCAGCCCTGGGGAGGCCTCATCCAAGTACTGTGTCCAGTTCTGGGCTCCCCAGTACAAGAGAGACATGGAGTTACTGGAGAGAGTCCAGCAGAGGGCTACGARGATGATCAGAGAGCTGGAGCACCTGCCCTGTGAGGAACGGCTGCGAGAGCTGGGCCTSTYCAGCCTGGGGAAGAGAAGACTGAGGGGGGATCTTATCAATGTGTACAAGTACCTTAAGGGAGGGTGTCAAGGGGACGGGGCCAGACTCTTTCCAGTGGTGCCAAGCATCAGGACGAGAGGCAACAGGCACAAACTGAAATACAGGAAGTTCCATCTGAATATGAAATGTATTTTGCTCAAAATGTTAAAATATCATAAAAAACAAACAAACAAAAAACCTTTCATTTGATGCTCTGATTCCTCAAAAATATCTGATCTATTACCTGAAAAATATGTTGCAAGGACTGTAAAGAAGGCTGAAGTAGAACTAATGTGCAAAAACGCGAGAGAAGGCGGTAACTAATTTAATTTCTTCCACTGCTTGAAGGGGCACAATCTGTAATGAAGGAAATATCCTGGGTGTTCTACGGACAAAGAAAAGAGAAAAACTTAGAAGATAACAACTGGACTACCATCTCAAATTAAAATTGAATTTTAGAAACCCAAATGCAATTACAACTAGTATTTTTCTACTTTTAAACCTTCATCTTGCTCCATGTGGAATGAATGGAAGTTTGTGACAGAAGATTAGACAACAGTTTTAAAATACTGCCTAAAAATACATAATCTTCTGATCACATGGGGGAAGAAAGTTTTATTATTTTCAAATGCTTCCCTTATCAGCAATAACTAAATCTCATATGTAACTATTTTTAGGAGTAATTGAGTATTTCTCATTTTGAATATAAAACTATTAGTATCAACACAAATATTTCTGCAAGTATTAAAAAAATTTAACAGGACAAAGATAAATCAAATAAGAAGATAAAGAACAGATAACAGAGCCGCAAGAAAAAAACAACAGGAATATGTGAAAAAGTTGTACTAATTTAGCTACTGTTAAAACGATGTACTTAGAAGCTCTCCACATTCTTTGTGGTAAACTCATTTTAAATGTATCACTAAAGTATCAGTGATTTATTCAATATGAACGACAAGATTTACATTATATAATTAGAAGTCTGTAATTTTGCTTTCCATTCTTCTGAAAAAAGTTAATAGAATTAAAAAAGAACATAAGAAATCCACACCGTACCGTCTATGCAAGTTGCTTAGCATCATAAACCCTTCTAAATCTAAAGAGCGTCTGGTTCAAGTGGAGGTTGAACACCACACTCTACTGGCAGTGACATACTCAGATCATCAATAAACATTGTCACCTTAGAACAAATAAAATATTTATGAATTATGAGGTTTTTATACTCAAATTATTTTATATGGTAATGCTTAATGATGGCACATAATACATTTAATTAGAATTCACGTTCTTTTTTTAYTGAAAATGGGTATTTATTTTGTGTAACTGTTGGCTCTTTCAGATCACGTCATACAGAAAATATAAGTATRATCAAATACCTATAACATACATGAGGTGCTCTATCTCACCCAAATGGAGATGGTAACAGGCTGAAACAGGTCATCTCCCACAATAAATCCTGCAGGTTCTTCTTGTAGGCCTATACTGGATTTTAAGAACAAGAGAAGCCAACAACAGAAAGTTCTCTTGCATGAAAAACATGAGATGGCTCCAAAACCATGATTAACTCTTTGTTAAAAAAAAAAAAAAAATCCAAACAGGAATAAATTGATGTATATTTGTGGATGATGCTCAAGGTGACAGCTGTTGTAATAAGCATCAAGGAAACAGTAAGATTGTCAGACCGGGAATACCCAACTAGGTAAACAATTAAAAAAWTTTTTTTTACAGGAACTTTGACTTTCACCAAAAACTGTTGAGACTATCAAGTTATCTGTATATTATAAGTAACATTTCTCTTCCAATTGCTTTCAAGACATGAAGGTACTGTAGTAGAGTAAGAGGGTAGGAGGAAAGCCTAAGAGGAGACAAGATCATTAATCAACATTCTAAAATAACCAACCACAGTCAAAGGAAAACACTTACCRCTCCACCAGCTTCTTAAATGTCTGTAATTATGAATTATGAATGTATTACTGTCAAGCAGTATTTTACCTGTTTGGAGTTTGGAGCACTCATGATATCTTTTTATTACCAGGTTTTGAAGAATCCAGGCCTGGGTTTGAGCAGCTGTAGTGTGGGCACCAAACTGTATTTTGGAAATTATAATATTCTGTCTTGTTTTAGACGATGTAGCAATGTAGTTAACCTCATATGCCAAACATGTCTGTTTAGTCCTGCTTCAGAGCAGTGCCACATAGAAAGTTAAAAGTTAAAACAGAGCTGGCAAACCACTGATCTTACTTTCTTCATTAATTTAATAAGACTCTTAGTATTCCACTACGATTATTTTCCTCATGCTAAAAAATATCTAGAAGTCAAAGTTTATTTTTTTAAACTCTATTGTCATTTGCATAAGGTTTCCTAGATAACAAGCAGAGATACTTTACCATTACTTTTAACAGTAAAACATTTTTCACTGAATTCCTTATCAAAATTACAAGCTAAGTAGTAAAAGTCACTTGCACTAGCATTTACATTGCCACCAACATTAACTTATCTTAAAGGACTGTAAGATGAATATCTCTTAAGATTTCTAGGTGATACATCATTTTGCTACAAGAAAGCTATTATAACGTAAGCTAGCTGCCAGAAAAAGAAARAAATGATAGTGACTCCAACCTTCACTACTGTGTTTTTTCACACACAAATAAGAATTGCTTCATGTCAATTTGTCATTTACATTTTTCACATTTATTTAATTAATGCCAAAAATGTTTAGATCTAGAATTCACAAGAAAGAAAAAGCCATCGTTTTGGCTAATGTTTTACCGCTAGTGATGGACAAAGGCAGATCAGCCAGACTCTTTCAGTGGCCCCTCATAACAGTTTGCTGACTTATGGTTAGGTCAAGAAATAGTTTTAAAGCTGTTGTTCTCTCTTAATTCTCTAAGAAATGSAAGACAAGGCTGTGGGGTAATTGCCAACTTAATCCCACAGCTCTATAACACACCAATGCACAGGACTGCTTTCCAAAAGCCTGCTGTTAAGTATTCATATGAATAAATACAAAAAATTGCTTACAGTGAGGAACAATGAGAATATAGATGATGATGCCTGATATTGTAAAACAACTTTGACAACTTTGCCATTGTGACAAGCATTTGAAACRTTTGCCTAGTGCAGAATTAAACTTCCACTCTCCTTGGCTGTTTACCACAAAAGCACCTCATTCTAAACTTCAGCGGATAAGTGACCTGCTAATTAAGTCACAAATATTTAACATTACTTAAACTACACTGAGTAATTGACAAACCCATAATTTTACTTTCAATTTGAAACATGTGAACTTGTATACAATAGCTGTGGTTTTCATTGAAAATTAAGTGTTTTTCATACCTGAGTCTTCTGCTGAGGACAGTATTTTCTTCAGGACACCCTGGACTACATGAGGTGTTAAGCAACTGGTATTCTTCAAAAACCTGATTAAGAAAGGAGAAACTGAAAGAGGCACAACTGAATTTTGTAACAAAAGGTGTCAGAAAGAAAAAAATCCATTTCTACAGTATTCTTCTTTCTCATTTGGAATGAGGATGGCAATATATAATGCTCTTACCTCCAATACTGTTAGAATTATGTCCACATTTTTCTGATAGGCTTCCTTATCATTAAGGCATATAAATTTTAATGCTAATACTGATACGACATTTTTATCCTTTTTTTTTTCTCCTTGATTTCGATGGAGGAATAAGGAAAGGGAGGTAGTTTTTCAACCTGGATGGACAGAAAGCCTATAAAATCTCTAAGCAAGCTTGTTTCACCCATATAAGATGAACTTGGCCAATTAGGTTCAAAAATTTGATTGAGGGACAGGGATGAAGAAGAAATAAATACATATACATGTACATGAACACACACAGGATGATAATATAAGAGTCATTTCCTAGGTATAGCTAGGCTAAGAACACGCATAAGAAATTTTGGCTAAAGTGTTCCTTTTGCTCATTGAACTTACCTGTAAACCGGGACTTAAAATGTTCAAGCCATACTACAGATATAATAATAATTGAATATTTATTTAAATTTAGATACAATTTGATCTGATCATTTCATAGATTTTGAATATAGATAATTATTCCTATCTACAACCTTGTTGTTTTAGTTGCATTATGCAAAATGACATCTCCTAAAACTGTTCCTAATTTTACAAATAATCTCCTTTCTTTCTGAAGTCTTTCAAATACATGCTGAATCACGGCAGTCTCAAGTGCCAGAATCTCCTAAAATTATATATAAAGAAACTTCTGCCTAAACTATCAGAAATGCATATTGTGTTACTGTATGTCCATCAATATGTATAGTTTGCACATCTCACGCTGCATATGCAACTGAAGACTTCTGAATAGGTTCATAACTGCTGGAATCAAGGGCGCAGTACATATACCACAGTAAGAATYTGTTGAAGTATGTGCAGCGCTGCAATAGAGAGAAGGGCAACCTGAGGTTATAATAATAATAAAATTAAAAAAAAAAAATAGAGAGAGAGAGAAAGAAATCACATACTTACCTAGCAGTCAACTGAAGAAGCTGGAATAAAAACTCCCAATAACCACAAATACAATAACTGAGATGAAAGGAGCAAGTAACTTAAGATTTTTGCAAAAATTCTTTTGATTTCCCAAATCTATTTTTATAATCCATGTTTTACTGCACGTTTTTTACATTATGATTGTCATTGTTCTAGGTGTACAGGGAATGGATTAGAACATGATACACAGAAGCTGCAGAATACAAACTTCAGTTTGCTGAAGTTTAATAAATAGAAAGTAAACATGATTACAATGACTATGATTACATAATAATACATACATGGTCATGTTTACATAGGACTGATTACAAGATGCTAATAACAATTACATGTGCTAACATCATTAAAAGAATTTAATATTCTGCTACTTTATGAAGGATATTAAAGTCACAAAAAATATCATCCCAAATAGAAACCATGTCTGACATATGCTAACACTCTTTTCTCAGTCATGGTATTAATCTGAATATGACTGTATCTAATCCTTAGAATGACATACATGTTTTGTACGACCTGTAAAAGATTTCATATATAAAATATATATATAAAATTCTTCTTCAAATATATTATGTACAAGTTTATTGAAACTATGTCTTACTTTTAAAAGAGTCTGATCACAGAATCTTCCTCATGTTCATTCTCTCATGTCGAAAGATCTCCAGTTATCCAAGCAAATGCAATTATATAGTTTCTTAACAGTGTCTGCAACTTGTCAAGATGCTTTTCCAGAAACTATTTCTTTTCTTTCTTGGTATCAATTAGACAGGAAAAAAGAAAAACAAAACAATAATTTAAGCAGATTATCATCACCATCATCAAATATTTCACTGCCTTCAACTAATTTAATTTTGTAATATATTCGACATAGTTTTATAAACATTGGTATGAGTTGCCTGGCATTTTCAGTAGTGCATGCTTACTAGAAGCCAAATGGGATGTGGCTTATATCACTGTCCAGAGAGTAAATAGTTCTGCAGTATTGCTACCAAAACTCTTTGAAATACATGATGTTGAGAACAAAACTCTGGTTTTTACATTCTTTTTCCAAAAAACTGTTCCATATTTTCAGAAGTTACCATGCTAGCACGCTACTAGAGGTGCATATGCAGCACATGTGCTTAACCTTTTTGACGTTCACATATTTTTGGCTAGCTATCTTTTGGTTTTGGTCTCAGCAGTGCTCACACTGTGCGTGTGCATTCTATTCTTCTTTATATTTTGTTAAGATCATCAAGGAAAATGCAAATCATCTGTCCACGTTTCTTTCAGCTGCAGAGTATGAAACTGTAGTCTTTCATGGAAGATCAAATGGGGAGTGGAAAGGAAAAAGAACATGCCAACGCTTCATCATCCTAATAAATTTCTGAAAAACAAATTGTCCCTCTCCTTGAAACGTTTGTCCATACATATTCCAATGGGTTACGATATTAAAGTATTCTTCAGGTCAAGAGATGTGGAGTCCTTGAGCCCTGCATGAAAAATTAGTTGCAGGATCACTTTCCCAAATAGAGCATCTATATACTTCTATAAAGTCATAATGCACAGGAAAATTTAAGCAGAGCTCCATATGACACCGTGGTACCTGCCTGGAATTAAGATGTTCTTGAGCCTGTATGTGTTGCTTGAAGTCTTACGGAATATCCAGCAGCTGCACCTAGGGGTTTCACCTTTGCTATCTCCCAGCACACTTTTCTACATCTTAGCTCATTTACTTTGCCACAGGATGTGAAAGTAGAAAGTATAATCAGGTTCTCAAAGGGATCACACAAATTATTGGGGGATAGGTCCATCTTTAGCTGTTTAATAAGATGTTCTGAACATAAGAACATTCAGCTGCAGCTCAAGAAGTACCTTCATGTTGCTAGGGTCAAAACAGTGGTCAGTAAGGATMCCTAAGACAAGGGTTAGTTAATTGTACAAGTAGAAATGGCTATTTCTTATGTGACCTCACTGCAGAGTAGGAACAGATATTGCTCAGACAAAAAATCTCCCAGTTCAAGAGCAAGTGTTACATATATATCCATACACGAAACAATTTCTGGAAGGTTAATTAATTCCAAGCAGCAGAACTCTGTGGCCATAGGAAATTACTGCATGTTGTCAGCAAAATTAAAATGGAACAGAAACACATCAAAGAGATTTCTCCTTGAATAACGTACAAAATTTAGGTCCTTATATTCTTAAATTAAAAACATCTATAAATAGTCAATTAGCTGGCTTTACTTCATTTAATATTTCAGTTTGCATTGTCAGACAAATTGCAGAACCTTATGCATCTTGGAAAAAACAGCCTGCGAAAGATTTGATATGCAAACATTAAGCAGGGTAGTGATTAGCAAGTCATTCTGTAATAATGTCTTCTTTAATATGAAAGAATGCAATTTTGTCAGCTTCTGAGTAACCAGTGTAGATGATTCTTCCTTTTCTTGAGGCAAAATATTTAATAATTCATTGTGAATTGAATATGCATCTATTTGGCTGACCTTTTCACTAGATAAGTTTCTGATAGGTTTGGCTTCAACTGTCAATTGCATCTTGGATTTTTCTGCATTTCCTACAACACTGTCCTCAATTTCAACACCTAAAAAAACCCAAAGAAGTATCTGCCATGTGAGAAGAGATTATCTAAACTAAAACTATAGTTTATGCATTTTGCATATACACTATATAGCTTCTAGCTATATAAATACTTCATTTTGTTAGACCGGCAACTTTAAGACTTCACACTTGTTGAACGTCAGATCAAAATTACTTTTACAATGATGGAAAAAGGAACAATGCAAAATATTTTATGTTACATAATCTTTTATGCTTAGAAAATATCTCAAATGACTGAAGTAATGAAAGGTCTTTCTTTTAAAGGAAAAAAAAAGTGTCAGTGAAACAGATTTTTTGGACCTAATTAAACTGCACATACAGCATGTTTTATGTACACAAAATATTCAGAGCTCTGACTGCACTTATGTTTACAATTTAACTTCTAAAAGACAGCTAATTTCTGTAGACAGTACTGCATTCTTGGAGACCCAGATAAGCTACAGAATGACAGGATACAGAACATGGGGAAGATAAAGTTCACTCATAAATGCAGTGCCATCTTGGAAAACCTGGGACCAGGCAGTACAAAATCAGAAGCTCTTCTAGAAAGAAGAAAGCAGCTTCACAAACCAGGATCAAAAATGCCAGGCTGCAGTTTTCCTAAAAAAACGCTTGGATCATACCATGGACCACATCATCAAGAAATTCAACGCAGTGACTAAACTTCACCTGTTTTAATGGTATGAATATAATATTAATTAATACATTAATCATCTTTATCCTTCAATGATAAGAGTTCACTGCAACAGCAGGAATTTTCCTAAAGAAAATGCAAGGCAACTCTTGAYCATTATTATGAGAAGGAATTTACTTACTATTTACTCACTTTTACTTAYTCTATCCAAAATTTCCAGTTTTGTTCACTGTATAGGGGAATCAAGGATTATGCAGAGATTCTTTACAATAACCTACAATGGAACTGGCTGCCTTTTTTGCATTTATCTAAAAAGTTTAACTCTTTGTACAAACTTATTCCAAATACACTTTCAGGATGTCCTGCATCTTTCTGTGTACTTACTYTGGCAACAATTAATAGCCACATCTTTATATAGGGTTGCCATCCTCCATCATTTTGATCCTGTTAATGAAAAAGACTATGTATTTTTCATGACATTTTCAAATATAGTATTTTATAGACACACACACACACTATAGATATCTAAAGCTTAATTTTCCTCCTTTTGAAGTAAATACTTGTTATTTCCAGAAAGTCCTAGAAGAAACACAAAGAAGCATTTAGACATCTAACTACTTAAAGCCTTTCCATTAATATTTACTGCCCTTTTAAAGCTAGTAATCAGAAGAAGAAATTGGTAGAGACTTGGCTCTAATCATGCTACTTATTCGCTATAACATTAAACTGGTCCTGTTGGCATGGCAGATCGCTTGCTGTTTTCAGCAGAAATAAAATTACTCTGTCATTACACAGTAAAGAAAAAGCCAGACAGCCTTGAGTCACCATGTTGCTTAGTGCTACTCCTGGGGTGGTTCCATTCACACTTAATCTTTGTGACTTTGGTGGCAGTTATGCTCAACCTAGCAACGTGAACACAAAATCTGCAAGTGTAAAATTGTGACTGGCACAGCCCACTTACGAAGAAGCACTGGCTACCTTATTTCATTGACAAATGGTAATTTTTTTTCATTATCACTTTAATTGAAAACTAATTATTGAGCATGACTATGTTAACTAAGGCAGACAGGTTTTGGCTGAGTTTCAATATACGTTACTCAAATATGCAACTCAAAACTATCTGTCTACTTATAGACTAAGAGAAACTGCATTTAGGCAGCTATTTCAACAGATGGAAAACAAAGTATATTTGTATCAAGTAGCATACATACACATTTTTCACATTTTGCTTCTTAGAATTCAAATCCACTTTCAATTATTAAAGTAGGTTTTACCTTTACCCATTCAGACACCAAGCACAACCAACCAACACTGCCACAGCATGTAGTGTTTTCCCCTACAGGCATGCAGTTTGGGTTCTTAAAACACCACATCAAGAAAAGCTACCCTGCAGCAGTAGCATCTAAGTATTCTGTGTCATACACCTTCAGCGCTGCCAAACTAGCAATCAAGAGATACAGCCATATGCTTTGTCACAAAAAATATAAACAGAAGTATGACATTTTATTCAAAATTTATTTTAGATAGAAGTCATGGTTGTCATTTCTAAAATGCAATCCTGCTCCTAAACTGTTTAAAGCAGCATTTCTTCTTTAGCTGTCAGCAGAATTAAATTAAGGTATTTTGGCCTTAGAGTAGATGAGTAGCTGGGGGAGATGGGTAGGCTATCACAAAACAGCACAACCACAAACACGTGTAAGTGGGTCCATTCAGTAGCGCGTAGTGATGCACACCCATATTACAGCTGTATGCCTCACTGTGCAAAGCACAGGAAGTGTTATAAAAGATATACTTATTTCTTATAGCCAGATATTTTAAGGTTTTCTTCCTACTGCATAAGCTCAGGATTTTGCACCATTCATAGCAATTTCCCTGAGCACAGCAGTAAACTGGAAGGTACTTCCCAACCCTGAAGTTTTCAAATGATCATACTAGAGGAGTTCCTCCTTCTCCTTCTAGCCATTTACACCGGACAAGATGGCTGTGAAAGGCAAAGGGTTCAAGTTTCTAACCTCAGCTGAGGCTGGGAAATTCCCCYACCACAGAAATAATACAAACCTTTCTTTTCCTGAAAATTTCTTTACCTAGTTTTGACCAAGGTGACATGCTGGAACAGGAAAGGAATACCTGGCGCATGCCTGCAGCTCCTGGAATTTTAAAGGTCTCCAAAAGCAGAGCAGGCTTTGGTGAAGCTAATAATTATTAGCTGCCATCATTAAAACAGGCTCTCAAGTCTGCCCAAGTAACACCGAGATCCATCAGGAAAATAAAAAGAAACCTTACAGACAGACTTAGCACTCTTCTCTTCAGAACGCAGGAACATTTCTGCAGCAGAAACCTCATCCATTATGTGCAATAAAGAAGCTGTTCAGAAGTCTAGAAGCTTGCAGTGTCTGCATCTATATTTAGAAGTCTACAACTGGACATRTGACACAGATCTGCAGGTTTCTGAAGACTGAATATTAACTCCATTCTAATAAATCAAAAAAATGTAATAGGTCTTACTGAAAGCAAAATCTGACCATCAACTCCCATTCTGCAATCTTTTGTTCTTAGTTAACGCAACAAAAAAAGAGAGGGAATGCTTAGTATAAGAGGAGAGAAAAAGTTGAGCAGGATATGGAGGTGAAAAGACCCTAAAACATGTTTACTAAGGCTTTTAAGATATCTAAACCAGTTAGCTTACCACCTAAAATCATATAATTCAAGATTAAACATATTCCTGTGCTTATTAAAACATCTGAACTCACAGTGTAACAGTCTTGGATCCCTAAGGTTAAAACAGTATTTGATTCCTGTTTGTTATATGTTTTGGCTGAATATTTTGCAAAAGTTTGAACTGCTGATGATGGCCTGTCAGAGCATTCTGTGTTGTTGGGATCGATTTCTCCTAACAGTTCTCCAACATTGACACAATCTGGGTTTACAAAATGAGCTTCTATTACTCCTTTCTTTTGTGTATTCTAATAAAGAGGAATTACTGCTAAATAATAATATGCTTGTTAGATCTAATCTACTTCAGTTAAAATATTTTTAGCCCCTATAGCTAATAGACTTAATGCATTTTTAAAAGCTAGGTGGCACAATAGGTTAATTTATTAGATAAACTTTTGCTTTGGAAGATTAACTTCCTGAATTGTTTTATATCATAATTGAAAAAAAATGATAGAATTAATAGAGCTTTTATATAGCTAATATAGCTAATCCAGGTTACAAGTCAACTGTAAATCATATAGTACTCGAAYACAGTTCTTATGAAAACTGCATCTGAATTTTGTTAGTTTTATCTTAACTTCCACCTCTTGTTCAAAATCACTCAGAAATCTAATAGGGATGGATTCTAGGACTGAAATAGTTCCCTCTCTTTAAGGGTAAGATGTGTGGGACAAGAACAACAACAATTTTGATGTCATAGCTGATTCTTATTAACTGCACTAATATGTGAAGTCTTTGAGAAYCAAACATGCCAGGATATTAAAAAAAAATAAACAGAAATCAAGAATGGAGTCCTTACTGAACAAAAAAGAACGTGGGTTCATCCTAAAGCAAGTGTAGTTCAAGAAGTGTACTCTGCAAGATTTCACTTTTAGGAAATGCCTACGTGAACAYTGATGTGTCAGGTCACATCTACCTCACGTTCCAAGAACAGGGTAGGTAAAACAGCCTGGGCAGAACATCGCACGAGTAAGCTGTGCTGCTTCCATTACCAGAGTATCTCACGCAGCAGCTCTGCATGACAACAAACTGTGCCCCACACACCTATCTTTCGTATCACTTTCAAGAAATGCCTGCAGATTCTCCACTAGGACACTCTYACTTTCCTCTTCCAAGAGCTCCTAAAGATGTCTCACACTGCTCATTCTTTTTCCATTCACTGTTGTATCCAACCTACCTTCCTAACCACAGCCATCACACAAAATGAAACAGATTTCTAATTATATGGGACAATATAAGCCTAATCATAAAGAGATGCCAGTGTGGTATTTCTAGGAAATTTTTTAGTGGAAAAAAGATCAAATAAATGTATGTTACTTTATTTACTTTTAAAGTTGAGACAGATATTTAGAAGTATGTTTTATAACTCTACATAAATCATTACATCATTTTTTTCCCATAAAGTCATCCTCTTAAAAATAACATATAAACAGCAAACATTTCAAAGGGTTTACCTGCAAAGCCAGTTTAGCATCTGATTTTTTTTCAAAATGATCCAAAGAAGGTAAAAGTAAGTAAAATTACCGAAGATTTTCCTAAGATCTTTCAAATTGTATTCTTTTCTCTCCCTATAGTACCAACTAATATTACAGCAACTCAAGCCTGAAGCAGACTGTCAATACCACTTAAGGCAGCATTGAAAGAATTGCCATCAACTTCTTTCTTTTTTTTTTTAATGGAAAACAATGTCTTGAAGTAATTCTAAAGTGAAGCAGGTAAGATCATCTAGAATTCCCTTCCAATTCATTTTCTTAAAAAAAAAAAAAAATTCAAAAAAAAATTTTGATACCTTGCATCTTACTGACTTGAAGTGTAGATATGACAATCTCACATCTGCATCCAAAACACTAGGCAGACATACTGCTAAGCCCAGACAGAAATTAATAAATTTCACAAAGCAATGATTCAGGTAGAACAATGATTTCAACTTACATCTTTTAAATTGCAGACAAATGCCCTATACTACCAGAACCACTGTCTACTGTGAAATGAGTAACTGCCTCCTCTATGCCTACTTTGTTTTCCAATATTCCAGTATTTCCAATATTGAATTTTCTGAAACTAAAGCTTTTTTGTTCCTTTGAGGAAAAAAAATAACAAAAAAGGAACCACAGAATAGATTGCAGTTTACAATACAGTGTTTCCTGGTCTTATGTTTCCAATTCATGGCATTTGATATATTAATAAATGTTAATACATCTTAAATTATTGGCGGAGATTTAAATTGAAAATATAGAYTATGTTTATGTAAATGAATAAAGCAGTGTTTAATTCAGTTTGGTGGTTAAAATACATTAGTTTCTATTGCAAAAATATAACAATTTGAAATTGTTAATAGGTGTTCATTAACATCAACATGTATTTTCAAAGAAGCACAATTAATGATATAATGAGTTACTGATTTGATATGGACAGAGCAATATTTGACATTCTCTGTCTGAGTTGACTAAGGCTGCAACAATAACTGATGTACTGCGGCACATATTGATTTTTAATATTTAAAAAAATATACAGGTAATATCACAATGGTATTTCTAAAATATATGAAACTGAAACAACACATTATGTCTTAGTCACATTTGACTAAAAAATCTTTAGCATAGTGTATTTGAAAAGGAGCACTAATATTCTTGAAGAACTCATTCCTTCTACAATGCAATAGGCTGCTATACTGTCCCCTTGAAACATTCCCATGTAAATTTTATAATGAAGAAAAGAACAAAAGCTAATTTATTATTCAGTTGTCTCATTAAAACATATAAAACGTTTGATGACAATGTATTTAAAATGAGAAATTTATATTATCTACCTGCAAATATGTTTCCATTTAGCTATCAATATTGAAAGTTATTTTGGAAACATTCCTTTAACCTTTTTTTTTTACATGAAGAAAATAAATCTCCCCAAAAATCAATGATAGGCAATATAGTAAAGAGTATCTTGAGTTTCCAAGTTTATCATTTCTCCTCTACTTTTATCTACATGTAATTTCTTTGATCAAATAATACTACTATCAATTTATACTTTGTAAGACCAAGCCTTGTATGTCAGTGTAACTGAGGTCAGCAGGATAACACAGGCACTTCAAGTCACACCTGTCAATGTAAGCACTGCTCAAGTTCCAAGTGCAGGAAAATACTTCCAAAGAGCTCTTAGGAAGATCCCTTAATATTCATTTATAAGCGCTGGAAAAGGTTTCTCTCTGTATACAAAATGCCCATCCCTCAGAAAATTATCCAGGAAAAGAAGACTCAACAGTGCTTAAACCTTTATATGTATTTACTGTAAATTGAAGAAAAATATGCAACATGAAATCCAAAAGGAACAATATAACACCTTTCTCTCTCAAATAATCAACAAACTGGAAATCTCAACATTAGTGATTTTTAGTATTTTACATCTACAGAGTGAAACAGGTATAAAGCATTTAAATAAAATTAATGTTATTTTCAAGTAACTTTAGATCATTGATAACCCGCTTGTTCTGAAGTTCAAGTTGTCTATAGCACCAGGGATTTCAAGGTTAGTTTGGGTATCATCATACTGTAACTTTTGCATCTACCCTTAGAAACTATGAACTGACATTTCTTCATAGAGAATATTAARGCTGGGAATGCACCTACTGTGATGCTGCATTTATTAAAAATTCATTAATTACTAAGCAATTGAATTTACAACCAAAAAATTTTATACTGCACATATAAACTATTAATCAATTATGTTATAATCCAGACGCAAAAATATGTGCACAATAAAACTACTCCTCAAATCCAATTCAGCATTGTTTTTCAGCATGATTTGTTGAGTACTGTAAGTGCAAGTGGTAGCACACAAAGAACAATAATACATTTTGACTGACCTCCTCAACCCTGAATCCACTACCTTCCTTCAGCAGGTAGCCCCCCTACCCTGGGGTTATCARTTAGTTCAAGTATATCATTTGTACACACAGTACACTAGATGTAAACTGAAACTCTGTAACAACAGATTCAGTTTTATATAASTACATATAGCTCAACAGTTACAACCTCTAACATAAGCAAAACCAGAACTTTTATAGTTAAGTTTTGTAACTTAACTTTTATAGTTAAGTTATAATTTTATAGAAAAGAGTAACAGGGAAGCAAGATGGGAATAACTCACAGAAGTACTATTAAGTACATGTTGAGCAAAGAGGAAACCTGGCATGCTGTCTCATAAACACAGCATTACGTAGGAGTTTTTCTATTTTTATGCATTTTAATGACAAAGTTTTCTAGCATCAAAATTTTCCTATATATTGACGATTTATCCATACTGCAATTGAAACTATGCCAACAGGGAGTAAATAATGGTTGATATAAAAACTTCCACACCACATGCATGATGCTGTTCAAGTCTGACCAYACTATATATTTTCTCCCATAGCAAGTCCACAACTGCTTGACAACTTGATTGTACCATCATTTTTGCACACGAACCCCTATCAAACCTTAATGAAATTGTTCAAGGGACACCCTGCTGATTTCTTAGGACAGTTTTGTCTTAATATAGTTGTTAGTTATTTGTCAGYAGAACGTGCTAGAGAAACTCTGGTACTTCTCTAAAGCTAAACGCAGTTCAGCAGTCAGTATTATACAGTATGCTTCCTTGCAAAAGGACCAGAGGAATAGCCATCAAGCAATTGATACCAAGCAATAACCTTGTCTCTCTATTATGAATTCCATGCCTTTGCAACGGATAATTTAATCCACCCAGAAAGCAACTGTGGGTGCCCAAAACATTAGGCACTCAAAGGAATGTTCTGACCTTGCCAACTTGCTGTAATTAAACCAGTCTTTCTAGCTTTCTAGAATTGTTATGAGGCTTTGGTTTTAAGCAGAGTCCTGTGGATTTGGTGTTGTCAACAGCAGTTCTAGCAGAAGGTGGACTCATCCACCTCTTTCTCTGCATAGTAAGGACTCACGATATCAAAGGACATAGCATGCCATCAATTTCTTTCGGCCTTAATATCCAAAGGTTTCCATAGATTTCCAAAGTGCAGGAAAGGGCTAGAGTTTTGAATGAGGCACGTATCAAAAAAGAACTTTTCCTCCAAGTGATATTCTATATGCATTTATAGCGTGGTCACTTCTTAGCAGCAGCTTATTCTGTAAAGATGGCCTCAAAATCTTTTGGACTGRCTGAGGGGCACGCTGTCAAAAGCTGTATCGCAACAAGAATCCTGTGTAATGACATAATGTCATACGAAACTGTAGATGGAACCGGTTAGCTCTGAACTGACTGCTATCATATCTGAGTTAGTCCTTGAGTTTTATAGCAAATAGTTCTATGAAAATGTTATTTCATCGCTCAGCAGCAGTCAGAAAGGCAACCTACTATCTAATGGTCCAGCATAGTGAAGTAATTTTAGAGCTATAATATGGATTGGTGAAGGTCTCAGAAGAGCTGACAAGAAAAGTTGAGATCAGGGAACCAGATGATACAAATTAACAAAACACTAAATTAAAACAAACAAACAAAAATTGTCAAATCACAAGTAGAGCTCAACTATACTATGTAATTGCTGCTGATTCGCTTACTGATGCACAGTTTAGAGCTATCAGAGGAAACTTTTCACTAGTAGCTCTGCAATACAGCATCATATATACAGAAATAAACTCCAAATTAAAAAAAAAAAAAAAAAAAAGACGTATGAACTTTGAATTTAAAGAAAAAAATACAGTCTATTTTAAACAATTTATCCTGGGTTTTATATAAACAATGCTTTGCAAATTATACAAAAATTATCTAAATTTACAAATATATTTTCTTCATTCCAAATATAGGTCTTTTCCATGCATCTAAAAGKATAGGATATTCAATAGGTAACACTGACCAACTGAATACAGGTATARAGAAGAATATCTGTTAAACCACCTGTCACTTTTGCTACTACTTAAAACACAATCCAAATACGAACAAATGACAAATACTCTTTACCTYAATAGGTCCAACACAGCAAGAGCCCTTAACCATTGAAACTGTTACTTGAGAATCTTCTAACTGAACCACTATCTTCAGCAGATGAAATTATCAAAGTTATCGTTTCAGAACAGTAAGGAGACAAATAGAAATGTATTTTGTTCCAACGGTAATTTGCTTCAAGATTAGTTCCACTGGTAGCTGTTATTGGTATGTTAGTTTGTTCTCTCCAGTACTGGAATAATTAAAATAAAAAATATACTATTTATTAATGGTCGAGTAAAAGATAGGCRGAAAACATTTTGCACAGAACAGAATGTTAGTTCCTGCAAAATACACCTTAAGTGCCCAAGTTTTCAGAAATAGAACACTATGAAACTGGACGATTTATTTTAGCTTTTACAATTAATATTTAAGTATAAAGCTTGCTGTTTACAGTCCTAAAAGTTTAATAAAAACATGAGAAATTATAACTTCACTTTTCATGTACATATTGAAAACAGCTTCCGATGCAGAAATAATGAAACAAGTATTTAAACTGAGCTCCAGAACATTATCCAGRGTAAAATTCTTACCTCAAAACACTCATTACCCAGTTACAAGCRCCATAGCTTCCTAATGTCTTGACTGAAGATACTGACAGTGTAAAAACCATGATGAYAGGGAAAAATTATTTAAAATCATCAAGGGCAGTTATTACATCATTCTGAAACMTTGGAAAGTAAGACACTTGTAATGAATCAGACTTTCCATTTATAAAAGACACTATAATGAACTGATASGTAAACAACATTTTTTTACTCTTTTTCTTCAGTTTCTATTGGTTTTAAACCAATGGTACTATTATGTTTGTTCTATTTCTTATCATTTATATGAATGTTGTTAAAAATACTATTATTCATATGTATATAGCTTTCTAAACAACCTCAACATCAAGATCCTTAATCCTACAATGTAAGTTTCCATTTCTGTACCCCAAAACACAAGAAAAATCAGATCATTTTTTAACTTTATAAACTATTAGAGATTTATTATCTATACAACTCTTTTTTCATCCTATCTCAGTTTGGCTTTGCATCGTTGATAAAAATCAGCAGAAATCTATTTGAAGCAGATAGAAGCATTCTAATGTTACCAGCTAAGACTGTATTTTATTATTTTCAGCACATCAACTTTTCCTCTTATTTATCAACAGACTGAAGTTTTGCATAACTACTGGTTTTTTTAATAGATGATAGAATGAGGGTTTATTTATTTATTTCTACTATTTGTACTAACCACGTAAGTCTACTAACATCCTTTCACATTAGATTTGTATCAGGATTTTGAAAAAGTATATTCTTCCAATAAAAAAAAAAAAAGAAAGAAAGAATCAACCTTCCCCTACTCTTCTAGCGAGTCCCACAATACTTTTTTGAAATCCAGTTCTCTTTCAGTTTCTGAGAGCACTGCATTAAGGCTTTAAATACTTGAGTCATCAGCCTGATTCTTCTCTGGCATCCTTTCCAATGATGCTGTTCTTATATCTGCAATGTAACTGCCAAAGAAATTCTGATAGCTTGCATCATTTCTAGCCTTATTAGACACAACTTCAGCTTCTTCCRTAAGACCCTGGATCATCTCTTTAGTTATCTTAGGCAACATTTTGCATGGGAGGAGGACTGGATTTCTCACTTGACTGGCAAGACGCATACTTCAAAGCCATCAAAGCAGAGAACAATGTAATGATTAGTATATTATTTAGGTAAAACTTAGTTATATACTGCAAGAATCCAAGAAAAACTGATTTGTTCTTTATGATTTCTAATKCATTACAATCTTGTTTTTCCTGTGTATAGATAGACTAAAAAAAAGGCAACTTAACTGTATATTTCTATCTTCACTCAGTGAAGATGTGAACAAAATTTGTTCACAAATTGATTAAGCAAAACATTATAGGAGTATCTYGATTGACTATTGAATTCAAAGCACCCATGTTGTGCATTCTTATGTTGAAGATTAGTCAGACTTTTTAGTTGAAGATTAGTTTAGACTTTTTCAGGAAAGATTTACCATTCATTTTTTAGAAGTCAGAATTAGTGACACCTAAACCTGAATGCATTAATTTCAATTTTTCATTTACAAAGTATATTGCTCCCARTTCAACAAACCATATAAACATACGTTTCCATTTTAAGCATAAGACTAAATTCACACTTAAACCCGMTGATTTCCTTAGCTGTAACTATCCCCAAATCTTGTAAGATACCTTACAACTATGAAGCACTTTTGTGGGCTTTGACAAGCATTTTACATATTGGTGACACTGCATGATTGTTTAAGAAGAAAATCAGTGATAATCTGACCCCATGGAAGAGTCAAACTGCTTGGAGACTCCTTGTTATGGAAGATCAACAGACTTATTGCTACTGGCTAAGAATAGGAAAAAAAAAAAAACAAAAAAAACAAAATACAGATTTCAGAGAGACCTGGACAGGTTGGATAGCTGGGCGGAGAGGAACCTCATGAGGTTCAGCAAGGGCAAGTGTAGAGTCCTGCACCTAGGGAGAAATAACCCTGGGCACCAGTCCAAGCTGGGGGCTGACCTGCTGGAGAGCAGCTCTGCAGAGAAGGACCTGGGAGTGCTGGTGAACAAGTTGACYGTGAGCCAGCAATGTGCCCTKGTGGCCAGGAAGGCCAGTGGTCTCCTGGGGTGCATTAGGAAAGCTGTTGCCAGCAGGTSGAGGGAAGTGATCCTGCYCCTCTACTCAGCCCTGGGGAGGCCTCATCTGGAGTMCTGTGTSCAGTTCTGGGCTCCCCACTACAAGAGAGACATGCAGCTACTGGAGAGAGTCCAGCAGAGGGCTATGAAGATGATGAGAGGGCTGGAGTACCTGCCCTATGAAGAACAGCTCTAAGAGCTGGGCCTGTTTAGCCTGGGGAAGAGAAGACTGAGGGGGGATCAGAGGATGGGGACAAACTCTTTTCAGTTGTCCCATGTGACAGGACAAGAGGCAATGGGCARAAACTGAACCACAGGAAGTTCTGCCTGARCGTGAGGGGGAATTTCTTCCCTGTGAGAGTGACAGAGCACTGGAGCAGGTTGCTCAGAGAGGTTGTGCAGTCTCCTTCTCTGGAGATCTTCAAGGCCTGCCTGGATGCAACCCTGTCTAACATGCTCTAGGTGACCCTGCYGAGGTTGGACTAGATGATCTCCAGAGGTCCCTTCCAACCTTCCTGATTCTATSATTTAAGATTTTGACARAAGCACAGAAGACTCRTTGGAGTATGTTTTAATTCAGACTACAAAGAAAAAAGAGACTCCCAGCAGAAGAAAACAAAGAAAGCTGAAGCAGGCTGGCAGAGGTGTCTGAGGAATTAACAGATTATATAATCTGTAACAGAAGATTCCCTCTYCCTAGGGAACGATGATGATTCTGATCACAAGACTCAAAATTGGCATTAAAGGAAAGACTGTAGGATATTCAGATARAGAAGCATAGACAAAGCTCCTTGATTGATATACTTCATCTGAATCAAGGCTACTGACCTGAGATTAAGTAAAACTATTATTAAGCTTTATAATAGTAAATGGAGTAAGAAGCTTAAGGGGAAAAGATGTTAACATTGTGCTTATTTTTAATACAAGCAAATAAAAAAATCAGGCAAATAAAGGTACAAGAATACAAAAAGGATGATAGGTGTTAGATATAGATTATATGGAGAAATAAAATCCTTATGTTGACAGGAGCTGTAGTCAATGCAGATATTACATTTTAAAGGAATATATTTAGTTTAGCTTTGGAAATGAATGAAATAAAAAAACCCAGTAACACATACTTGTATACAAACACAAGGAGCCTACWTATTATTATACAATGGAATACTTAGCATTATAAATGTCATCRCTATAAATTCCATCATTAATGGATAATCATTACTGAAACCTGACTTAGAAAAGTAAAAATTTAATAMCACTACTACTTCTAGTCTTCCCTTWCTAACAGATTACCACCATAAAATAGTGATASAGTAGAGCATAAAGAAATAGGAAGGGATATGATCAAACAGCTAAAATTATTTAAAGGTTTTAAAAGAAGCTCTCAGTTAARGATCTGCAGTACTCTCTAGCAGAAGAATGTTAATGAAAAATACTAACAACAGCTCCCTTGATGAAATATATCCAGATGGGTACTCACACTTAATCTATTTCCTTTCTCCAAAGGTATGATGTTCGTCTTCCTAACCTAGTGAATGGTTAGAGATAAGCTTTTTCACRAAAAAGGATGACTTATAATACAAACATTATGAGCCTATTTCYCTTCATCAGTTACAAACTTCCTTGTCCATTTCCAAAAGACAAGTATAAGGAAACACACTCTATTACAACTAATAGATCATTTAAGAAACTACCTYTTACCATTTCTCCCATGAGATTCCCTAATTTACCTAACAGCAAAGTCTGACTGTRTAAGTACCAAAAGTATAATGTCACAACAGCAGAAAAGCTGTGAAGAACTCCATGGTTACAGCTGAGATTAMTTAGCCACAGAGACCCATGCTAAACAGCTTAGAAGGTTTACCAAAACACAAAGGTTGTGGGAAAGTGATTATTTCCCATCAATACATGAAAAAAAGGGGCATATTTATGAGTTGGCCATGAATAAATAGCTCAGAAATTAGAAAATTCTGATCTAACCATTAAAGTAAAAAAATAAAATAAAAGATTTCATTCTTTGAGCTATGTTCTCACATATGTTTTGCTTCCTCTGCACTTTACATTAACCTGTTTTCTTGTCAGATTACACAAAATTCTTGATCAGAAGTAGTGTCTATGATAYGTTTGTGTACAGTTTTACACAGTTGACCTCTGGTTTCTGGATACAGTGTAAAAGAAATATGGATGGGATTCAACCATGTTTAAATGCTTTGCTGAATGTGGGCTGCCAGTTTACTGAATAGCAAAGCCATTTATAATGTTTAAAATGTGTGGGTCAGAGTCATGACCCAGGCTAAYGAACTAACAAATTTTAAATTATTTATTTGTTTGCTAGACTAGACTAACTCTWAAGTTTAAAAGTATTATTGCTAGATATCAACATACTTAAATTTAAGATCAAACTGTAAACTACCAATATACTATCTATTGAATTTTACAAATAAGGATAGCTGATTTGAAATCACACAAACTGACCATAAGAATCCAATATATTTCACACTTCTCAGCCAGAATACCAAAGTCATAGGACCATGTAATAAAGCATATTTAAGACAGATTATTATATTAACTTTCTAGTATTGCTAACTGTAAGGAAGGTTTGGCTTTTTTATGACTTTCACTGTTGTTAGTTCTTTGTYCCACTTTGCTGACTGAATAACCTGAAATCATCAAAACATCAGAATCATTCAGCAATAAATCAGCACATTTCGCATTACAATATTGTATACACATTTTTTTAAAATGTATTATTTTTATATTTTATCTGTTTTATAATCATTTTTGGAGAAAGATGAGAAGTAACATACAAAATAAGTGAGAGACGCTGAAGATGAGGTGCAAAGATTACCAGTAACACTGTTCATCACGTGTTTTTAATGAAGCAAGAGATTTCTAAAGTAGTTCAAAATATACTGAAACAAATCAAGTTGTCCCTTACATAAATAAGAAAATTCAGGACAAAAGGGAAGCTTGCTAATACAAAATACTGCCAAATTAAATTAGTCCAATTCCATAGTTTTTACATTTCTCTGTTCTATGGCCTTGTATTACAGCAGCAAGATTCMCATCTAACTATAAAGACAAAAAGGGTATCTGCAGTCAACTCCAAGACCCTTTTGCAACCCTATAAATTGAAGTGGAGAATTTATGAACCAAATCGTAGTCTTGATTGCCTTCAAAACAAGGTACATTTTTATAAATGTTTAAAGGTTTTTGKTTTTTTTTAAAGCAAAAACAGAACAGTTTACTGTTATTATATTTTGAAGACGACTTGAAGTTTTTCACACTCACAGCTCAACAAAATCCAGAAAAGTATGAAAAACACATTGGAAGTTTGGCATGATAAGCAAAAAGAAGTATATATATGCAGTGGTGCTATCACTTGAGAGTCCTGACTCTCCTACTCTAAAAATATCATAGAGCATGAATCCATACCCTATATTCTCCCATGAAATGTGCATGTATGCAAAGTAAAGCACATGCTTTAGTTCTTCATTGCATGCAGAATCCTAAATACATCACAGTTGTTCTGATATTATGAGAAACAGAAGAGCAGGAAATGTAGATTATGGACCTCAAGCACTAAAGTTGCTGGACATAACTTGTTTGAGCAGTGTGCATTCACACAATGATGATTCCAAACTGCAAGCCTCCACACAATCGCACTAGATGCCAGATTGTGGAATCCTTCACAGAAGTAATTGTAAAACCGCACTATCACGTTATTTTATCTGTGCTAGATGGCTCAGAAATGGTTAAATATTTAAAGGAGGCATGGATGGAATTGCAAATGGCTGCACCACTGGAAAACAATAGAAATTAAATGCTCTGGTAGCTGAAAGGAACACAAAATACTGTAGGTGCTCTCTATCTTATTTCTCGTGCATTCAGGAGAAAGAAGTGAAGCATCAGTGTCCCCTCCACAGACCACCCTGATAAAAAGTATTAAGAGAGAGGATACATGTATGTCCACTTTACGAATACACACATAAATCACACATACCTCTTCAAGACAGTCATGATCAATGTAGAATGCGGTTTAAAGTGTCAAACAGACATTTTGTTGTGTCTAATGACATTGTCAACAAAAAGTATTGGATTTCAAAAGTATCAACGAGCTTTAAATATGAAATACAACCTCATAATATATTGTCATTTATCTGTTCCAGTGTTTATATCTTACCAGCTATGAATCCACTTACTTCAAAGAGGTGTGCATTAATTTCTTCAATGTTACTGTACACCAAAACATTATATTAATCAAGTCTTCAAAATATGGAAGGCAGTCTTTCTGATAATTAAAGCTTCTGACTTTGATCATACAGATGTGTTTTTGGTAGTTATAGACAAAATTTCTTCTGTATCATTTGTATACTTACCTAGAACATTCTTGAAATCTTCTGAAGATAATCCCTTCTGTAGTGTTAAGATTTTAATGTCAGCAATTTTAGCATTATTCACCATGCTACAATAATGTACTAACTGTCTGCTGTAGGAGTCAAGTCGTGCTGAACTACGATCTGCAGATATAACTCTTTGATCTCTGCAAAAGAAAGAACCACAAGTTTTATTTTGTTCAATAAAAACAGCCATCTTTTAATTGCAACCAATTGTCTACTAAGACTTGCTAGGATTTTGTTAATGTAAGGATTACTTTAACATATTCAAATTGCAACTGCAATATTCCTGAAGCATATACGGTCATAGATAAAATGAGAAGCAATAAGCAGCTCCATTTCAAGCAATCACTTAAACCTCTAAATAACTGCAGTTTTGAAAAACAGCACTATCAAAAAGACAGACTGCTGTAAAGTGCACAAAATTGTATTTTCTTACATTTATTCAGCTTATTATACTGCACAATTATTTTAAACTCTTTCAAAGCCTGTCTAAAAATTCTATTTTATGATACCAACATTTCCAGTATTCCATCCTTCGTATTCCCTCTTAATGTTTTGTTACTAGAATGTTAACTTTTCAAGACAGATATTGCCTTATTTTATATAGAAGTGCACACACTTCTGGAGTTAAATATAAGCTTTCTGAAATTATTCTTCTACATTCTGAAATCCCCTTGCCACTTAAGCTACTTTTCTTAACATACATTGTTTTGGTAGCATGAGTCTGTTCCTAGAAGTAATTCTCAACTTGGTCATGCTTTTGGATATTGTTTTCGCTCTTCTTCATTGTCTTTTCCAGAAGGTTGTATTATTTTATGTAAAGGATAAGTGAAGACTGATAGATGAGAATCTCTGCAAAATGCTCGGATTATACATCTGAGCTGAAAAAAAGGTTAATAATTAAGACAAATATCAGTATTTAAAGTATGATACATAAATAAATAGCATAAATAATGTCTGTTTTCCCTAAAATTCTCCACATAACCTACAATGTATTTTTTTTCTAAAACCAATAAYAAGAAAATCACTAAATCAATATAGCTATGCAAGTAGTGAAAYCTAAAGACTGTTCTAGCTAATTTTCTAATTTCTTCATTTCATATATACAAATTTGGCACTCTAGTAAGATATAATGTGGATGTAAATTTGTGACTCAATTTCCAAAAACGTAAACACGAGCTGCTTCCTTACGAAATGATAGTTTTTGTTCTTCATTTATTGTATAAAGGAAGTGAGACAGAGTAAAATTATGCTTGAAATCCCTGTAAGAAATTTGTACTTCCTCTCTTGATCTGGTTTCTGTTAGGTAAAAGGATTGCTTCTAGTAAGGCTACAGCTTGTGTTATTTTCACTTTAGACTAAGCAGAAACTTTCTTAAATTTTCTTTTGTTTATGTGGATGCAACACTAAGAGTATTTACTTCATGAAGGTAGAATTTAGGTTATTTTTATTTTTGTTGACATTACAGAATAATAGTGTCAGAAAGGTCTAAACAACATTGACTGAATGGCTTGAAATTTTTGTTTTTGCTTTTCTGGCTTCCTCTAGTACTTTTTTTTTTTTTTTTTTTCCAGAAGTTAACCTCTGCAATAACAAATCTTAATTTTTCCCTCAAGTATTATGGCAAATTTTCAGTGAAAACTTAAAGAATCCCAACTGATAAATTTGTATCTTGTCAAGAAGACAATAATTTGTTAATTCCATTTGTATTATCAAGGATAGCAGTTCTTGTTATAAAAAATATATATTTTTTTTTACTTGAGGTCTTTGCTTTCTTTGGCAAGATCTCTCCGAATTCTGAAAGGACCAATGCATTGGGTGTTTGCCATAATAAGGTGGCTATGTCTAATAGGTCCCCATTAACAGATTATCTAGGGAACCTTAACCAGTAGTGGAAGTAGTATCCATTAGTTGAAGTTTTTATTCACAAGCGGTAGTTCCAGAATAGATGTTACTACAGTAGTCTTGCAGGAGCACAGACTACTAGCAAACACTATAAAAAGACAGGTTTCTTGTGCTTATTCAACTGATTTTGACTCCTTTTAGAGCAGCCACTCTTAGYTGGCAGTGAAAGAAAACACGGTCTGGACCTAGTTTTTGTTACTAATATGGTTCTTGCAGGGTTGGKGAAATACACCCAGGCCCTAAATAATTCAACAGGTAACACTGTGTGTGTATGGCTGAAGACCAAGAATAAAGCATCGCACTTTTTCCTGAATGTGGTATGACAGATATAGCAGATACTAGAATTAACACCATTGAGTACTAGATTACAAATCATTTCAGATACCAGCAAAGGAGAACTTAGTACTGACATCACAAAAATGAAAAAAATGCTGACACTCGTTAGTAAGTCCTCAGACTGAGCAGAATATGGTTGATTTCGGTATCACAAGGGATCAGTGACTAACTATGCAATGTTATGAAGGAATTACTATGAACAACGACACTCTAATAATCAGTAGTAGGATTACTGGGACTTAAACGGCTCTCATCGTAGTTTCAAGAACACTGGTCAATAGCAAATAACCACTAAGGTACCAAACCCCACTCTGAAGGGGTTGTGATCAGCTGCTGAATGGGCCATTTGTGAGCTACTTCAGATCAGTCAGGCTAGCAGATTCACAGATCTTTGAATGTAAAAGGCATTAAGAAGGATGGCTAGAAGAACCACCTCTTAGTTACCTAAAGATTTGGGGGGAGTGTGATTTGGGGTTATTTTGCTTTTATTTTTTTAAAGTGGAAGACCTGTTTTTAATACTTGTGTAAAATCCTGAACAACCAGCTACGAAAATTTCTCCATGAGGCGTAATCTGATGTTCTAAGCTAGCAAGCCTGGGCGGTTGCCAAATGCTTGTTTTTTTCTAGAAGAATATATACATACATACATACATAAACATAAAACTCCTCTAAACTCTCTCTACTCTTGGAAAAGAATTTACATAGATCTTAGACAATTTTGTCCAGGTTAACATAGCCAGTACATTGCTGTTCAATGGCATAAATTACAATGAATAATCCAAAATGTGGGAATTTAGGCTAAATAAAGCCATATCAAATATTCCTTTATTTAACAGAGATAACTGTTTCTTAATAACACTGTTAAAATACTTCACACTAAATACCAGGAAGGATATTCAAAATAAGGATGTCTCTTCAGTGAATGCCGCTGAYAACAAAAGCTTTAGCTCAAATTCTCTGGGGGAAAACACACACCAAAAAGGAGTATTATAATAGGCAGAATTAATATATAAGTGGGCTAAGACTGCAACCTCCTATTTAGGATGAACAAAGCCATTTTATGGCATCCAAACCAAAACATAGCCACTCTGAGGCAGAGATCTGTTTGGAGATTTTTAATTTGTTTTTTGTTATTTGTCTGTATGAAGGTATATGTGCACCTTTGTGTAACAGACAAACTGTGCATCCATTTCATTTCTGTTACAGTATATATTGTACAGACACATCCACAGAAGCAAGTTATTGCACCTGACTGCAATACCACTTGCAAGACTCAAAATATTGACAAATTGCTCAGGTAAAAGCAGGCAATAGAAAGTATACCAGTTGCCAGTACATTATCCTTGTATTCTTTCTAAATTTCTTTGCTTGGGAAAGCTCTCTTTCCTAGAATCGTGGGGTGGTGGGGTGGTGAATGGGAAAATGGGGGAATGTCATCCCTCTTCCTTGAATTTGCAGCTATAAAGCAAGCTTAATATATCACACAAGGGATGCTGACTTCAGTTCTATTAGAATAAATAACTGATCATAAATACACTAACAGCATGATATCTTACTATGCAACAGGGAAGAGAAACACAACGCAATCAAGCGATTTGCCAAAGTCACACAGCCAGTTAGTGCGAGATTTGGTAGAATTCATGGGCTTCATTAAAGCACAGAATCTACTCAGCAGAGAGTACTGCCTGTAACTAAACTGTATTTCTCATTTATTATGACTTACATTTTTATAGTTAACACAGAATTTTCAAGAATATTCTTAAGAGTATTTAAACAGACCCAGAACCAACTTTAATGCTAAGCTTACTTAAGGCTGGAACTCCAAGCTTCTTCAAACTAAATACAAATCATATCAAACAGACATACAAAAATACTACTTGACCTAAACATTGTAAACTAGATTGTTTTACTGAACAGTATGAAAGAAATGAGTCACTTCATACAATGATAATCCAAACTTTTTAAAGGATTATATGATGCTTACCTCAAGAAGTACTTGAATCTCAAAACAAAAGCTGGCAAAGAATCAAATCTGGTAAGATGATGAGCCACCATCAATATTATGTCCATCTTCTTTCCTTCCTTGTTATGGTGAAATGAGCAACATTACAGAAGGAACAGGTAAACAAGAACCATGAACTTCATTCTATTACTTGCTCAATATAAAAGCTGTAGGTTCTATTTTCCTGATATTCATTCTCTAAGTAAAAAGTATTTTTGCAAATTACAAGCACTTCTTTAATTTCACAGTATTTCATATTTGTATATTATAAATGTTAGCTAAAAAACAGGTATTGTGCAATTTTATGGCGGAACAATGGATTACTCCCAGTTAGTATTCCTCCTGACAAATGTGAAGACTCTTACTTGACATGCATGAATACCTACTGAAATAAACAGCAGATATTCAACAAAGATTAAAGAAACTACAGTATTTCTCAGCTCTTTCTGATGCAGAGGGATAGTGCCATCTACTTCTCACACAGAGGCAAGTCTATGACCAGTAAGAGGAAAAAAAATGGGGGTTATTCAAATTATCTATTGACATGCACATAAACTGAGAGTTAAACTAGAAGTCTAGGCTCCCCATATATTTAATAAAGTATTTAATTTAGGAGCTTCTCACCACCTACATAGAAAACTGAGGCTCTTACCTTGGAAACTTAAGTTCCACACCTACAGTATGATATCCACCAGTGTATATAAACTGATAGACTGGAGCAGAAAGAGATCTTTACAGTTTGCCCCTTATTCATGGAACCATGCACAGAAGCTGGCCATGATTCTACAGTTCATTCTTCAGATTTGCCCCCACAACTCTTCACCTTATTAATATCAGCTCCAGTAACTATTTCAGTAAGTGCTTGAGGTTGTGAAGCCTGGTTCTCCCCTGGATGACAAAACAGTTCTTCTTACAGTCTCTCAGAGTGCTAAATAAAATCATTAGATCCTCCTGAAGTTTCTCTGCATCCAACAGGCTAGCTGTTCTTCATAAGTGTTCACATAATCCCTGAAATTTTAACAAGATTTAAAAAATTAGAAAAAAGAAGTTACATTGATAGCATTTCCAGAAGCCCTATTTTAAGCATCTATCACGCATTCTGTTCTAGCCCAATATCACACTGTGATTTTAATTGCTCTTATCATTATTCAAAAGGAAAAATGTATACTTGCATTAGTAATTTAACATCGTATCTGTCAGCCTTATAGGCAGCTACAGCTGAGAGGAAGACTAAGCAAGCATTTTTTAAAGCAAGAACTCGATATCCCACCAGTCCAATACAAAATAAGAAAGAAATTAGATTCGAAGAAATCAGTATAACCAAAAATGTTTCAAAAAAAAAAATCCTTCCAACCCGAAACGCGAAAGTAACTTTGTACGATTATCGCTCTTTTCATCTGAAGCAGGAACATTACTGGAACTTTTCAATAACCCCGTAAGCAGCTGGATCACACTGTGCAACAGAGCATATCTTGGAAGAACTTGTCCATTAGCTGCAGAAATCTTGAAAAGCACTCATCTGATACCATTCACCTATTTCCGCATCTTCCAGTTTTATTTTCTTGTCCATTGGTAACAAGCTGAAAAAAAATGTTTAACTTCCTTCTTTTCTGATACCTATGATATTAGAGACAGTACATTAGCAAACAAATTAATTACGGTATGTTACAAACAGTACATCAAATGATTCTTTTTTTGTATATTTCTTCTGCATTTTTCAGAAATGAAGAAGTGTAAAGACAGAGACAGCATGAAAATTCAGATTAGACTTTGGACTTGAAAGAAAGTTTCAAAACATTCAATAAATTTGAATAACTAACAAGGATAAATAGTACAAAATAATCAAAAACAGAGCAGTAAAAAGAGTTTTACAATAAAATTAAAGCCTATGCTTAGGTTTTGAACATATTCATATCCTTATTTCAGCCTTCATTTTCACAAATATAAAATTAAAGCAATCCAGAGACTACTACTGCACTAAAAATCACAGTTGTAAGCCCTTATCTATTTGCAATTTATTTAAACTAACTCTATTTTTTTTTGTTTGAGGATGACATAAAAAAACGCCATATATAAAAGATCAGATCTGCAAGATCACTTTGCCAATAATAGAAATACAAGCATACTAACTAACATTTATAGGAGGAGGTGGGACGAAGGGAAATGCTCCCTTGCCCTTTGAACTCCAGTAAGGAAAATGGAAATTACTTGAAAGATTTTGAGCCAGCAGCTCACCACAGCCTCAAGTGCAGAATCCAGTGCCTTTCTTTCCTCAGCCTCCTCCCTCCTATTTTCAGGCACACACTTCTACAAGCACCATCTTTGCAGATGTCCTTATATCCTCCTCTAAGCTGAATTAGCTTTCCATTTAAAAAAATGCATTTTTTTTTCTAAAGGTCTGTGCCTGAGTAAGTTTGCAGCTACATGTGAACGCTCTGGAATTAGAACATATGCAAAAACTTGTTTCCACACGTCAGTTTCAGGGCAGAGCTCATTTATCTAACAGCTTTTAAATATCTGAATGAAAGAGCTTCTGTAACACCAAGAAATACTGCACCTCTAGCTGTCCTGGGTAGTTTCATTAAAAACAAACAAACAAACAAACAAACAAAAATGTGTGACGACTCAGAGTCTACAAGTGTCAGCTCCATCTTTAAACAAAAATTTCCCATTTCCAACATGAGAAATTCTTTTATAGATTCTTACAGCACTGTATATATTGGAATTAATTGTATTATACCTCTTAGACAGGGRGAGAGAGAGGCTTTGATCTCAAAATTATACATATGCAAATCTTCCTGCTGTTCAGGATGGCACACTAACAGTTATTAAAAGTAAACATTGTTTATATTCCTATGTTCAGTTTATGTGGTATCTCTTTGTTTATAAAAATATTTGTTAGTATATGCTGATAACTTCCTATGCTAGCAGAGGTCTTTAAATAAAGTATAAGACAGATTTTTAACATTTAGACATGTAAACATTTAGATTATTTTCAGTTAAAAAAAAGATAAAGCTGCAGATCTCAGTGAAATACAAATGGTTCCAAAATTAAAATACAAATAAGTAAACAAAAAAGTGAAAACCTGTATGGTACAGTGAGTTCTGTTCATATCACCTATAATAATTTTTATATCGTGAGAGAATTAAAATAAAGGATATAGGCTAAAAACCTGAAAGTAAAGTTGGAAATGAACTTTAATAATTACTCTTAAAGGATTTTCAATGGCTACAATCACTTCTCTGAAAGCTTGCATTTGACTATGTGCTTGCTTATTTTGTAGACCTTCTTCACAAAAGTCATCCAATGAACAGGACCGTTTCACCTAAAATGGTAAGTCAATATATAAATGAGAAAGATTACTATAAATAGCTAAAAATAATTTTTACCCTCCCTGTTCTGCCTTTCTAGTACATAATTATTGGCAACAGAGAGCAACATCTATATTGTACTCAATGCAAAACCAAATGAACACATAAAAACCCAAAAAAATGATAAAGAGAATAATCCAAAGGCACAATGATTTGAAATGAAAGAAAAATGCAATATATGTAGAACCACATAAGAAGTTGAAGATGAAAACAAAATCTGTATTCAGTGCAAACGGATATACATAACTGATAAAGAAACCTGAATTAAGAACATATTTGGGACACTAAAGGGTATATACCAGAACACAAAATCATATTTCACTGAGTACTGTGAAAAGATGTCCAAGGTATAACATTCAGGCAGTTTACAAGTGTTCACAAATAATCCAAATTTGTAGAAATTTTAGTATTAAAATTTCTATTGCAAAATGGGAAAACCTTTTTTGCTAAGTTTATTTCAAAGCTTCTGGCAAACTTCAGCATTATTAATAGCAAAGATTGCAATTTATATTGGGACAGCATCTACAGCATCTAACTACAAAGCAGAAATCTACAACATGCATCCAGTACACCTCAAAGCAATTTAAATTGGAATCTTAAGTTATCCCAATTATAAAATAACTGAAGTCAGACAAAAACACTTGACCAGAGTCATAAGCAAGACACATTGATTGTTAATATAAATGACAATGCCATAACATACTGAATTTTACTGGTGTGTCATAAAACAATTGCGTTTGCAATTCACACCCAAAACTACAAATTCTCACTTAAGCACTCTCATTTAAGCAGTAAACATATAGCTCAAGTATGTTTGTGTTTCACTATGTTCAAGGTATCCTTTTTACTGACCTTGAAATAAAGAATAGCATAGCAAATCTTGCATATTACACGAGGGAACTTCAAAGAGCTTTACACTGACATCCCAGATCATGGGAGGTGCACAATTAAGAAATGTAAAAAATCTGAACACAACAAAAGCAACTTTTGGAGTGCTTTTTGTAATAGATAAGGACATAAGCCAGTGTAGGATCAATCAATTGCATCAACAAGCTGAGTAACCAACACTGCATGAGAAGTCCTTCTGTGATCTCCTTTTGAAGAAGTATCCTACTCTAACCCACGAACATGAAGGTCCAACACCTTCAAGTGAGCAGCAATATACTGAGGAATAAAAACAGGAACAAAAGGTCAGTAAAACACATCTACAGAGTATGAAGCGGTGAGACTCTCTTTCACCATCTTTGTTTACAGGAATAGCTCACCACAAATTTATTCAAATGCTGAAGTGTGAAGAGTATCAGGACCACTTTTTCTAAATTAAAAATCAGTTATAGCTTAATGTTATCAGGACATAAAAACATTTCGAAAGACAGCTCATTTGAATTATACAAATCTCATTTTGATAAAACATACTAGAAATATTTCATAATTAGGTCATTTAAAGTGCCCCAATTAAATTTTGGCAAGCTTTCCAAGTACAAAAATATTGGTTTTACGGGAAGAGTTAAGTATCAGTTAAGTATTAACATATGAAATAATGAACATGTCTCTAACTCAATAGCTACTTTCTTGCATAAGCTGACTCACTCTGAATTATTTTTAATGATTCATTCTATAAATGACAATTTTCAAATTTAAGTAGTTAAAACTTCTATTTACTCTAACACCTTTCCCATTTCAGTAACTCTAAAATCAGACAAAGGATACCTGATAGCTTATGCCTTTTCCACTTGAGTACTCAAATGAAAGAGAAAGGACATAAACCTTTCACAGGTCCTCACCCCTATGTACAAGTGAAAGATTAATCCATATGCTCTCAGTACAAAYCTATCATTCTGATATAAAATTCACCCAAAGCATAAAGGCCACAGAAAATCGTAACAGGATGTTGCACCAAGGTCCTTAGGAAAGCACACTCTATAAAACTCCAGAAGCACAGAACCTGTCTCAGCTACACACCAGTAGCTCAGAAGGAAGTCTCCTCCTAACACAAGGCTTGATTAAAAACCTGTAGGAATTTACCCTGTTTAACCTACAAGTTAAATTTTCACTAAAATGGGGCAAAAAAAAAAAAAAAATCTCTAGTGAAGTCAATGTCTTTTTTTCTTATTATTATCAAACCTACGTACTACAAATATTGTTTGCATGCTAATAATGTAAGCCAACAAGGAGAAAAGATGAACTGTGACAGGATTTTATTCACTCGCCTCAACATGTAGACTGAATTCCATCTTCTCATTCACTCTATATTCAGCCTGAATTTAGTACAATCACTCTCACTTTACAATAGAACATCATATTAATTATTATTTTCATCATATTTATAGCTGAAAATGCCTAGTCATGGAGCAGAATCCTACTGTGCACAGCACTAGACAAATAACAAATTAAAGCCCAGGTTTCTCCAGATTAAGATTCTAGGCTTTTTCACAACAAGATCAAGGTATCAAAATTTTTATTACAGAAAGTCTTCCATGTAGTTATCAATAGACAACCTAGCATTTTTATAATAGGCATTGTTGCTTCATTAAATATTTCAGGAAAGTTCTAAATTAATAAGGTGTACATCAGAAGATTAAGTATTCCTTTAACTCTTTTCACATGGAAAACCTACATTCAGATTGACTCGCTCTTGTTTGCCTTGCTTCTTCTAACATTGATTTTCCAGATTAAAAAATATTTCTTCATCCTAGAAGCAACAGAAATAATTATTTATGTATGTAAAGTTTTACAGACTATCACACCTGCTGTCACAACAACTCACTATCAATTCATCATGCTGAATCTAGAGAAGAATGCAGAGATCTAGATAATTCAGCCAATCTCTGATTTCTAAATACACTCCCAAATATTGCTTCCCCACCTCTTCACCTATCTTTACAGATGAATGAAATGTATAGCTAAAGCAGAGGCCTGTTGTACCTATAAAAGAAAAAGCAAGCTAAGGAGACCTTAAAATTATCTTGTTTTAAACCCAAACATGAGCATGCTAATACATTATAACTGCGTAAGTATTTCTGGGCCCAACAGCCTAGCAAAAATAACACTGCCACTGTAACTAACAATCAGAAGCTTCTGTGCTTTACACAAACTGTGCTAGCCCCAGCCCTGCTAGGCTTCTTATCAAGGCTTGTTATCTGCATAAACTAGAGCTCGGTACCAGGTGTCTCTTGTTGTGACACAGTCTAAGCATGGAATAATAGCAAAGGCCTTGAAAATATGCGCACAGAAAGCAGAAGCCTCAGAGTCTTAAATAACTCACTGAGGGTCAATCACTGGCCATTAATAAAACACAACCTGAACAGCTGGGCTTTTGYTTTAAGAAAAGCAGCAGCAGCSAACTAAGGAAAACAAAACAGCCAAGCAACACTATAATGCACCTGCTGGAGCCTGGCAAAGTACCCACCACGCTCTCGCAGCACCTARCCCAGGAGGAGAGGCCAATTATCTAGAAACTCACACCACCTTMTAGAACGTAAACCCCCCCAATTCGGTGCAGAGAAGGCAGCAGACRTTCACTATAGTTTCAGGTTCCCTTGGTGAAGAAGTATTGAGTCCTGTTACTTCAGCCTCAGTGACTAAGGCCATGAAGAACAGCAGCCATCAGCRTTGGCACTGTGGTATCGCAGCATCAGCTGCGGCACCTCTGTCATACTGTGTACTCACTGCTAAAGATTGCAAACAACTCACTGTATGAATATGTAGTGATAACAACTGATAATGAGGAAGAACTAGATATTAGTAAGAGGCGGGTGGTGAAAGAATGCCAATCCAGTAACATTTTGCTTAAAAGCTTAAAACTGGCTTGATTTACCAGCCTTCTGAACGCTCCCACCACAGTGATCTTTAACTCCCTGCCACATACACATATATTCAGTGACAACAAGTGTCAGCAGAAAGAAATAAGGTCACGATTACTTGGTTAATTTTTAAATGTGAAATGTGGCAATGGCCTACATAAACTGCAGTTTCAAAAGTGCGGGAATTTTTGTGATTCCATGATTGTCATGCCTGATGTGTACACAAAAAACTTGCATGTACAAAAGGAACAGGAGACACATGAGATCAAATCTCAAAACTGAATGACATTCAGTAATATTCTCTTATTGAAAGTCAAACAGAAATTGGAAATAAATAATAAAAAGTAATAAAGGTAAAATACTAAGGCAAATGGGCAAGATATGGATGTTTATTATTATTTAAGCAAGAGGTTATGTTTCTACTGGTGTTTCCATAGCAGCCAACAAAAAGAATGTGACATTTTCACAGTAAATATTTTCTTCTATTCTACACTACATAATTTGTTCAGATGCATTCTGTATAAGGTCAACAGTACTAGGTATATCATACATTCTTTACAATGTGTAAGAGAACAGAAGAATTAACTTAGCTCTTAAAATCTAGTACCTATGAAGATCAGAGATATTCTTATTTTTTCTATACTTAAAGCAGCAAGAAGAAACAAAAAATAACAAAATAGAAAGAAGGATTTCTTGTTCCTTTAATGTTTTAGACATCAGGACAAAAATATTTTGAGTAATCTTTGAATAGTTTTATTCTTGAAAACAACAATACAAGAATTAACAAAGTATTAAGGAACTAGCTGGCACTTTAGGATACAAAGATATGAGAAAGTTATTACTGTCATTGGTTAATTTTAATTAWTTTTTTCTTAATTTCTTACCTGAAATTGGAGAATAAATTAAAATTGAGTAATCTATAATACAGCTGTCTTTCACGCAGCCATTGTGGTACTGGTATCATTTCTATTTCTCCTAATCTATGCTCTGCAGAAAACTAGGGGGAAAAAAAAGAAATATTATACTACTTCTTGTTAAAAAAAATTTAACAGGTGTTACAAAATCTTTACCAACATCAAGAAGAACACATGAATTCGGATGACCTCTATGGTGGCACAATTCACAACATCTTATGTTATCTATCAACGCAGCTTTCATTTAATTTTGAACAAGTCTGATGTCACTGCATGTTTTTATCATTCCAAATATCAATATGTTTCCATGATTCAAAGTATATGATATGGCACATACAGACTATTTAGGAAAATATTCAAGCCTATCCTTATTTAGGAAACTCTTCAGTACATTTTAAAATCACCTTCATTTAGGCCCATTCAATACCTTTCTTGCAAAGAAATACTTATCTTGGACAAGGTATATAAAAAGGATAAATCTGAATGTAATTATTTATTGTTAACAAGTGAAACTATGGAATATCAATTTCTTCTAGTTGCTACAAGATGCAACACTGAACAAGAGGAAAAGAGAATTAGTATGTGGAAAGATTTCCAATAAAACTTTGACAGCTATACACACCTAGAGATTAGCCACCATAACACTTTTCAGCAGCAATCTCCAAAAAAYCTTTTCTTAAACCTCTGACATACCTTTCAGGTAGGAAAACAGCATCTCATAAACAAATTAACAACATACGAAGAAAGTGAACTTTTGTTCTCCTAAAAGAATGCTCATTTCTGTGTGAAAGACTATAAAAATGAGAAGTCATAAATAAGTATAATCTATTTCCAAAAGCTGGACTGGAGTCTGACTGCAAGCAAATAGCAAATTGGCAATGGACATATATACTTACATATCAGTTCTTATCTTTCACAGAGATAGCAGATCTGCTATGAAGCACTAATTAATTGTTTTGAATTAATCATTCTGTGTTTTAGCCAAAGCAAAAGGTAGATCTTATTAGACACATTTTGGAACAAATCTCTTTGCATTTGAAGACTGTACTTCAAATTTATGCACTGTAGCAAGCATCCTTAAGGCAAAGGAACAAGGTTATAGCCCTTTTTTTTTCCAGTCAGGTTCCAAACATTTATTCTCTTCTCTCAGTCTGGTTTTACAAAATCTTAATACCTCCACTAGCAGCAAATACATTTTTGCCACATAATACAAGTAATTGCATCAGTTTCCAAGCAATGTTTGTAATTTTCTGACATTCATGTGTTTCATATACATAATGAAAAGTTTAACTTCAGCATCCAGCAACAATCCAATTATGTAAATTATGCAAATGATGCAGTTATCACTTTCTCCATGCAAGGTTAGTGTTATACTACCACATCAACTTTACTGATGTCAAAAATAATAAAGGATTCAAGGATGAAGCAGAAATCCAGTCTTTACAAAGACATTTAAGAACTGCTGAAACATCACGTGATGTAACACTCAGACTCTTAAAAGGCATTATTTTTAGTCCTTTTAGGTATATCAGTACTCTGTGTTCTCGGTGAGCTGGATTAGCTCTCTAATCTGACTGAAAACTAAGCTGACAAACACACATATAAGACTTTAGTTCACTTTCAGCTAAAATGATGAGATGGTCCAACACACCGGCTATAGAATCACCAGTCACAACAGAATGGAATATGTGGCTTAGAGGAAGCCTTACACAGGTTTAAATCAATCCTGAAATCTCACTCTGAGTGAAAGAATAAACTTTGTCCTTTTCTTCTTCAAAAAAGGGAAATGCTGTTCAAGACTAAACAAAGGCTAATCACTAAACAGTTACTGAGGGCTTACCTATTTACAAGGTAAAGAACAAAAAAAGGAGCAAAAACAAAGATAAGACACGAACATTACAAATTTTATGCACAATCATCAGTAAAGGGTATGCCCATGTGTGAAATCAAAACATGAAGAATCTAAGTCTGTACCCTGAAGTGCATTAAAATGTCCAAAAATGCAGATAGTTAGTGGATCAGTAGGGTGTCAGTGAGCAGCAAAGCTAGCCCTCTACTGATACCCCTACAAATTTAAACTGGAGGGCATGGCTCAAGATCTAACTACATGCCTGAGCAAAAGGATCAGCTATGTTAAGCCCAAAGCCAACAAGGACTTAAGGAGGGACCAGTAAGCAATTAAGTAAATAAGGTAACATAATTGTAACAGGAGTATGGCATGATAATAAGTGAAAAAACAAAAGGTTCTTTCTACTGAAATCTTCAACTTCATGTTATTCTGTGTTTTAAACAATATGCTACTACCTTAGACACAAATGATGCTGTAACAGTCCAATATTCTTTGTTTTGTCTAGCTGTATTCACAGAGACAGCCTGTAAATCATATGGGTTATAGGGAGCTTTAAAGTTGTTCCTGTCTCTTCGAAGACAATATATATATTCTCCACTATCTTTTAGCAATAAAGGTTTCTGTCAAAAGAGAAAATTATCTATATGTAGGTATGTAATTTATTTTTCAAGATTACAAGTTATATATCTATACATATATATCACTATAAGAAGAAAATAAGTACCAAAATTTTCTAATAATAAGTTTAGTAAATACCAATACTGAATTGACTGGAAAATTACTCTACATGTTATCAACCCCACTCTAAATTCATCTGTTCCATCAGCAGAAAGTTATATATTACTATTTTTTGTTGAAAAAACATGATGGATCATAGGGACAAGGAATCAGCAGATCTAGGACTAAACCCTGTTCATGTAACAATTTTTTTATCTAAACTTGAAYAAGCCACAGACTTTCCAGTAATTCAGTTTCTTTGTACATAAAATCAGTGGTAAGCACTGTTCAGTTTAAACAGTACTGCAAAGCTCTTCAACAGCAAACACCTAACAGTTAAAGACTATAAATATCACTAGTATCTAGTTGTTTTGCAAATACATCATTCTAGCTGGAAAAAACTAGTTTTGTGGACAACTGTAATGCTTCTTAAAACTTTGCAGAGAGATTTCAACGCCAAGGAATGAAATACAAATGCTGATGATATTTTTTWAATTGTGGCCTCAAAAGATTTAACAACATTGAGCACAGAGATTGTTGCACTGGTTATTTTGTTTGTTCACAAAAAAGCATACACACAAAACCTCGATGCTAATATTCAATATAGTTAGATCAAGTGTGTGTGTGTGTGTGTGTGTGTGTGTGTGTGTGTGTGTGTGTGTGTGTCTAAGTTCACCAAACTAGTAGAGGAGCACAGGAGGCCCTCTAGTAATCTGCACTTGCATAGCAGAATATGTCGGCTGCATCAGGAGCAGACCGCCAAATCACAACAAATATTGGCCTCACACTTGGCATGTCTCATCAGGACAGGCACTATCATAACTCTGCTACAAGATTCTTCTGTAATTAAGGTAGTAATAGAACAGCTGAGCTACATGGAAGACTAGCTACAGTTTAAGTGACTGCTATGCATCCAGATATAGAATAAGYAATTCTTGGTACCACTACTCTGTTCATCTCTTCCCAGCATTAGAGCATGGCTCTGTCCATTGCAAAGTGTAATTCAGCTTCTATTTCCTATTTTTAAGGTTTAGAATATAGTTCTGCTAACAGTGTGTTCTTGGTAAGTATCTTGTTGGTTCTAAGGACAGAATCATCATTTTCAGAGGAAAAAAATGGTCAAGAAATAAATATTTTAGATTTATAACCAACACCACTTCTGGAGTATAATTACACAGGATGTGGAAAATGGAAAGTAAAAATTACCATAAATGCAAACTTCTGATGCCTGGTTACATCAGCCTCTCTAGCTAAACGGTCACATGATGGTAACTTTGTTTCCCAGCCAAGTTTGTCTCGAAGCCTCAAAATATGCATTATAACATCATCATCAAATGGTTCTGGTACATTGAAGAAAGGGGGGAAAAAGTGGTTTTTTTTCTTAAATGTAAAATCTTTAGATTCATTGCATAACATAGACCTAACAAGTATGAAAATAGGTCTAATGYGACTAGTATCAAAATGGAAGAAATCGATAAGGTGGCTTAAAAGGTCATTCTGAAAAATAACAAGCTTTCAGGTATTCCAAACGTATTTTGCAATAAGGGGAGAACAGGAATTCAGCTGAACCCAAAGTGACTTCAACTGTCACTGATTTATTCCCCTGTGTAGTTTACATAGCAAAACTCAAAACACTCAGTGGAAGAAAAATAACTTAATTACTGGCGTTTGCAAACGCTAAGAAAACCCAAAAGAAAAGCCCTCTTCAAGGAGGGCAAAATTGCACTAAACAAAAAGAAGGTTGAAAAGAGACCAGCATTAATGGTTTCTGTCTAATACTTCAAAAAAATTCCTTTGTACATGGAAACATACTACCCGTTAAGAAATCAGACCGATCTAAATAGTCCYGTATAGGGAAAAAACCATTCTGGTTTAACAAAAGACTCTGTAAAGGTATGGAAAAAGAAAATTAAGATATCCTGGAAAGTATAAAAAATAAATGTTTACAAAATTTAATCTCCATTAAAATATRCATAAGAAAAAAGGCTTTTTTTAAAAAAAGAAAGAACAAAAGATCACAATCCAATTGCAGTATCACTCCTTCCCAGTTTTCAGACTAAATGACAGATATTTTTAATGGAAAAATGGTGAGCAAAACCTATTTTTCCCCATACTCACTCCAGAATATAACTGGGGAAAATACAACTGTTTAAGAATCACCTCACTAATTAAAAAAATATCGTATTGTAGTTAGTCATAAACAACCTTAAAATACTAATTCAAATGATGTATGAAAGTACATTAAGTTCTGGYTTGGTATCAAGCATAAAAAAAGAAACATAACAAGCTAGACATGGAGGAAGGAGCTGTAAGCCTCTGAAATAAAGTCTAAATATCACAGCATGCTCTAATTTAGAGCTGTGGCACAATTTTTTTTCCCCCTGTATGTGTACAGTTACCCTAAAGGGAAGATAGGGATGAGGAAGGAGAGCAGCAGTTGAGTATATTCTCTACTGTATCAATGTAAATCTGAAGTAAATATATTGGCTTTAGTGGCATAACTAAGGGCATAGTCTGGCTCTCCGATGATAAGACCTACTTACCTGTTCTATCATAAGAAGGAATTCTTTTCCTCACAGGCTTACTGGATGATCTCTCAACTTTTTGTTGCTCACAGATTTTTTTATTGCGACTTGGTTCCAAAATGGCTGTTTGCATTTCAGTCCTAGTATTATCTGTAATAAACACATTTAAAAGAAAAATATTATTTATTTAAAGTAGACCACCACACATAATCATCTTCTAATTTAAGCAAAACTTCCTATAAATTTATAACATTTCTGCAACTTCTGTATCTCAAAACATATCCTGATTTAGAGRCAGAAGATGGAGTTGGGGAGAGGGAGCAAATACTCTATTTCCCACTAAAAACTGTACTGAGATCATTCATTGACATCAGTAAGAAATGTAATACTCGTTTCCAGTATACTCTAGGAGGTAAAGAGGATAGCATTCACCTTGATTTTTAGCAATTACTTTAAGGGGAAAGTTTGGGGTTTGTTTTTCTTYTAATATCAGAAAACCTTTTGATCTATTCTGAGAGAAAACAATATTTTAGCATTCTTTTTACACTCCTGTTGGTTCACTTTTACTTACATCTCCACTGTTTTTTTTTTCTAAAGATGTGAAATTCTGCAGCATTCTTTTTACACCCTCACCACATATACAAGCAGCATCATTCACATTCCTTATAATGCACACAGAAAGAACATCATCCTATTCTACAGGCCTTGCAGAGCCGGACAGAATGGATGTTCATGCTACATCTGCCCACTGTAAAATTACACATCTCACCAAATATTAAAAGCCTGCTTAGGCCTTGTTATTTTCAGTAACAACAAGACAAAACAGCACTAAACAATCAGACCAAGTTTGAAGTAAAAACTGGAACGCTTGTGACTTAGTGAYATTCTTTTTAGAAATGCTCAGAGGACAGAGAGAGAGAGAAAGAGAGCACAAGAGAGAGTATATTTCGTATTTAAGAATCCTTACAATCATGAATAAAGAAAGTCATATCWATTATTACTCCCCCCTCTGCCATTTTATGTACTTTACCATATACAGTAGTAGGTGGTGATGTATTAGAAAAATGCTGAACTCCTTTGCTAGTAGAAGCTGTGGAAAGTGTTGTTTTCAAATTCTCATTCTGTGACATTAAGGATACCATTTGTGTTATGCTCCTGTTTAGATTCGTTGTCTCATGCTCTGACAGTCTAGAAGGCTGACAAAGAGATTCTTCTCTCCCCTCTTTATGTTTTCTTGAGAGTCTGCAATTAACAATATCCTCTTTTAGGAAAAAGAATTGAAGATTCAATCATACAGGCAAAATAGAAAAATCATCAGTGATTTGTATCATGTTTTGCATTTATGATTAAGGTACAGCTGTCCTCTGGCACAGAATGAAAAAGTTATTCACTATGAATGAAATATACCATTGGGTGGGGAAGGAAATCAATATACAATTAAAGCCCTACTTCTCTAACACTATGAGCATCAAAAGCAATATTACATAAAACCCAATCATTACTCTGATTAGTCTAGAGCTTTAAGATTAAACTATAAATTCTAGCTGCAGGAAAGAAAACTGAAAAAACAATATTTGCAAAAAAAAACCACGGCTATCATTTGTTCTCAGTAACACTGACAGCACTGTATTTGTTTAGCTCAGTTGGTTAGAGAGTGGTGCTGCTAATGCCCAGGTCACGGGTTCAACCCCACAGGGCTATGCTGAGGGTTGCACTAGATGATCTTCAGAGGTYCCTTCCAACCTTACCATTCTATGATTCTATGATACTACAAAAACAGAAAAGAAAGTAATAAATTGCATTTTGAAAATTAATTTATTTCCTAGAGAAAGCATAAAAATAAGAATCCTGAAATCCTTTCAATCTGAATGCACGCGCCAGAACTTTTTTGCTTTAGCAGCAGCCACACACAATATGCACTTCCCGTAAGAACACGGAAGATTAATGCATGTATCTAAGTCCCAGTTTCTCTTCCAATACAGAATTTCAGAATACAAACTACTAAAGGGAAGGACAAGGTGAACACCATGCATACCAAAAATACATCTCAAAAAATTTACTTTGTTCGATAACTTCTTTCAGGTCCTACTGTTTGTTCACATCCACATTTAGCTGTGGGGAGCTTTTCAACAATTGCAGCCTGTTCTTCTGGAGACTGATCTAAGGGTCTTTGAGAAAAAGGACAGTTTTGCCAGATTTAACAGCCACCTCAGGATTCTCAATATGGCTCTTCTATGGATCTTGAACCTTGAAGCTGTTCACAAACGCTAGCTGCCTTAATATTGGGACTAACATGAAAGAACAGGAATGCTAGCAGCTTTCCTCCCTCATGGGAGGAAGCAAGGGAAGACCTGATAACAGAGCAGGGATTTTCTATTATCTACAGAATAGTGATTCTGTAGAATGATCATCTAGATTTTACTAAATTTGCTGATTCCCTAGACAAYAGAAATCACCTTGCGCGTATCTTAGAAGTAGATGTCAGGCAATATTACACAGATGCAGAAGACAGCACAGCTCCGAATGTACAAGCAAGTTCTGACTCCCTTGTCAGACTGTCACACTGAAAAACACCAATGTCTACTTAGATCTGAAATTCCTGGAGGAAGTACAGATTGGTGAAACTCAAAAGCAGTCCCCTAAATTGCATTCTTTGTACTAGAATAATGTTTGATTTTTGAATGTTTACCTTCCCTGGGTCAAGATTAGGCAGCTGTCCTCTGCTACCTTTTAGAAAGAGCATCTTTTTTTTCAAAAAAAGGGAAAGGCAAAGGCAAAGAGTTTATCTTTCCCCATCATGGAAATATCAGCATTTATCTGCTCTTCTCAAGCTAGAAGTACAAAGCCAAAAATTACACAAACACAACAAAATACTGTGAGCACTGAAATTAATKAAATCTGTCAGCTTCCCAATCTAATACTCCTCCATCACTCTCCAGAAATACTTCCAGCTTTCTTCAGTTTCCACGCTTGGACTCCTTCTCTCAGCTTTCTCCCATATTACACATTAATTAAGCAAGACAAACAGCAGTATGTATTGTGGTCGGTGATATAMACCAGAGATCCTACTTAGTCAGATAGCTTCTGATAGCTGGAACGAAGAAATTTCTGCCTGGCTCAGGACTCATGAAAATTAAGGTTCAATTACACAAAAACTCATTTTTCACAAAACTGAAAAGAATTTCACATCCTCCAGATCTCTACATCTCTCATGCAAGTTTAGACGCAAGTGGTCAATTACTCTAAAATTCACTGGGAAGAAACTGTTGGCCCAAGTCAGTAAAACTTCATTTCTGTATGGAACTTGGGATAAAAATGCCCAAGTGTGTTTTTAATTCAGTTCACAAAATTCCTGACTGGAGGTCTGCCTAAAAGAAGATGTTCTAGCCACCTCAGCCTCAGAAAGCTATTTTCCTTCCTCATCACCTGTATAAAAGAAGGGAAAGGACACCAAAAGATGAATTATGCTTGAGAACTGGGGGTTATGAACTTCTAAAACATTCTGCCACAGGCAACTGGAGATTGCCAGTGTGAGCAGGTTCAGGAAGAGAGAGGACAAGTTCACAGGTAACAGGTTCATAAACACAAATTGAAAAGACCCAGAAGAGCTACTGCTACTGGCATGCTCTCCCTGAATAGCCTCTGCACTTGCTAATGTTGGAGAGAGAATCCCAGATTAAACAGACTATTTGTCTATCCTACTATGGCAATTTTTCTGATCTCTTGCCTCTTGGCAAGTAGACATCATCCTTTTCACTCTGTCATGTCACTTTAAATGTTTTTTAATATAGTATTTGAGAGTATTCTGACAACTCCTTTAGTCACACTTAAAGGCAATGAACATTAAACATTCATATTAACTCAGTCATCATATTGGAAAAATACTAATATTTATGTTCTGCTATACAGGTAAAGTAACATAATACATAGAAATACATTTGCAGAGAATCATATAATACATATTGCCCTCATCTTATTAGAATGAAAAGTACAATTTGACTAGATTCTGTTTTTTCTACAATGACTTCAYTAGCATTTCTCTGGATTTTCATTGACACAAACAAAATCAGATTCTATTGCCATGGCCACAAATATAAAGTTTATGCTGGAGTGTTAATCCAGCCTTCACAGAATTCACAGGGAAACAGTCAATTAACTCTGTGTAAGACATCCATTGCTGTTTCAAATTTTAAGCAGCACAGAACAAAAAGATACCACAAAGAAATACTAATTTACATACAGATTTTCAAAATATATGCCTTACTCCTTTATTGCTGCTTTGTGTTTCCTTTCTGTACTTCCTCTGTAAACTGCTGTGCGGAGAATAGAGTATTTCTTCTCTACTGAGGATGACTGAGAACAAAGAGCAGAGAAATGCATTAATTTTAATAACCATTGAGTGGATGGTCATATATTATGCTCTAAAAATCAATGAATAAATTTAAGAGCTATGGAAAATGTCTTCAGAAGTACCAAGTGATGGCTTAGTTCAGCTTTCATTACAGAATTTTTCTGAGTTAAGATATTTTATGCAGATTAAATTTTGCTTGTAAAAAGCATCCTGATAAATGACTTAAAAATAACTGTGCTTGAAACACAATTAATGTCCAGTATTTTCATGTGGAGTATGAAATTCCTTTCTCCTGTTTCCATCACCCCAAGGCTGAAATGGTTACAAATCTTCAGAAAAAAGAAATTCTAAAATTAAAAGAGTAAACCATTGTTTTTCAGGATATTTAAGCCAACTACTACCTACACATGGTCTCTGCAGTTTCACTTACTAGACTTTCACTCCCATGGCTGCATAGGCGTTATGCAGGTAATTGGTATGGCTTTATATAACATTTTCTCAGGCAGAAGAGAGATTTTAAAATCTGTATGTAAAAATATTGTAAATCTAGGATTATCCTATGTAAACTAACACAAAGGATCTCTGTCTACTCATTAGGTTAATGTCATTTTTCTGAATCTTACCAAACATCCCAGTATCCCCATAGCTGAGTTGRGCAGACAAAATCAGTTGTGAAAAAAGTTATTGCAATATTAACATTGTTACAAACCCCCAGCGAGTCTATAAAAGCCCCTATATTCTCCTACAGGTCTGTTCATGTTTTGGTTTTGGATCACTCCTTAGGCACCCAAAGCTCAGCAATACTATGACAATTCAACAGTCATAGTTGAATCTATGCCCACAGTTTGGTCCAGAAGCATACATGGTCCTACATGACTTTAAATGTGCAAAAGCGTGGGCTAACCCTGAGTCCAGGATTAGCAGCAACTGACCAGAGTTTCTGAAGATCTCATTTTGGACTTCAGCATGCAGATTTAGAAAAGATTTAGGAATATGCATACTCTCATATTTAACTCTAGTTTATGACAACATATAACTGTAATATTAAACCCTAATTAAAGTCAGATCTTTAGTATAACGGGATTATAGTTAAGGAGATATTAATAGCAATTAAAATTTTAACACTCAGTCTGGCTTAAAGTATGTACATTCTCACCAGTTCACTGTTGTCTTTCTCACTGCCATCGGCCAGTTCACACATAATATACTTGTCATTTACCACGCGTAGTACTTCTGTCCTCTCTGGTTCAAGACAGAGATGAGACATTAACTTTTCTTTCAGCATTTTGTTTTGCGCATCCATCTGGGGTAGGTATCTTTCATTCTAATCACATGAAAACAATTACAGAACAAAATTTGAAGTAACAACTGTCTGCCCACTTTTAACACTTGCTAAGATCTGCATATGTCATTGGCAATCAGATTGTGTTGGGCTATGTGGTTCTGCAATGTTGAAACTAAAAGTTCACACAGTTTGCAAATTAAAGATAGTTAACTGTACAYTACATATAGCAAATTACAGATTTACTTGCTTTGACAAATGAGTAATATGGAGCTCTAAAGCCAAACATACACTTACTGCATTAGTTGTAATTTAGGTAAAAGAACGTACATTTTTACAAGTAGCACTAAAAGAGAAAATGCATTTTAAAACATTTTAAAGAATTATATGTTATATACAGTACATACTCAAAGTTTGAAAAATTTGAAAAGATATTTTAAGATTTTTTTAATATCCTAAATCCRGTCAAAAATAACCATCTAAATAACCCAATTCAAAAAGACTGTTGTGCTTCTTTAACACAGAAGATAATAGATACAAATAAGCATTTAAAACCAGGACAGAATACAATTCTTCATTCTTGTCTTGCGTGTCTCACTTGAATATCATATTAGCCTAGTTTCCCAGTTCCTCTCCCCATTCCCTTGCATGCTTCAGAATGATGTTTTACAGTGTCGTAAAAGAATAGAAATGATAAATGCTTAAYTTGGTGAACTGCTCCGTTTTCTTAACTGGTGTCTCTACCTCYTGAAGCTGCATTTTGCAACAAGCATTTAGTTATCAACCGCAAATATATATCAAATTTAAATCAAAACAGACTACTCTAGATCGGTGTCTACAAATTCAACTGACTCAACACAKGCTAGCTCACTGCATAAAGCCCGTTCTGTATTCACCACCTTTAAATTTCACTGTTCTGCACCAAAGTCTGCTTAAAGGGGTCAAGTAAAAGCAGTTTCCTCCTCTATTGATTTGGCCTTCTTAATAAACAACAGACAAATACATAATAGAAAAGGGAAGTCTGACAGGACATGCAATTCCTTCATTGCCTTTATTTCAGATGTTATTAGTTTACAGCMTGCATCTTACAGAAAAACTCTCACTTGCCACCAAAGAGGCCAAATGKCTGCTATCTAGAAAAAGATGTTATTTACATTCCATTATAATGGAACTTATATGAACTCTTATGAACTATTTAGCCCAAATACTTACATTCAAGAACCACCACTGGAATTATTTTGTATACTGCATTTTCAGTGATTTAAACAAGCAACAGAGTACACAGAGGAATAAAAGTTGTTTGAAGTTTTAGTTATTATTATRTATTTCATAGTAGAAAGTGTATGAAGCAGATAATAGCTTGATAAAGATCTTGCCTTGCTTCATATTGAAATTGTAAGATGGTTAATCATTGGCTACAGTGTCTTCTGTCTGGGATTTTGAAATCCCAAGTCAATGAGGCAGACTTGCTCATTCGAGCAGGAGGTAAGGCAACTTACCCGTGGATTCCTTGAGCTCAGTTTTCTTCTCCTGTGACTCTAGGATCCACAGTCAGCCATCCACTCAGGTGATCTTAAAATTAGGAAAAGGAAGGAAGGAGGTTTGTCTCATCCCAGTGGCTGAGATCTTTTCTGGAAACTACACCATYTTCTTTAGATCTAGCTGTATTCACAATGGCAGGAGACTACTAYGCTCACTGGATCAAAGATCAAACGCAAGGCATGAACGTAACTTGATTTTCATCAGCACACACCAAAGCAGTTTCATGAATCCTAATCCTGATTATGCCATGAAGTGTGGAAGTTCAGTCTATTTCTGAACATCTGTTAACAAAACTTCTTTGAAAACATAAAAGCATTCAGGGGCTAGGAGTGGCAGCTATACTACCTTTATACAAGAAGGGCACTACCATTCTTGTAGTATTATTTTATAAAACTACAGCTTCTAACAGYCCAAAGCCGTTTCAGCAGAGAAGTGCCGTGCATGAAAATTAGTCATTGAAGTAGCTGCAAGCAGACTGTAGCAGCAACCTCTTTAATCTYCAACTAGATCCAAGACATCCATTCACATCCAAAGAACACTGCTGTTCCTTTCACTTCTTACCACTTAAGTTGTAGTTAATATTCCTACAATCAGTATCTTGCAGAAATCATGCACGTTTCTCAAACTATTTAGCAAAAAATAGATGGTCCAAACCAATGCAACTGTGTACTGCAACTGATCAGGAGAGTTGACAGTGAAGTTCAACTGTGGAAGAGGAAATCTCCAACCAAATAGTGGTAAATTCTTTACTCATTACAGCTAGACTGAAAACAAATTGGGAACATGCCTTCAGGTGACATACACATCAAGAATACTACATAGGCATATGTAGTATGATATAGAAGCAGCTCTGCTAGCAAAAGCCACAAAGAAGAACAAGTACCTTTAACACCAGTATCTCATATCTCTTCTAAGAATCTATTGTTTTTGGTCTGGATGGACCCTTTTTAGCTACACCCCACAGATCTTCCTAAGAGTATCAGRTGTAGCACCACTAGAGAAACAGAGGGGATGACTATGACCCACCTATTTCCTTAACTTTTAAAGTACAACTAGATGGAAGAGCTGGGTAAGTGAAGTCTGAAAATACCATTTATGCTTCTTGAACAGAAAAATCAAAAAACTGCCTTTTCCTTTGGCAGAATAATCATAATCTGTTAGTCAAAATGTGTTAAAAGTTAATTTATTAAGGACTCAACTGATCAAACAATGTAAGTACTTGATATCCAGTTGACAGTCAATGCAAACACTTGATTTTTCAATTAYCAGCAAAAACACCAAGGATCTAATAAAATGCATATATCTTATCTGCTTGAAAAACAAATGACTTTAACGTTAAAGTCTCTACCTGTACTACAGGTACCTTAGTGTCTATGAATATCAAAATTTAAGCATAAACAGATTGAAACAAAATCTATGAGTCTGGTGCTGTAGCAGAGGTAGTATAATCAAAGATAACGTAGTGTTTCCTTGCAGGACCGTTCTCTCTCAGCAATCCTAAGATGCTCGTTCAACTTGTCGAAAACCATTTAACTGCTTCTTATAGCTGACCTATGATACACTTTAAAGAAATAAAACTCAGATATTTCATAACTGCTTGATTCTTCTGGATCTTTAGATTTAGTCTGCTAAAAATCATAGGTATTAATCCAGCGTAACAACATACGCATTTTCTCAAGGTCATATATTYGGAAAGTGAAAGAAGTATGAGACTGCATATACAGCTGTGACAAGACACCTGTAAACTAATTTAAATTGGTTTTTAAATCATTCCTTTAAGAATTAAAACATAGCTTAATGAATCACTGCATGACAATCGATCAYACGCGTGCTTTTAACGCATCCAAGATGCATGCTACATAAGGATAGTTATGCTAAGTCAGATCCAAAGGTCCAGCTGACAACCAGCAACAGACGCTCAAAGAGCACAAGCACCTGGCGTTAACACTGAGCGGGGCTTCCACCAACCCGTGCCTCGGGGCCTCCTTGAGGCAGAAGTTACACACCTTGGGCATCCCTCAGTGGATTTTTATTTATTTATTTATTTATAACTGGTAAATCATTTTATTGTCTGCAATATCAAAAAAGCTAAAATACTTCAGAGCCAGCTTTGTTTTTTTACYATCCCGAATAGTTTAGCAAGTTTGGCAAACGCTGCCCATTTGTTTCAGTCCTGTATACTCATTCATCCTACCGGAAATACACAACAAACGTAGGAAAAGCAGCAGCTTAACCTTAACTAAACAGGGACCAGAGAGAAGACCGACTTCACTGCAAACGCCAGCTGCAGCGGTTCCGCATTCAGGACTCGATTCTGCGGGCTTTCTCCGGCACCGSGAAGCCGCTGCGGAGGCGACGCCTGCCTCGCCGGGGAGAGGCGCGGCGGCGGAGGGCGCGCTGCCGCCGCGGCCACGGAGCTCCTGCGCCGCCCCTCCGGGGAGCCTGGCGCCGCCGCGCCCCGTTCCCTTGCGGGAAGCCTCCTGCCTACAACGGCCGCCCGCCCCCGCCGAGGCGCTCCCCACCGCCGCGGCCTAGGCCGCCCCTTGCAGGCCGCCCCCCGCCCCGGC
>NW_028185139.1:1108345-1155646 GCF_003343005.1 Rhea americana
AACGGCCGCGCGCCGCGACCGTTGGCCGCGCGCCGCCGCTTGAGGCGGTGTGGCCGGCGGGCGAAGCCCTTGGGCGGGCGGGCGAACGGGCGGGGTACGCGGCCGTTGTAGGCGGGAGGCTTCCCGCAAGGGAACGGGGCGCGGCCACCGACGCCGTCTGCGGGCGCCTGTGGGCGCGCTGCTTCACCCGCACGTCTGCGCGGCGCTAGCGGCTGCGGAGCGGCGGGGGGAGAGAGCCATAAACAGCAAGAGCGTTTCTGTCAAAACAGATGTATACACCGAATGGGATTTTTCTCACTTCAGAGGATTATGAAGGGAAGGCGGTCAGAACGGCAATCAAGCCCGGCAGTTAAGAGGTGAAGCAAGGTTAACTTCGATGAAATCTATTCCACAGTACTGTTGAGTAAAGCCAATAAATAAATTATATATATTTATTTCTTGCAGCAATTTCCATAGTATGACAGTGTGTCACACACGCTTCAAAAGCTGTTTGCAATTTCAGCAAATGTATCAARTTTCTAAGAAGTTGTGGGAAGCTCAAAAGACATGGATAAAGCAAACAGGTAAAATAATGAGATGTTACCACACCCTCATCAAAATGGATTTTTTTTTTAAAAAAAGATAGAACTATTTAATAATTCAGGATTTTATTTCTACCTAATATCTTGAAATTAGTCTGCTTATAAGTTCTCTTGAGCCCTCYGTATATATAGATTATATCCTCAATTTCCATTTCATTAATCATAACATTATTTCATAATTAAAAGAACAATGTATATTTTAATAAATTTAAGGATGACTTATCTAAACTGCCAGATTCTGTTGGAAACAAAAAGGAAAATAAAAGTCTGCCCAGAAGTAACTAATCCRCACTTGATTTGACCATACATGGCTTTCCTAAAGATTTAAATGGTGACTAATCCATGATTTGTTAATCTGAAATACTTAACATTCAAATGAAATATTAAATTTTCAAAGATATTAATATGGTCTGACTCAGTGAATCAGTAACAAGTGTCATATTAAGGAAATGGAATCTCATGAGATATAAAAATAATTAAACACTTCCAGAAGACTAATCTGTTTTTCCACTTATGCACAGGAGATTTACATGCCAAGCTCCCATTGAAGTGACTTGCAGTTAATTTTGAACAGTTATAACAATATATAAAATCAGAATGCTGGCAAAAAAAATGTTTCGAGCCATTAATATGTATGGCTTAAGTTATATCTGCAGATTTTTCTGTTTATTAATATTTGGCTTTTATGAAGGATTTACAAAGGATGACTGCAGAAAACTCTGACATTTGATACTATCGTATTATGCCAGGACAGGTTCAGCCAGTATGTCACATTATATATGGTTGCAAGCATAAATGTTCTCTTCTAATGCAACAGCAAAAATAATCTTTTCTAAGTGCTACTGCTAATCTAGATGCAGTTAATTTGAGAAGCAGTTTGGATTTTGTTTGCTGGCTGAAATAATTACATGAATCTCTTTAATGCTTGAAACCAAAAACATTCCATGTGGTTTTGAAATTAATTTAATGTGGTTTACCTGKTTTTTGTTACATATGACTACACTGTATTTTGTAGGTTTATGGATGGTTTCTCTTTGCATGGAAATTTTGTGTCCCCTTTGTATTGAGATAAATAGCATTGCTGCAGTACTGGTTTGAGGGTAACTTGYTCCTAATCAAATAAAACAAATACAATTAAAATGAACACACGATGGCAAATATAGTTTGCTAAAGCAAGCAGTGTACTATGCTAAGGGATACAAGGAAGTGTTTCTAAAACAAAGTGGACCATAAAAGATTACAAAACAAATCTGAGGGCATTCAGGAATGGTGGAGGAATGTTAAGAAACAACATGTTTTTCCACTCCATCTAATCCATAAATTCAGGTAATATCTTTAAAAAAAAATCTTTAAATCTTTAAGTAGTACATTAACTGGATTTAATTKAAAATAACTAGAACATAGGAGTTAGAAAAAACTTCTAGATCCACCTGAATGCTACAGATTTTTACTGAGTTATTTGTATTGTAGTAATATGAAGGCATCTTTGTAAGGTCCCACCATGCTGGGAATCCCCAGAATCCTATGGATAAGTAGCTCATAAGAATCTATTCACAGTCAGGAGCCAGCTAGTTTAGGAACTGGTATAGGAAAAGTTTTAGTCATGTGTATAAAATCAAGGAGCCAGAACCAAATATCTTTTTTCTGGCAAAAATAAAATCCCAGAAAACCCCAGTATCTCACCTTGTTTAGTGTGGAGCTGAAGTACCATGGCATCACTCTAACTAGCAAGCATTTTATGCAATTCTATATCTACCTTCTGTGGCCAGAACATTCTGGCATCATGTGGAATTCAGCGGAAAAGAGATTTTATGGAGAAGTCTCTGTGTTTTTTTATAGAGCTTCCCATTGCAGCATGCCATTTTTCAGAAATGCAGCATGGGTTTCTTCAGTTTATTGATAATACGTATCTAAAAACTCCGTTTACACCAGGAGCTTTGCAGAGCTGCTTAGAAGAGAACTCAGTGCTTTCCCCTTGGAGACTCCCTGGTCCAGCTTAATCAGGTGCCCCAATTTCACCACCTTCCAGCATGGAATTTTCAGATCCTTCAACATAAAAGAGGCAAGAAATGGTATAGAAGCATCTGTTGTCTGTAGAAATCTATCTGCATGGTGAAGACATGTCCATTCGTGAATTTTCTTCTTGCCCATAGTCATTACAAGGCAAACATTTTGAATAAATTACACGAACTTCTTCCACCTACATAGTAACTTGATTTGACAGATGATCCAAAAGACAATAAACCTCCCAGCATTATCAACTTTTTGAATGAAAATGTTCTGGATTTCCAACTTGCATAGGAAAACAAACAAAAAAGTTTCCAACAGCTATTCCAAAACTAGTTCTCCTAAACTTGTTGAAAATTTATTTAAACCTGGTAATGCCAACCAGATTCTCATATTTTGACATTTAAATGACAAAGAGAAAAACCTTAACTATTAAATTCTTTTGTTGCTGTTGTTGTTATTTTTGCTCCCTAAAGAATAACAAGTGAAGTTACTGTAAGGAGTTGAATTTCCATAGTAAGAAAGGGAAAAAAAGAAAATTACATTGCACAAATCATATTTGAGTTAACAGCAAACGTTTTTCATATTTATAATAACAACTGAACAGTATCCAGGTGTGTGATTAGCATCTTAACATTGTCTTGATGAATAAATTGATAGGGGAAACATGATAAATTGGTAGGGAAAAATCTGTTGAAACAGTACCTTACTTCCATTATGCAGGTTCTGATTTAGAAAAAAATACTTAATGCTAAGCTTATTTATAATTCTTTCTCTGCTTAAAATAGCATGTTCAATTTCAATTTTAATGATAATGTACAATTATGTTTGTTAATCTACGTTTTTTGCCCCCAGACACCTCCCCTTTATGCCTTTTAACTATGCCTTTTAACTTTAACTATGAGGATCTCATTTTTCAACTGAAGACATGCCGTAATATCTGCAGCACCCTTGAACACTGCAAARAACATAAGAAATTCTGTAATGAGATTAAAAATATATTGAATGAGACAAAAATCAAGTCATTATCTAAAGAGATTAGTACTAAACCTTGATAAGAGAAGAAAGAAAAAATCAAACATCACCAAACAAAATAGGATGGACTGCTTTAATTTCTTCACCAAATCTACTTCTGATGTAGTTTCAGAAAGAAAATGCTTTCCCACCTTGGCTTCTGTTGTGTGTTGGTCTTGATAGAGAAGAACCAGATTTTAATAATACTGGAGCTGGATCCAGGAGAGTAAGTCAGAAGCTGACAAACAGATTAAGAACTAGAGTATGCAGTGAACCACAACTTGCATTCAAGATTTTAAATAAAAAGTAACGTATGATTAACAGATTAAGAGCTTGTAAAAATAGAAATCATACTTTTCGTGATCTTTCTGGGATACAAAACTCAAGTTTATTAGAAATACTTCCCTGAACAGAGAAAAATGAAGGTGCCCAGTTAATGTTAGTGCTATCTGAACCTAAGTAATTCCGCTTTTTGTTTAGTTATTTCAATTTCTGTTCAATGCGTTTCAATCCCCATCAATTTGTGTCCACAAAAATAGAGTTCTGAACTACTTCAGACTAGATAAGGGCTTATAAATGCAAAGATTTAAACTATAACACTGACATGCCTTAGTTAAATTAGAATTTAACTTAGAATTAATTAGCTTAATTTATGTTTAAATCAGGGCATTTTCTATGTTGGACAAGATATCCTAATATCTACGATAGTATTAAGAAAAGCCAGGAACATTCTCCTGTTCTCAGTCCTTAAGCTGCAGAGACAAGGGGATAAAGAAAGGAACCAAAATACTACATTTAGTCAAATAAACAAATTAATAGTTTTTCTCTTGTTTTGCTATGTAAACAATTAAGCAGAAATATTACAAGAAGTATTTAATTGTCTAAGTTGGGAGACAACTGTGTTAACAATCTTTCAGAACTCCCTAAATCATTATGGCCCAACTTCTGTATATAAACTAGTATATAATCTAACTTACTTACAGTGAAAATTAAAAAGGAAATCTATTAAAAGAGGAACCTTTGTAATTCAGTCATGCTGCATAACAAGTTGTAGTTGATTTATCTAAACAGTATTTAAATTGAACCAAGAATATTCTCGCAAGCAGATCACAACAATTTAACTATACAAAATTTAAGCTGATACAAGTCCCTCACATAGTTTGTGATTCTTCTACTGAGGAAGTCATGAAAAAAGTCGCAGTATTCCCTTATGCATTCAGATTATGGACAGAAACTTAAACAGCAATTCCAATATCAATGTAATCCAACATTAAACTGTTGCTATGAGTCATCTCTCAGTCATGTCCTTCAGTTGCACATCACTGTCTCCATCATTTTTTATTTTCTTCTRGTTTGACAGAAACGATGAAATAAACTTAGTGGTGTGGATCAAACTAGGTCACCACATTGGATTTCAAGTCCCTACTCCAAGGGCTGGTGATGACAGAAAGGCACAGAGAGAAAAAAAAAAGAGAGAGAGAAAAAGAAAACATACTCTTTCCTAGACTTATTCTTAAAAAGCAGCTAAGCTGTATTGGGATAAATTTCCCCATAAGTCTGAGGAAGGCATACAGCATGGAAAATTTCACCCGAGAAGTAAAAATTTACTTAACTTACAAACAAGTGAAAACAGATGCTCATAAACTGTTGTTACAAGAAGCCTTCAAAAGAAGTTATATTACTAGCTAATCCACAATGAATTAATCCATTTTAATACTACAGCCCTTTTCCATCATTTGTGTGTGAGATTCTCAGGAAAGGTAGTAAGTATGTTTTTCCTTGCAAATAAAACAAAATTAGATTTTGAGATTTCAGAAACTTAAGATCAAATGGTGAGAACAGGCCTTATTTCCATTATAATCTGAAATAAAATCATGCTAGCAGACATGAAATTTTCTTCTGTGATAGGACCTGTAAATGCTACCACCTCCCAGAGCAATATTTAAAATATGTGTGAACAACGATTTATTGTGTATAGCCTTATCTATTTCCTGCTAGGCTTTAACATGTTGCTTGTGAACGAGAAGTCCAAGCACAGGAAATCACTGTGTAATTCAGATATGAGAAGCCTGGAAAAATGAACATAAACATGAGACTAGACACTTATCACATGGCCTTTAAAAGAYTGACATACACCACAGAAGCAAGTTCTATAATTTTGGATATAGCTCTTGATGTGTTGCATAAACCTCTTCTTTCTTCCCTCCAAGTGACTGCAAACCAACCATGAAATATGCAGTTCCCCAAAGTTTTCTCTGAACTGTCATAGTCTTTAGCCTGAGCTCTGTGTGAGTAAACCCACAGTTTGCAATTACTACTACAGTGGCAAGTAGTAACTGAAATAGGCATATACTTCCTCCCTTCATTTGTAGTAACATAAACTTCGCTCCACTCAGGACTGGAAATCCTATGTGGTATTGGGGAGCAGCAGCTGCCGGGCTGCTCCATGAGGTGGGACAAACTGAGAGCCAAGGGTGTCCCAGCTTAGCCATGCCCTCACCCACCTGGCACAGCCCTGGGCTGAGTGGTGACAGTGACAGGTCTTGTGGACACTCCAGTGACCACTGGGCAAATATGAGGGAACAGGAAGTGAGAAGTCGATCCCAGGAGTCCAGCCAACAAGTCAGGATGGGCTGGGGCTGGGGCCTGGCACAGGCATAGCGATGGCATGGCTTAGGCCAGGGAGGGTGCCCAGTGCTGAGCTGGAACAAGGCTCCTGGGCCCACAGCAGGCTGTGTGCATGGGGGCCCAGGTGAGGCTGGTCACRGCCATTAGAGCCTCTAGGTGCCCTCAGGGCCCGGACAGGTAGGCATCTTTTGCTGCTAGTTGCTTTCTGGTCCTAGTTACTATTGTCCAAGTCAATACAGTTGCCTATCTGAAATCAGATAATATTTTAGCCAACRCTTCAGTTCTGAAAGAGTTCAGAAGGCGAAAATATACTGCAAACACTGCAGAATTAATCCCCATTAGAGGGTGAGTCCTGTATTATACAGAACTGAGGAGTATCCCAGTCTACCCAGAGTTGTCTAGAATAACCTGGAAATTACATGAGGAATGACAACATCCAAACAGCAACAGGATCTKCAACAACTGGCATTCCTGCCAGAGTAACAGCTTTTCAGTAAGAATGGTTTGCTCCGATGAAACAATAATTCAGCTTCTCAAGCTGCTCTTCCAAAGCTCACCAGAGTAGCTGGGCACCTTCTTCTTTAGGTGGTTTTGAAAAAAACCTCAGTCATCCCTTTGGCTTTCCATATTGACAGAGAGAAGGAATTGAGGCCAGGTACTTGGGCCAGCTCCTGCTCCTCAAGAACCGATGTAATAAAGTCAGTATATGGAACAGGGATAAGAAAGAGTATACGTTAATTTTCAGAAAAAGATGGTGGAGATCAGTATTTTCCTGCAGCCTCTGAGGCTTTTCTAGCCACAGCAGCTCAAATGCCTCTTGGGTATCCCTTTGCTGCATGGCTACTCCCATTTATCTTCAGTGCAAGCCTAATCTTCAAATGCAAAACATCATGCCAGTAGACTGTCATGTTSTTTGGCTTTGCTTTTTTCAAGTGCTTCTTTCCCTATCATTACTGCAGCTTGGTGTTGTGCATCAGGTCAATCTGAATTGCTTTCACATTAATTACAGTGACACTGATCAGACTATATTAACTTGACATCTCCATGGATATGGCATGTAGATTGTTCCACGAATGGATTCTCTATTATACAGTAGAATGAAATATTTTCTCTTTACAGCAAAGATTTAAGGCCTATCCATACTTGTAGTATAGGAGGTTCCATAAAACTGTAATATGTTTCCATTCATGAGTTCAGTGAATTCCCAGATAAGTTTCTTTCCTTACTTTGTGCCTGGCATCAATTCCAGTTAAATGTTTTCAGTATGTTTTATCAGACCATTAAACAGTTGATGTTAACTATAGTATCAATAGAAATGGATATTGAATACTACTGTTTTACACATCGAAGACATTTATATTAACCATGCATTACTTTGCATATATTATAAACAGTGGGTGAGTAACCTCTAGTACACTGCATATCTCAGGATACATAGCTGAGACGTGATTCAGCAAAAATCTTTTAGTTTGACAAATGCTTTTAAAACACATTTTTGTGCAATTTCTTGATTCAGCATTTCAAGAACCATTAATATCACCTTTCAAATGTCTAGSCAATCACAGGCTGCATAAAGAAGGATGGCTACAGAGCAATTATGGCAAACTGGGACCTCAGAACCTTTCCGAAAACTTTCTCTGCATAGAATGCAACTTCTCCAAGGGTGAGGACTGTGCTCCAAACACCGATTAATTCAAATTCTTTTGCTCACAAGACTGACTCATTGAGAATAATTGTGTGGATAATAGATTATAAATTAAACTATAAATTAATTGAGGCAGGGACCCATATATTTATAAACCATGATGCAAATATCGCACTCCATAAAAAACAATAAGGATAGGAAGAGGTGAGAGGAAAAGGTGAATTTACTGCTGAAGAATGCAGATGTAGAAAATTAATGAAATAAAGAACATAATGCCTCTTAAATAAATCCACAGAGCATCCAAATTCCTTTTATAAAGTGTGAAGTAAAATGAAAACTGCACTGTTTGGAACCAGGCAACACGTTCAACATAAAGCATAGTTTAGAACAAAATACTGGCATTGTAATCTTATTTCTCCCACTAGCTACTGCTTTTTCTTCATCGGTGACTGAGTTATCCAAGGGTTTCTTGCACTTTAAGATGCAACCCAAGAACCAGTCTGAGAACCACTGAAGACCTGTACAAAGCTTGAACATCCTCTTTATCCAAATAAATTTATCTTTTCTATTCTAAAATTCTYACTTTGTGTGTACCACCACCAGTATGCTCTGATACCACAACAGTTGATTCAGGGATCAATTGAATTAGCTAGTCAAATCTCACAGTAAATATTTATTTAGACCTGCAGATGAGAAAACACATGAATTTCAGGAGGAACAAAAAAGGTAAAGAGAGGGATGATATATTTTAAATGTATGATATAAAACAAAAGTAATAACAATGTGTTGCAGAGGTGGAAAGTTCTGAACAAGACCATAAACAGCCTGCATGACATCTTAAAAAACAGCAAATCAGTCTGTTTCTGATACAAGTTGTTGCTGCCYTTAAGAAACTACTCTGCACTCTTGTCTGCACAAATGAAGTAGTAKTCTTTTATTAATGCCATAGTCATATTTCACTGATTCCAATGTAAAATTGATCTATGGTTTCTTTCAGTTTGCAGGTATCAAGAGCACAGAAAATGCCATCAGAATTGGCCTTAATTGTCAACCTTATGGTMAGCTCAGTAGGCAGTGCATCTCCTGCTGGGAACTGGATCCCAGCCTAAACATTTATAAAGAGGTAGGACAAAAATTGTCATTTAATGTCACTTACTTTTATATTAAAATTTTCCACCTTATGAGAGTTGACATTTTGCCCTAAGTTCTAAATGCAGAAACTCTGATTCTTTTAAAATAAACTGACAAGGCTACTGATGACCTTGCCTCCTGCAGGATTTGTCATGCCTTTYGAGTTTCACCAAAGGTGCAACAGCAAGCCCTGATGTGTGCCAGCTCTGCAGATTTAACTGAGACTGAATTTCTAAAGTTCTGCAGGACTAGTCTGGAACATAATAAGAAAAGTCAAAGAAGATCATCCGAACAGTGTTAAAAAAGATTAATTTTAAGGGATTTTTTTAAAAGCACAGCTTTCACAGTATTCTAATAACTCAAGCTACCAGTTTTAGATTCAGCTGAAATATTTTATCTTTGAAAGATAAACGATGAAGAACTTTAACCTTTGATAAAGCCAGAGAGAAGGAAAACAATACTTGTAACGAATATGCAACTAGGTACCTAGCCCAGCTTTTGCTATTCTTTTTTAAAGAATATATGTGTTCCATGTAACTCTGAAATTTTTCAAAAAAAAAGCATTTTGTCAGTATAGGTTAAGTTGATCCACAGTTTACAATGGTAACATTATTCCTTCTGGGGAAAAGTGATAAAAGCAGCAAATTTGACTGACTGACTAATAAAGTATACAGCTTTCATTCCATAAAACTCCAAGAGTTTCTGAAAGAACAAACCAATGAAAAATATGATTGGTAAAAAGGGGAAATTTAATATGTTGTTAGCCAAAGATTTTATTTTAAGAATTCAGTAATGTTGTTTTCCTCTTGGTGGTGATACAGATCTTTGCATATAGCTCAACTCCTCCAGTCAGTCATTAACTCTCAGGAAATGCCCTTTACCATCCGTCATTACAAGATATTAATAAACTAGATAGAATGCTGGGATTTGGACAATCATCTGATGAGTAAATGCCGTGTGCCTTATTTAGAAGTTTTAAATATTAATTAAGACTGTCATCCATTAATACATAAACACAAACACATACATAGAGTTTTCTCTCATTTCTATTACAAGAATGCAGAAAAAAGGTTAAGCTGACAAGGATATATATGGCTGATCATTCATGCTCATCAATGTTCTTACGTCTCTTGAGTGGAAGATTCAAACCTAAAAGTGGTATCATGAAAAGCTTTTATATGCATTCAGTAAACTGTGTATTTCACTGTGAAAACATTGTTGCTGCTGAAGTAGACCCTCTGAAGGGAAAGGGAAGAATCTAAGAGAATACCAAATTGTTCAGTATTAACAATGATGATAACAYTGTATTAGAGTAACTATAACAAATTATCTAAAGAAAGATCATTTCTATTGTGCATCTAGTAAAACTGTACACACAATTCCAATAAAATGATTTGAATTTTGTACTGAAAGAAACTATCTCACTACAGAGATCTGTCTGAAAATGTCATATTAGCTTTTACAAGCTAGTCATTGAAATTGAGCAAAAAATTTCTGAAATGAAATTCCTCATGGAATTATATTTAAGCACASTTTGTAAGCAGAGTATTTTGTTCTTGGAAAAAAAAGCCCAAGTCCTGTGTTGTATTTCCATTAACTGTAATCAYATTAGAGCATCATTTGAATTCAGTGTCACTAGAAGACCATTATATCACACATTCTTGTTAGCACAACTCACCCTTCATCTTTTAAGAGGGAAGTAGAGATCTATTGACCACTGAATAGCCACCATGAGTTCTGCATTTTACTTATCTTTCCATTGAAGTTGAAGAATTGTCAGGATCAAAACATCAAGCAACAAACCGTTATTCAGATAATAATAATTACAAATAAAGAATAGGAAAGTCACAGAAAAATAAGTGTTTATAAAGAATCACCAATAAATAAGTCTTTCCTTATTACCTAACGAATTGCATTCTCGCCCTCCTTGTTTTCTCAAAAGTATGTCCCCCTAAGTTTCAAACTATCCTTTAAGATGGAACATCTTTCAGACCCTCTTATACTGCCTCTGGACATACTGCCGTTTATAACCACATTTTTAAGCACTTTCACATTAGGATGCTAACAGGAATAACTATCTACTCTACTGTAGAACCTTACCCTATCAGCTTTTCTCTTGGTCAGAAATTATTGACAACTATGAGTGTTAACTGCCTTCAGCAGGAAATCAAGTTACTTTAAAATTATTTATAGACCTTTTGGTCTATAACTAGGCTTCTCTGCCTAGTTAGTCATATCCCTTTAGCCTACTACCTTGAGCTATGTATGTAGCTACATTTTAACTACTCAATACCCATTTTTCCCAAAAAAGGGACAGTGTATTGTCATTCATTTCACACATAATCCTTCATGATGCTAGATCAATGCATCCATATAGGAAAGCTTGTACAAATTTTTCTCCTTGTGAACATAGCAATAGCAGGACTGATTACCAAAATGCCCTATCAGTGCTGATCTATCAGTGCCTTCTTTATGTAGCTGAAAAGACAGCATCAGCATCTAGGTAATATCTTTAATTAGACCTGGAAGCTTTAGAAAATTTTCTCAAGTAAATCATAAAGTTTTYTTCTGATCTTAAACCTATTATTCCATTCATTTTTGATCATACAAGGTCACCGCAGTTTCTGAACACAAAGGATCACAATGTGGATTTACAGAAAATAAATTTTTAAAAAATACAGTAGTCGTCTAAATACTGGAACTTCTCTRGAATGTCAACACACAAATCTCCCCCTCTCTGTTACACAGTTTATYTTGTGGCATTTCTTGTATATTTCTAAATCTTAGATGAGAAAAATCATTTATTTTCTCTCTTATGTTCACAATACAGTTTTGGAGATTAAGAARCTGTTCAATCTAGCTTGAGGGAGGAGATTGAGATTTAGGGTTCCTGATTTATAATTTTGGATCTACAAGACCTATCAGCCTGATGATTGGTCTTRAGCACATGGTGCTTCACTACAGTATCTTCCCTCTATATGTATTCTACCACTGTTAAACAGGAGGGGGAAAAAAAAGGAACTATTTGGGGAAAAAAATTCTGGCAGAATTGGAAGACAGTAGCTCTTTTGGGCCTTTCTACACGTGGACACTTACGAAAACTAAAGTATATTAAACCCAAGAACATTGGCTTCACCTCAGACAGATCACTCTTTCCCACCCCTATCTGTAAAACGGTGTTAATGGCTCTAAGTTACTTCATGTGGACTTTTGAAAACTACTGCTGAGATACACACATTGTTAGCATCCATTCAAAAATAAACAGAATAGCAGCTTAAGTTACAGGGTCAACAAAGCAGTGAACAGAAGTACCACTGACCATTTGTTACAATGAAAAAAATCATGTTAATATGAAAGTCTCTGCCCACACCTAGCCTATTCTGCGTATTTTCAAGAATCTAAGCAAATTCCAACTGAGCAGAATGAAAATATAGTTAAAAAATACATTTGTGTTTGAACCAATCTGATTTGTAAGGTCTTAACAAAGTTCATGTACACAGGGATTAATCTGTCATCAAAATAGGCTCCAAAAATCACACTCGATTGGAAATCTGACAGACTGAAGTAGTTCACAATTTTATATCCTAAAAAAATCATCAGGCACAAAAATATTATTCTGTTATCTAACAATTAGAGATGGTCTCAAGYTTAATTCATAGACTGACTCCTTTCCCTTTCACTAGATCCCTCCTCTTGCCACAAGCACTGACTCTAAATAGTGTTCCACCCCATGGTCTGCAGTTGGGGTTTCTCTCTGATTGCATGCTTAATGATACCRTGTGTGATTTTAAAAAATAATTTCTCCGTAATATTTTCCCCAAATTTCCCACTTTATGGCATATGTGTACACTTACATCTGAAGTGAATGGCTCTAATCACATTCAAAGATACCACCAAACAGGTGAACATCAGTCTGTTCCAATTCCTAAATATGCATTTGCCCTTTGTCACCAAGTTGTCCCTAAAAAGAGTTATCATATAATTACTTCTGCACAGTGATTCACTGCCTTATTGCTCTCCACAAATGACAGTATAGAAAGCACTGTAATTACTGTCTACAAACATTTTTCTTTACTGTTTCTTTCAGATGAAATGGACTATTTTGTAAGTGAGAATCAGAAAGCTGCAGTATGCTTTGCTTGGTCCACATACAAAGGAGATTCCTATTGTACTGTAAGAGAACTAAATAATATATAAAGGTGCTAAGTATTGTTTCCTTAAAACAAACAAACACAACCCCCACCCCCAGAGAGAACCTACATCTTTACAGAAATGTCCTAATAGAAAATTCAGTATAAACGCATTATAATCCAGCTGGTCTAAAACTAGAGTTCCAGGAACAGGCTCAAATCAAACATTAAAGCCCTCCATATTTCCAAAAACTAACTGTGTTTATAGAATCCTTCAGATGGTCTAATTGCAGCCCAGAACAAACAGGGTAACTTGCTTGTATTTATTTACATACTTGCTTCAGCACTGCTTCCCCRCAACACACTGTTCAATATACATGASGTAAAGGAAAGCTCACYTTAAGGCAGACAGGAAATACTGTGCACACGCRTACACACAYGCTCACACACACRTGCTCAYGCACACAGAGAGCATCAGCAGCTTCATGTTCCTCTCTAGCTGATGGGGATGAAGATTTCTTAGTGGTAAATACACAYGCATACAGACAATGTGGATCCCTGCAGGAACTGCCAGAGGCACTCACTCTACCCTGCAGCTTGGACATCCAGGGGCCACCTCACAACCCTCTGCACTCCACAGCAGCCAACCGAGACTCAGGGCCGCTTCAGTAACGGCTGCCAACTCTTTTATCCTGCTTGCTGGCTACTCTGGCTCCACAGCCGCTGGCACTCACCCCCTGACGTACGCGTCGGCACGACAGGCGTGCACCACGGTCTCCCCAGCTGCTGCTGGCTCCAGGCACACAGGCCCCTGTGACCCGCAGCCTCCACGCTGGCTGCTGGCACTTGGCCCTCCACACAYGCGTGCAGGCAGAGCAGAGAGCCCTTTGCCCAGGAAAATATACATTAGAAACGAAGTATAATGTGAAGATAGGACAGACTCTGCCGAGCAGGCCAGACATGGCCAGACAAGTGTACTGATCAGTCTCTTTTATCCCCTTATCCTTCTATTTTCCCAAGTTTGCTCGATCCCTCCCTTTCACTGCCTTTGGTGCCTCCCGTAAACATCCCATAATAAGTCCTTTACAACCCCAAATGTTCTTTCCCTGCATCCCGCAATGTGTCCTGTACCCCCGAGGCCGTAACCCCCTCTCTGCCTGGGTTATTGGCACTTCCCCATGTGCCATGTTTCCTCTGTGCTCCTTCGTGTTCCTGCAGATGAGTCTTTAATCGCATAACCTAACAGATTTTTTTTTAAATGCTAGATATGATTGAGTAAATTGTTCTTACTTTCTAAGGAAGATAGTTAGTTTCACAGGTGCTTCCTCTAGAAGATTCTTTAAACTGTTCATAAAGTGTATACAAGAAACTGCAGAAATGCAGTTACATTGCTATAGAAATCTGGCAACTATTATCACTAATATTTATAGGTATAGTTTTAAAGGATTTTGTCATTTGAAAACATATGAGGGACAGAGGAAGGGAGGTTAAATAGCAGAAAGTAATCCTTCAATTAGAACGACAGAGCAGTTTTGCAGAAAATCCCATGGAATTTACTGTGACAGGGTCTCACTTATGGCACAGAAACACAGACTTTTTTTAAAATTTCATTGCCCTTGCTGTTTTATTTTTTTATTTTTATTTTTTTTTGTGGTGGTGGTGTTGTTAAATCATGYCTGGGTCATCTCTTTTAGAATTGTTAGATTCACACAGCTTTAATTAATGCTGAAGTACCTTGGCAGTGCACAGGTATGTGCTTACTCAAAATAACAAGAGTTAGAATATTGTTCCTTGGTCACTGTGCTTCTAAGGCAATTCAGAAGACAGAATGCTTCATCACAACTGTAAAAAGTCATTGCTTTCCTGCTGGCTTTGCACACACAACACACATTCAAGTACTTTGCAGCATTAGTTTCCTAACTGTCAGTGAGAGGGAAACTTTGTCACATTGTTTTGTCCTTTAAGCACTACCTCTCTCTGCTGCATACCTTCACGTACACGTTACATCAAACACGGTGGGACACACTGGACCTACCTTGTACCTACTACACAGTTTCCTCTGACATGCTGTAAGTCATCTTAATATTTTGATAATAAATCAGGACTTATTTTCTCTCTGCCTTGGGACACAAGGAAGCCACTGTTTATGAACTACAGAACTACCTGCTCGTGTGCAGTAGCTATTTGTCCAGATGTGCCACATAAATGGTGCGGTTCCACAAATGATATTCAGACCACATATCTGGATAGTAAAAAGGAATTGCTCTGGGTAACTTAGAGCTATCACAGGCCCAGTTCAATGCAAAATTAGTCTTCATTTTGCTTCAATACTCAGATGCCTTCCATTTTGATTTATTGAGCATGACTGGCATAACTCCTACACAGTTACTTCTGAAAAATTGCTATCCTGAATTATTAACAACCACTATCAGAGTTCAGCAAAATAATAACATTAATTTCACTACAAGCATGTGAATATGTGTGAATCTTTTTGCTCTGGTTATATTATAGAGACTCTCCAGCTGCTACGGACAGTCCTTTCAGACTCTTACAGCACAAAACAGAGCAAAATTTACATGAAAGGTGATGAACTATAGTGCTAAAAAAAAAGAAGAAAGCTAGTGTCCGTTTGCTGTGAGAAAATSTCTGTCCTGAAAGAAAACATTTACTGTATTTTCCTCTATTGTTTGATGTGAGCCTGATCAGAACCTTGTTCTCTCACCTGCCAGTGTTCCCTCACCAGGTCTTTCCTCCCTTGGGGCCAGCAMGGCTCAGCCTGTGATAGTATGCATTTACCTGCACTGCCTGGGAGAAGCCAGAGGCTGCCCGGGTCTGAAGAAAACTGTCTCTAAGATAAGGTAAATTGAAAAGGATGAGTGTCTTTCTAGTATTAGAGATGGAAGAGGGTGCTTTCCAGACTTGAACAGGAAATGTTCAAGTCTTAGTGAAACYAGACTGCTAATTTGGTAAGAATACAGCAGACCAGACCAAGCTGAAATTCCCCATTAACTGAAGTTAAACAGAGGTTACCACTGCGTCCAACTCTGTCATTTAGCTTATTATTCACTAAAAATGATATTTCTCCTATTCAAAATTTTATCCTTTTGGAGTATAGTTATTTTATAAATATATGAAAAGCCTTCCTTTTTATTGTTTTACTCACCTATTTAGAGAAGGACCTTTTTTTGCTTATAGAGAGTACAAAAGGTTATTTTAGTTCTACTACTATGCAGCTAATCTTCATCACAGAAGGTTAAAGTGGTACAATATAATCTTTTCTTTGAAATCACACCCAAGATATAACAAAGGAATAGTTTGAGGAAGACTAGGAATGCAAGTACTGTATTAACTAAAATACCGAATTTTGTACTGCTTTCTGATATATAAAATGGTTTTAATCAGGTGAGAATAACTGATAGCTCACTGCAGTTCARTGCCAGCTAAAATATGAATATGAACATGCAGAACAGTAGCAGAAGTATGTAAGTCTTGAAATGGCTGTCTTCAGAGCCACAACTTTGTCATGTGTCAATGAATGCTAAGACTCATGGTCATTTTTACGTAGGGGCCTTTACTGTTATGAGCTGAATGTATCATATGAAATCAGTAAAATAATCTGGCACAGTAAGCCACTGTGAACCCACTAAATTTTCCATAGACCATCATAAATCCTTATCAGCTCTCTTCTCAGTTAACTGCCTTTGATAGCAACAGCACCAGAAAGTAAGGAATTGCAGACCTGGACTCAGTGTTAGCAAACATTTCTCACAGATGATGATCTATATGTAAAACTAATTTTGATGGATCAGGATATATTTTTCTGTTTAAAAAAGAAAGTTATATTAAGATTTATAAACATCATTAATTGATAGTTTGCAATTTGCATGAGGAATAAAGTCAGTCCCAGGCTGAGATAATAGAAGAAAAGTAAATGAACTATTTTGAACAAAAAACGTTCAGCAGTATCACTAAGGACATAACAATAGATCCATAACAAAAGGGAAATCTGGAATCTCAAGAGTTCTACTCAAGAAGCTAAGGAAGGATAGTATCAAATAGCCACAGTTACATAGAAGCATGAAACACCCACAGAGATGGTCACTGCTTGGTCTCTTGAATTTTCTAAGAAAACTTCAGGCTACACTGAAATCAATGGCAAAAAATAATTTTGCCCTGTGTGCATTTGTGGAAAAGCTGTGCCTCACTCAATTCTCTGTGCTATGCTTTTGCTCCAAGTCTCTACATACAGRTTTGTCCCTAATAGGGAAAGAATTTGAAAGAATTTAAATCAGAARTACAATCCTCAAAAGCTAAAAATTCTGTGTTACAAATTTTTTTACTATTTCAGGTTTTACTGACCTCTGTACGTACGTAATCAAACTTGTTATGCTTAATAAAAAAAAGTCAAAGTTCAAGCCACTCTGGAATACTCACCTCTTGGTTTCAAAATACGAATGAGTTTGAAAGGAACAGTCTGTTAAAATAAAAATAACCTATGTATGTACTGCTAGTGAACAGTAGGTAGTACTGTTCAGCTTTCCACAGAAGAAAGCATAATGAAGCAGTCTGGACGTAGAAACTTTGACTGATTAAAAGGTGAAAGGAAACCAAATGAGGAACAACTTTACATCTTAGCTTTAATGTCACATGATGTGAAATGTAGAARTAAATTTAATTAAATAACATATACAGAGTGATCAGACTTCAGTCACGACAGCAACAAGCTACTGTAGTGCTTACGATTATCATATATTCGGTGCCACGAGACAGATCTGATTAGAACCTGACATCAGCAAGCTCCGCTTCAGGATTGTACTTGCCGGGATTATTTCACTCCTGTGCACTGAGTAATTGCAAATTTCCTAGTCCCCATGTTTGGAAATGTGTTTCCTTGAAACTCAGATGACCAGCAAGAAACATATACAGAAACACAAAGCAAATTTATTTATCATTTAGATTCCCCTTCCTACTCATCTGTTCTTTTCTCTTGCTAAGTGRCCTTTTGCGTCTGTTCCATCAATTAAGTTAGCTTGATTGCCTGTGTGCTTCTTTCACCACCTTTATTCTTTCCTCCTAATCGCAGAGCGCAGACCCTGAATTTATACCTTYATTGTCAGTTCTCAGTCCCATTCAGAGAGGCGACATGAAGACTCACCAAATATTTATGGGATATACTCAGATATCGTGGTAATAACTAGAACAGCAGCTCCTGTACCTCCTTGCTAGGCAGCATTACACTAACATCCTTCCTGTGTAATTTTACATGCCAAGAAAAAAGTATTCATCTGTGGCATAGGTGTTAGTTTGTGTACAGATGTGCCATCTATAGAAGTGCTTGGAACAAGAAGTATCTATCTAGTCCCCTTTCCATACAACWGTTTCTCTCTGTATAGATCTTATTTGTAGAACCTGCAGAGCTGTATTTAGACATGCAGTTAACTGAGATCATAAACTAAAATTAAATTTCTTTTATGATGAATATTTCCTAATTAATAAAAAAAGTTAACTAATTCTTAATTTTTATTAAACATACTTCCTTTGATTTGATTTACACTATAATAAACCTGTCATGTTCGTGCAGCACTAAAATGATTTCTTTTCTATCCTCCTCCTGGAAGTCTTGTCACTCAATCTGGAATATAAAGTGCAGCATCTGCATTAGTATTCACTGTGTGCATTGCAACATTGACCTATTGTCTCAAGTGATTTTACTATTTTAGAAAGATGTGGATTAAACTCCATGGCAACATAGAGCTTAATAGTGACAGGGCAATAGCTGCTGAAATAAAAAAAAATGAAAAAAAATCATGTCCTCTGAGACCACAGATCTACATTAAAAATCATTGTAGCAGCACGCAGTTACCTRTGTAACAAGCTCCAATTTATCAAAATGCTTTATTATTCTTTATTATTCTTTAGTATTCTTTTATACTTAAAGAATAATAATAAAGAATAATAACAATCCTCTCTGAGAATTGTTTAAAATGGTTCTCTCCTTTATAATAATTTGGTTTGACCACTACAAATGCCATTCCAATTATTAACTATCAAAAAATGACTTCGTGGTCAACTGATAACTTTGTTTACTTCCTCCATTACCTGGTGTTTAATCCAAGCAATGTCAAGTGTCATCACTTAATGGGACAAATGAYCTGGATCACAAGTTCCCACAATCCTCAAGCAGACAGTTAACATCTAATCAGTAAGGCAGAATTTAAAATAGTTTGTAGGGATCTATTCTGAAGTTCAGYCTGTTCGACCTTCATGTCTCTGTTTCCCAGGGTCTCCAGCTGTAAACTGGGTAACAGAAAATATAAGGTAGTTGCTGCAGGGATACTGCTGTTTGCTTGACTAATGCCTACTGCATGACAGACCAGCACTACTCTGACTGCCACATAGAATCACAGAATCAGTAAGGTTGGAAGGGACCTCTGGAGATCAACTAGTCCAACCTTCCTGCTCAGCAGAGTCACCTAGAGCATGTTAGGGTTGTGTCCAGGCGGGCCTTAAATATCTCCAGAGAAGGAGACTCCACAACCTCTCTGGGCAACCTGTGCCAGTGCTCCGTCACTCTCACAGGGAAGAAATTCCCCCTCACGCTCAGGCAGAACTGCCTGTGGTTCAGTTTCTGCCCATTGCCTCTTGTCCTGTCACATGGGACAACTGAAAAGAGTTTGTCCCCATCCCCTTGACACCCTCCCTYCAGGTACTTGTACACATTGATAAGATCCCCCCTCAGTCTTCTCTTCCCCAGGCTGAAGAGGCCCAGCTCTCACAGCCGTTCCTCATAGGGCAGGTGCTCCAGCCCTCTGGTCATCTTTGTAGTCCTACACTGGACTCTCTGCAGTAGCTCCATGTCTCTCTTGTMSTGGGGAGCCCAGAACTGGACACAGGACTCCAGATGAGGCCTCCCCAGGGCTGAGTAGAGGKGCAGGATCACCTCCCTCCACCTGCTGGCAACASTCTTCCTAATACATCTTTATTAGATTACTGATATAAGTTTAAAGTACCCCAGATTCTTAGAAGCTGTGTGTACTGTATGAACAAGATGTTATTAGTAAGTTATCTATGTTTGAGAAAGAATTGCTCTTTGCTATAAAAATAATAATGTGATTGCAGTATASAGAAATGGGTGTTACACCTAAAATATAGCCTTCCAAAAATACTCTACTATTTWTTCTATCTTTCTAGCTGCAAAAGCTATCAGAGTTATGTCAGAGAACAAATGAATGACTTTGATCTCAAAAAGTCAAACTAGGATTGGAGAGGGTATATAATATAAATCATTAAAACATTTGGGGATTTATTAATCACTGGAGGTATGCAAAGATGAATTCTAAGTTGAATTAGAGTTTTTTTTTTGTTTTTTTTTGTTTTTTTTTTAATTTCAGTCTAGGACAATGCTGCTTAATGCATACCCAGGGGAGCCAGAGAGGATAGTGCTTCAGAAGCAGTCAGTGTTGTTTCTTAATAAAACCAGGAAGATCCGCAAGGGGCAGGACTTCTATAAGCAGTGTATGTGGCATGATCTGGACCAATATATTGGTACCGTGGTAAGAAGGAAGAGGGGAAATATTTAGAAATTGGAATAATGTTAATTTCAAGAAATTTTTGTAAAAATGTTAGATTTGAGGTAAAGTTGTCTAATGGTAAGTATGGGAGGTATTAGAATGGAAGAGGAAATGYCTAGGGAGATCATGCAATCTTCAGAGGATTTTTTTAGAAAGTTAGACAAAWCTCTTTCAGGAATAATATAGGAATAATTGATATTACCTTGCAATGTGGGGTAGTCTACATTAGAGAACCTTTCTGGCATCTGCTGCCAACCACAGTTTAAACAYGCTATCTCATGGTCACTGATGTAGATTTGGATTAGCATCCATGACAAACTTGTCCAGTTATGGTACACTGGCACTGGAGCCAAGCTGATATCCTGAGTCCCTTTCCAGTTCTATTTTTCTGTGRAAGTCCGCTAAACACTTAGGCAGTRGAATCCTTAAACATATCAAGCTTTTAACCAGTTCAGTATACATCAAATGCCACRGTGGGGGAGAGAGTGCATAGAGCAGAGAAAGCTCTGAGCTGGGAACTATGCTTGGTTCCTGTAGTCCATTGTCACATTGAGCCAGAGAACATGTCTGAACATACAAAGACAAAACTCTTATTTCTATTTAAACCTCCTGCACTACTTCCACTGAAATTAGGTCAGAAAATAGTAGACACTTGAATCAGTTAATCAAATAAAAATTAAATGTAAATAAAGTATAACATTAGCTTTCCTGATCCTCAGTAAGAGAACGATTTCACGGATCTCAGCACCTCTTTCCTGCTGTTTCTAATAGCACTTTAATTGCTCTTTCCTCAGATAATTTTGTTTCTGAACAGTTGGAGAGTGTAAAGATTTGAACACTCTGCTTCCGTAATGAGGTCAGAKGCAATATAACCATGCTAGAAGCCCAGTTTGAAACAAACCACAAGGTATTCCTTAGTAGCAATAAAAGCAGCAGGGAATCTGGTCTGTCCCCTGGCTACATCAACCTAGTCAACAATTAACTCATTACTGAAGATGAACCAGCATATTTTCCCCAAGATACTACCAAAACAACAGAGAAAAATAGAGAAAACATGTTCAAGAACAGTRTACTTTTCGAATTTATGAAAAGAAATTAAAGTGTTTTCTTACTCCTCCTTTGTCTGAGTATTTATAAGCCTTTTCCTTTTCAAAGGACTATAATGAATTTGGAAATTAGAAAAGCAAATTAGAACTGTGATTCTCAAATTAGAAAWAACTCAGTGAGGAGTTTGGTCTCAYTGTGAAACCAAAATAGTTTTGAGAACATAAATATAAAATTGAACTGTTTAATATCTATCGCAGCTTGGGCTCAGACACCGATTCTAATATTTTAAATTAGCAGCCCTTCTTGTCTTAATATAGTGTCAGATCATAACATAAGTTACGTTAAAAGTTTATAGCTGTTGCTTTTAATATGTATTCTGGTACACAGGAAGGAAACTAGAATTTCTACAAGAAATGCTTTTAAAACAAACAAGTGAAACCAACTCTAAATCAGTGTTCTCCAGGATTTTAAAGAGTCCTAGAAATTCTGACTYACATTCCCTTGTTATGTATGACCCAGTCATCTTGGAAACCACGGTTCAGAACTTGGAGAAGTTTTTTCCTGGCTAGATAAAAAGAAACTGCAGGGTTTTCTAAAGCAAACTGTACATTTTGTGTGTAGTCGAAACATACCAGAACAGATTACTTGGAGTAAGCTGCTATGTGGGCACCACATCMTCCTTTTAAGGATTCCATAAAAATTTTGGTAAGTTCCCAAGTGAGACAAACCATTACAGAGCACTTATGGAAAGTGAAATTAGAATAAGCAATTTCAGTTCTTAGAATCTGCATGGAATGCCTCCTTGACCTATGCAATCAAATAATAAAATAGTACATCATTTCCACATCTAGAAACTATTTACAATAAATCATATGCAAATCATTCAAAATACAAACTTACTCAATCATTACTTTTTTTTCTAACAGAGTTGACAAAAATACCAGATAATAATAATTCAGATAATAATTCTGTGGTGAAACCTAAGTATTTTACCATCGTAAAGACGGTACAGGCTGAAAGGGCATGAGAGATGGAGGCAGCACGGAAGACTTATGTTCATAGGATTCCTCTGATAGACAAATAAAAGATTTCGTAGTGTAGTAACCATCCATCATACTTAAGAAATAGGGGAGATGAAGGGAAAAATAAAATCTTCTTATCTCACAAAAACAGAAACTATGTCAGCTGTTTGTTCCAGAATGTAAAGATACTTGAGTCTACATTACAGAAGGACAGGCATTTCTTACTTCAAAAGTGCAAAAGGGAACCATAGTATGCAATATACTCCTTTGGAATGAGGTCTTTGGAGTAAGAATCAGATTGTCCCTCATGGGATGATTCTGTAAAATCAAGATTTACAGCTKGTAGTGGGTTCCTATTTTTAGTGTTTGCTTCATAGTAAACATCATTGTAATCTAGAAGTTTCACAACATTAAAAAACAGAACCAGCGTTACATTTTTTTGTGGTGCCTGCTTAGGTTTTTTAATCCTTTTATTCATAGCATGGCTAAAGTCATTTTTCATTAGGAAGATTTACGCGTTTTTATTTTCAGAATTGCTTTTTACTGTAAGGGATAACAAAATCTGTCCAAGATTCCTAATTCCCATAGCCACTATCCATTAAACCACTTACATTAATATAATTACACGGAACAGCAATAAAAAGGGGAAGATGGATAGAGAATATCAGAATAATCTGAAGCTAATATAATAGACAGAACCATCGCATTATGGCCTCCCATTTCCCAGCTATTCTATTTACTTCCCTTTTGAAAGATTGAGTATGAATAAAGTATGCATCCCTTTGGCCAAAGCTGTCTTTTCTTTTCAGATCCTTCTACTCTAATGAGAGATTTTAAGAGACATATATGGCAATTAAGCAACTCTACGCACACCTCTTAAATCCCACATGTCCCTCCATCATTCAACCTGTCTGGTTCATTTTGCAGTTGGCACAAGGGTAATCCCAGGTGAGTACACACCATTGAAAGATAATTCCAGGTGAGTACATGCTATTAAGATAAAAGAGAAGCTCAGCTGGTTTGTTTTTATTTAAGAAATCATGTTGGTAATATAACAAGTCTGAGGCTAAGCTAGTATTGACAGCAAACAACTCCTTCAAGATTCATTGGTGTCTCAGTTTTACTTCAGATACAGTTCCACAGTTCTGCTTAAAGTTCATCGTGGACAAAGTTATGATAGTTTCACCATTAAATCATCAATCTGAATCAGCACTTAATCCCTGTATATCTAATTTACACCACTACACAAAAGGAACTCACCTTTCTGAAAAAGTGTTCTAACAGGTTTTAGAATATTAATACATGTATGTTTAATCAGTTGCTATAGTTCTCAATTGCAGCTGCTCACCTTACAAACATAACTCAAAATGAATGACAGCATCATCTCACCACAACTCAAGACTAAAATAGCAAAAAAGCTTATTCCTGAAGCTTCCCTAAGTAATGCTACCAAGTAGCGTGAACAGTAACTTTGTTTTCCTCCTTTGTGAAAGGTTGTTATTTTTAAAAAGTATCACATGATCTTTTGTACATATCATTGACTTTATGACCGTAGTGGGTTTAATGAAATACAGCTTTAGTTCAGTTATGATTAATAGATCGCTTTTGGCCAACATCGAGTTATGTGGTCTCTCTGTTGTGAAAAAGTTCTCTTTTGAGGCCTGCCATGTTGAACGATGGTGTTTGCAGTCCTGCTGCACAACTTACCAGTCAAGGGATTAACCRTATCAACTGGTTTCGATAAGCTTTTAACAGCCACACATTGGAATCAGGCTTCTGAACCAAAATTCTGCAGGAGATTTCAAGCTTGAAATCTGTTTCACTCTTTAATATGTTCTATATTCAATGAAACAAGGATTTTTGTTCTTACTGCCTGCTTGTAAATGGAACTTATGAGAGTGTCATAGGATATCTTATTACTTGTATTTCTCCAGAATACATCCAGTCCCCCTCAAATTCAGAGATCTTTTTTTTGTTTGGTTGGGGGTTTTTTATATCAAAGCAGAAGTTTTTGTAAAGCTTTTTCTAAGGACAAAAACTGTTTTTCCTTTATAACATCAAAGCAATTTGTGTTAGGCGAAACAGTCATAATGAAAACTTTGTATGCAATGTAGTAATTAACCCCCACAAAACCCTGACAAGATGGTACAGAGTATCTTATTTAAATTAAATGTTAGCCAAAATCATAAGCCAAAAGGCGTGCACACACATACGTATCTTTGTTTCCAGTCTCTTTCTGTCATGGATCAGATTTTGACACAAACACATACAATTCCTATTTCAACTCCCCAGGGCTTGGCAGGAGTCCTCCCTATTTATGCTATCTGAGTTCATTACCTTCATTTCTTCACGTGTTTTTGCAAAGCACTGCATATAAGAAATCATGGCATACCTGTAGTAAATGCTACAGGTATGGTCACCCTAGTTGCAAGGTCTTGCATAAGGTGATAGAGGAAGATGTCCCCTCTGCCCGTCCATCTCCATCAGTGCAGAGACATACCCAGTGCAGCCCACCTGAGTTTACATACTGTTGACATTTTCTCTGAGAGGATTTGAGTTGGGTTAATCTTGCTGTCTAGCATCCAAATGAAAGGTCCTTGAAGTGCACACTTAAAACGTTCCTAGCATTTACAAAATGACTCCAGCTTTAAGATCAAAATTGACTTACAAAATCACTAGTTTGCTTTTCCATGAAAAAGTAGTTGTAAGGCTTTGCAGGTGTAAGAGAGAACAGGACCCTTCTCCTTCTGCATATAAGCACAAGCTTTTTCCAGCACAGCTCCTGCTTCAGAATTGATCAAAATTTACTTACTTTTTTTTTTTTTTTTTTTTTTTTGGTATAGTTATCTGAAGAAGGAAAAATAATACCAAAAGATCAGGTAATTACTTAAGCCATAAAAGCCTTAAAATTTCTCTCTTTCTCCCAACTCAAAAAATTTTGTAATCTTATCCTGCCTTTCGATGATGTTAGAATGGCCTCCTTGTGAGAACCTAGCACAATCTYTGCATGTCACATTAAAAATAAGCCATACAGGTATTTTTGGAAAGAAAAAATATGGAGGAAAACCTATGAATATAAGTATACTTATTTAAAATGTTTTAGAAATGTGCTGTACATCTAATTTAAAGCACAACAGATCAAGGAAGTGACATCTTCTTAATCAGAAGAGAAACTGTGAGATGAAGCTTTTTTCCCTATCTCTAATAAGTTTCTTTTAACTCTTCTAGGTGCTAATGAAATGGGAATCTTTYGGCTTCTGCCTCTATTAGATTATTTATTTATATGTTAGCAATTTCTTCCAAGTATAAAGGCAGGGAATCTCTCTCATTCTCTCCATTTTTATTAAAGGGAAAATCTKAAATTTATGACTAGGATTTTGAATTTCATCTTATGTTTTGCACTCTGAGATAGTTTTTGAACAGACGTGTATTTGACAMAAATTTCTTAAAATATCTAACACTCAAGCAATACCTGTTAAAGTCTTCTAATGGATTCCACAGTAAAAGATCAAAGCAAATGTGTGTCAGTGCCACCTAGAATTAAASTGCAACTTCAGCACACACGACTGAGTTAACTCATTAGCTTTTAATGAACTATTAAAATCCTCAGAGATCAGTAACTGTGACTATTTCTGTTAGATTGGCTCAGTTTAGGTCAATTYTATGTTTTGGAATAAACAACTTTGGAAAAACTAGAAACAGTCAAAACAGAGAAAATGTAAGCTATATCTGGCCTTATTACAATTAAAGTATTTTCGCAGTGACTCCTCAAMATTACCCTTGCATTACCTTTCCTTTGCACTGAAACACTATTGCAATAGGAAAATTACAACAGAGGCATGAAGTTGAGCTGTCCTGTACCTTCAGGTTCCAGTCAGAGTTTTGCACTGAGATCACTGAAGTGAAAAACAGAAATGAAGAGGTAACTCCACTTAGAATAAGAATAAAAGCATAGTGTAGYCCTGACAGATTAATGTATCATCAAAATTCCCTGTATAATTTAGGATTTACAWAAATGTATAATTTATCTGTTCTGGACAATGGGATGTACTACTTGGGGTGACATTTGTTTGCTTTTTCATGGAGATATTAACATTTCTGCTATTTTAACTCCCTGAAAAAGTGCTCTCCCTGAAAAATCRATTCAGCCCGAATTTTCGCAAGTTTACTGATAGGAAGTTGTATATATGTATTTTTTCCGTCATTATATACTCCCAGCTTAAGTATTACTGTTATTTCATTTTAAATCTAAAACCACCAGATTTTCTGCTCTGACTAACCTGAGGAAAACATTGCCTTTCACATACACTTCAACCAGACCCCATTTGTACTGCCAGACGCTCCAATAATGCAGATCTGATCTTAATGATAGCTTACTATGGCCTTAGTCTCTCAACTCAAGAAATTTCAAGCTGAGCTGTCAGGTTCACTTGAGATATTTTAACAATTATGCAAAACAAACTGTTATCCTTTCCTTAAGCACATATAAAATGTTTCTGGCTAGAAACAGCTAGATAATATTCTCCTTAGGCAAAAAAAGACCAAGAGCAATTGCATTGGTTTATCTAGTTTCAGCTGAATGCATCCAGACAGAATCCTTTTATGTACTTGCTCCTCAGTTTGCTGTTAAACCATTAATTCAGGCTGCTGACCTTGGGAGATAAAAGACACAAAGTAGGAAGAACTTCAGGGCCACAACTGAGTACAGGTAATTTATTTTACCACTCTAGCCTCTTTTCTGCTCTCATATAGTCCAAACTCTCCTTTTCACATCTCTTCTATCACACTGCAATATTTTGTAGGTTCTCCACTCAGTGCTATACTGATCTCTCGCAGCCCAGGGCATTTCACCCTCACCCCTTTAGTCCCACATTTTGCCACAACCTCACTGGTTCGCATCCCTTCCTCAGACTGACATATTCTCATTCCCTCTTGACTGTGTCACAGCTCAGAACAAAGCTGCTCCCACTGCTGAAGTGCTGAGGGTACAGCTCCACTTCTCACAAATTTCCACCTAAGCCAATCAGACACGCGCCGAGGAGATTAGCYTGCCACAGGCTCTATCTAGGAAAAAGAACAGCAAGAGCAGCTCCAGAATGCAAAGACCCACTGGATCAGACCCAAAGAAGCTTGCATTTCCCAAATACATTTTCATCTTTACAGGCAGCCTGCTTTCTACTCAGTCCCTGAATGTAGCGCTCCACAGATACCATATCCTTTGCCCGTATTGCTGCTGTTTGCTGCATGAAGTCTATGTTAAGAGGAATAGGACCAAGAGCTTGTAGCAGGTTAGGCTGAAATAGCTGCAGTTATACAGAGAGGTCTACAGAGACAGCAGGTTAATATACTATCTACCTAAGAATGAGACTATAGAGAAATATTGTCCCGCTAGCCTTTAATAGTTCCACTTCATGGTACATTTACTATACAACTATTTATTTTCTCTTTAATTCCACTAGCACTTTTGGACACAGATAGCCAACTGCTCTTCAGTTTGGATTTACAGTATCTCCTTGTTGTCTAGGAAGGAAAAACAAAATGCAGATTAATAGACACACTGGTAATAAAATGGGTCACATGCACCTTATTACCAAAGTTCCATGTTAATGTTAGATCTTACATTTTTATTTTTATCAACAGTCAAGAGACAAAAAACTAAAAAAAAAGTTCTTATTGATAAGATTTTAGTCTGCTTTTCTAGTAGCAGAATACATTGTCAGCAAGTAGTGTTTTTGCKTTCAAATGCCATTTCTTGAACTGGATATTTAACAAAATTGATATACCACTATGCAACCAACTTGCCTAATAAATAAAATACTGCAAATGAAAATGAATGCAATTTTGATCCACTGTTACAAATTGTTTCTATAAGCCAGAAGTCAACTTTCTGTGCTGCTGAKAGCAATAGTGGCTTTGGTAATTCAGATCACTTGGCAGACACTAACATTARTTATGCAAGTTTTCATCCTCAAATAGATTCTCAAGCAAATTAATTTTACTGAATCCATTTTACTAAATCCATACAGGAGTGCCTTTTCCCAGATTGCCTTGACAGTAGTTTCTGCCTCCCTTACTGAAATTAAACAAAACTAGATAATTCTGATAACTGTCAGTCAACTARTATCCTCCTGACAGCTATCATGCAGTCAGACTTGAAACACTTCTATGCGATGTGTCGTAATCCACAGGTCTGTGAACTGCTCTGAGTGCTAATAAAATGTATTAGACTTCTTACAAACATGAGCTGAGCTAATGAACTTGTTGGATGGTCTGTTACGCAAATAAGGACTAACACTTCCTGAAAACCAAATTCAACAATATCATTTTAAAGGCTTATGCTGCCAACACAGCTTTCATAATATGACCTGCAACATGTTAACCATACAAAACCCTTTCATTTTAAGGTAGCCAGTGGTTATGAGCTGTGACATTGATAATGTTCTTTCCTCTCTGACGCTTTCCATCTGGCAATTTCCTTATTCTTTGCAAAACTCGGTATTTTAATATTCACCCAATTTTAGAGAGAGGGGAAAAAATCAAGGTTCTTGGAAATAAAGTGATGTCTCATTGACAGTAAGACATTAGGATACTCAGAAATAAAAGCTAAGCTTTCCTGTCATGGATTTTAAATTTTAAACTGTTCTGTCTCTCTTTAATATAAAAGAATTTATTTTGCTAGTGAAATGTCTCACATTCCATGTACTCAAATTCCTTTGCAAGCTATATATAAAACTTACAGCACAGTGGTGAAACACAGCAATACCTTAATCCCCATTTTAGCAGTGTAGAAAAGTTAGGCCATTTGACCATGATCACATAGTGAAGCTGTGTCAGAATACAGTACTTCATCTACTCCTWTACTTGGCATCAATGACAGAAAATCTACCTCAAGAGGTCTTGTGGACCATCTGTTCAGATAACTATCTAATTATAACATTAACTATTAAAATAAATCAACCTCCTCAAGTCTGAAGAATAGAATTTGTATCTCAGAAGAATATTTCTTTTCTTTTTTCAGAGTTTTCACTTTGAGTTTTAGCAGAAAGGGGATAAAGGGATTATCCAAACACTCTGAAGCTCCAAACAGATCAGATTTTAAGGTCAGAATAGTTTYAATTTTATCTGAGTCTCTCTTCTCATTCCCAATCTAGTACATAATGCCCTGAATGCCAGAAAACCAAGTTATTACTTTCTGTTTAGGCTCTTTCAGTAATGACTCCAATGTGAGCTCCAGGAGCTTTACTTGCTGTGGTTTCAGATGTTATTGACTGCTCCCTGCTTCCCAAACAATCCTTTCCATGGTCTTCAGTATTGTCACAGAATTTCAAACTGCTGGTAAATGTGAGCTAATGGCTTTTCACTGAGGTGGTTTAAGGAACGTTGATACAAACCATCTCACCAGCAGAGGCTGAGGGGAAGAGGCTTCCAGAAGAAAAACAGTGATAAGCTGCTAGGCAAGATGCTTGGTAAGTACTGATAAGCCACAGCAACAAGATCTGGAAAAGGTACTCTAGTGGTAGTCAAAAGCTTTCTCACGTAAGTGAGTAGGCCACTAACTACTCCAGTTATCCACCATGGGTGCCATATGTGTTGAGAACTTACAAGCTTTCCATATGGTCATGTTTCCTTCAGAAGGTAATATTCCTCATCCACTTCTATGCCCTCTCTCTTTTCTTCTTCTTAAAATGCCTTCTTCCAACCTGTCCTGTACTCATCTTCTTCAGCTCTTCTCTGAGGCTAGCTGTTCAAAAAAACTGTGAAAGGAGAAAATCTAACAGGCACTCATTTAATTCATTTATGCACTAGCAAACTTTTGTATTTATAAAGGCAATGTGTGTTGCTTCTCAGCTTCTGAGAGGTCAAGCAATGTGTACATCCTTTCAGTGATAGTCAGCCAATTAGCCATACCTCTTGGCTTGAGAAGTCGGGATGAGCAACACTTCAGTTTAGGGGTGCATGCCTGTCAGCTGGCTAGTCAGACGCTATGCTTCTGCTTCAGAATCACAGATCAAAGGCCAAAGAAGTTGCTGTGTAGGCCTGTTTGGCCCTCAGATGGTATGTTGCAAAAACTTGGTACATAGCTTGCTTTCAGTTTAAAAGGGGGATGGTTTAGACTCCAAATCAGGAATCTGTCCAACTGGATATTTCAGTCCAATCTGTACAGCCGGGTATCTGTCCGACTGAATATCACAGCTGGGCAGTTCAGAGAAGATTTCTGCTTCATAATAGCTGTAACTTAAACACAAAAAAAGTAAACATGCTAGATTAGATGAGAAGCAGAACAATGAATAACATGGAGAATACAGAAAACCTGTTCAAATCACCTGAAGCAGAAATATATACAGTTAAACTACCCCTTAAAAAAAAGAAAAGAAAAGAAAAAGGCTGAATTGGGCATGGAAAAGCAGGCACACAAAAACTGGGAAGTCTAGTATTGAACACTGTAAAAAACATGACAAAGGGGTCATGATAGGATTTGATAATTAATATGGTAAGGGTGATACATCAGGAAYTTCTGTCTTGTCAATCTCGTAACAGAAGAGCACAGGGATTTTCAATGAAACTAAGWATAAATTCCAAAGCGGCAAAAGACTTTTTCCCAAATAGCATATAGTAAAATTCTAGAGCCCACAGCCACATAACCCCAAAATTTAGTTGGAACAAGAAAGTTTAGACACTTGCATATATTAAAAAATCTAGTTATAATTAATGCTTCACGGATATTAACTTCAGACACTCATAGTAATCTCCAGCTCTAAGAGGTCAGGATGAGACTTAACATGATGGACAGGTCATACCACATCTATTAACACCCTACAAGACCTTCCTCTAAGGCTTTGGCCATTGTAGGCCATTGTAGATAGTTACTAGGTATGAACATCCACTGATAAGATCCTGCACTCTGTTTGATGGTCCCAGAAACTTCACTGGGCTTAGGGTTACTGAAGATTAGTATCTATTACAGGACAAGGTCGGATGCCTTTGCCTGCAGTGAAGACATAGAGCAGCCACGTGATCCAGACTCTGGTGTCCTGAGATTCTGCTGTCTAAACTATGCAGAAATATCTGATATACTTCTCATTTTTGTGAAGAGTAGAGTARTAGTTTCAGACAACATCTGACAAGAACTGAGAAGATAGGTGGTGGAGAAAGCTTTCCAAGAAGGAACAAAGAGAGACAGGTAGAAGTTTAGCTACTGCTGCCCATGGTTGGGTAGATTTGCTAACTATCTGTCCACCCTGAGAAAACAAAATGAACCTTTAGTCTTCCTACTAAATCAATTTACAGTACTGTTCAACTGAAACTCTGTAGAAAATAAGCAACAGCTAGAACTGGCAAAGTAGCTCATCACTGAACATAACAAGAAAGCCAACTGCTCTGAGCTAATAGCAGTTCTCAAAAAGCCGCTCCAGCAGTTAGTCAGCAGGATAGACAGACCCCTACCCAGACCCTGACACTTCAGATCATCAACAAGGACACAGCAAAGAAGCTCTGCTTTTCTAATGCCTTGCAAAGTATGAAAACTCTTTTATAGGCCAGTTGGTCTGTCTTTATGAAAACCTTGAAACAAGGTAGCCCTGCAGTGATGCCTTAATGTAGGCCAGAAACTATATCCAGGGTTTCTCTAAGTCATAAACTAYGGAAGTCATAAACTAAAGGTTCAACACAAATTTTAAAATGTGCAAGTTGTTTTATGGCCAACAATATTGGTGAYTGCAAAGGTTATACTAACAGTAAACAAATCTTCAGCTTCAGGTCTTTGACTTCTCGTTCCTTGCATAAAGTAATTCAGCTTCTATCAAGGCTAGGCACAAAACCACGATGACAAAACAAGAAAGGACAAAACTAATGTCCTCATCTGAGAACACAAATTTGTATAAGTACCTGAAGGGAGGATGTCAAGGGGACAGGGCCAAACTCTTTTCAGTTGCCCCATGTGACAGGACAAGAGGCAATGGGCAGAAACTGAAGCACAGGAAGTTCTGCCTGGACCGTGAGGGGGAATTCCTTCCCTGTGAGAGTGACAGAGCCCTGGAGCAGGTTTCCCAGAGAGGTTGTGSAGTCTCCTTCTCTGGAGATCTTCAAGGCCTGCCTGGATGTAACCCTGCCTAACATGCTCTAGGTGACCCTGCTGAGCAGGGAGGTTGGACTAGATGATCTCCAGAAGTCCCTTCCAACCTGATTCTGTGATTCGATGATTCTATGATTAAGCTCTAGGAAAAAAAAATATCTGCTGGACATAGAAACTGTGTTTCATGGATGTTAAAATTTGTTGCAGAGAGAAAACAGAGCCCTGTGTTCCCATGAAAAACATCACCAATTCGTAATTACACTCAGCATGCAGGGAAAGGAGACAGTTTCCAGGCTTAGTCAAGGGATTCATTAAATCCACTATAAAAATGTAATCTTAAGAAATATTCTGGTGGTTTGTCAGCTTTACTTGGGATCTCTCTGGAAAACATCTTTGTAATAYTTATTACATAGGTTTTCATTTACTGTAGAAATATAGGGAAAAGGCTTTCTAATCTGTTGATAAATCAATGCTCAGCATAGGGCTGCATGCTCCTAGACAGAAAAAAAAAGTTATAAGAAATTGTTTCTGAACTTCCTTGAAGCTTATAAAAGTGCTATTACAATCTGAAGRAAGCTTGAAAAGATTCATTGCTCATTCTCGTAGACTTCCCATGATGAATAAGAGAAGGTCCATTAAAATTCTCCTGCTGCTGCCACCACTTCAGGAAGCTTTTGGAGGATAAATACTGCTTCTACTTAAACTCAACAGGTGTGGAAAGAATGATTTGCATTTTGAGATATAATTTTCAGTCTTATTTATTACTTAACTTAAAGGGACATTGCTTGCTCTTGTAAGGCAAACCCATAATAGAAAATACAATATATTCTTTCACAGATATTCAAAGCACTGGCTGCTGTTGTTAAGAATAACAGTGCTCTGAATGAGAGACAGAACTGGTCAGCTTTAATTTTCCTCTCATAGACCCTATCAGCTGCATTCCCTTCCCTTCTGATGATAATCACTGCTCCCACAGTGGATTTAACCTGTGAACATGACTCACTCCCTGCAGGCCAAAATCAAGTGCATTAGCTAATGCAGATAAATACATTTAAATGTCACCTTCTGGTATATATGTGGCTTTATTCATATTTCAGAATAAAAATTATTTCTATGAAATTAGCTGATTTTCATTTTTAACCAATTAAAACTAAAATAGGATGATTTTCTTCCAAAATATATGTCCGCATGCAAACAAACAATCTGGATCAGAATCAGTATCATCATTTTAGTCTGAGCTTGCACTGGGCTTGCTCTTGCAACACTGAAAGATCAGTAAAACAGGATGTCAGCTGCATGATGAGGAAGATAATGAAATGTTATATATTAGAAGGGTGCATAATGCAGGAACGACAGCTTTTTTGTTTTTTTGTTCTTTACATTTTGCTACTTTTATGGCAGCATCAAATTATATAGCACTACCTGCATTCAGAGGATAAAGCACATCTCCGAGTTTGTCAGTAGGTTCACAGCAACATACAGGGATAGGTCTTGATCTTGGCTATACTGTAACAAACGTATTTTGACTAATCTCATTGAATTCAGTTGCTTCCACCCATAAGACAAAGTATTAATTATTTATATTATAAAACCATCTAGGTATGTCATTCCCAATTTCAGCTCTGCAGTCTAGGCATTACTCAGGGACAGAAACAGCTCCATCTCACAGGAGTACATAATCTAAATCGACAAGACAGACAAAATGAGAGAGAAAGCAAATACTACCATCTCTGCTTAATAGAGGGTGAATTGAGAGGTTAAGCGCTGCCCAAAGTGACAAAGGAAGTCTTTGCAAGAGGCAAGAACTGAACTCCCATTTTCTCAGTTCTGGCCTGATACCTGAACAATGAGACTGTCATTTGTTAAATAGAGATTATGTGGTTTTGCCTTAGTATCTTATCTGGTTAGCTGATTTGAGTATGTACGCTGCATTAACATGAGCGTATACACTGCTCTCAAATAACAACTTAAAGCACCTAAACTATGTAGGAGTCTAATGATTCATCTGTAGGGAAAGTGAATCTAAACAGCAACAAATGGGAGTGAATGATACACTAGTTAACTATATTAACTTCCTCTGTGGGCACTTCCAGTGCACACTAATTGTGAAAGGTGTCAATATAGTGTCAATACAAGGAGCTGGTGAGGAATAGCTAGTACACTGCAAAGTCTGCTTACTGCATACTAAAATACTGACTATGTGGACAAGCATTTTGTCTCACCTTCAAGAGGTTCTCAGGAGCCTTAACTCTATTAAATAAATACACAGATATTTTTTAAAAATTAGACTTAAACTACTTCATCATTTAGGAGGTTTTGAAAATTTTACTCTCAGTATAGAAAAGTTAATAATTTGAAATACAGCTTCTAATTCAGTGAATGTTCTGGATTTACATTCGAGAACAGAATGCAAACCCTTGGCTGAACAGAGAAATAGCCCATGTGGTTTCAACTACTACCTCTGACAGTAAACACTTCTAGACATTTCAGAATAAAGTTAAAAAAATCTTTGTAATAGATAAGCTGAGCACAAGGTAAATTGTCTGGTGAACGAAATCCATTAGCAACTGGATATGTCCCAAAAGATGCGAGTTTGCCTCTTTTCTGCAGTTTTATTCTTTCAAATATAACTATGGAAGTTTTTGTTATCTATTTAAGGGTATAGTTTTATTTGGAACAATACTGAATATCCGGCCTAGTTGTATCTTTTGAGACAATGTGTTCCACTGATTGAAATACCATATATACTTGTTTTCATGTGATTCACATCTCTGCCTTTCAGTATGCTTAGTATTCTTTGAGTACTCGATTGTTTTAATGTTTGAGAAAAGACAAGTAAGTGCACTCTTCCACTGATTATTTTATATAGCTTTATCATTCATCTATAAACCTCTTCCTGGCTAAATGACTAATCAGTACTGAAAGAGCAAGAATGYTGAATGTCAAACCTAAGGAGAAATGCATTTCAAAGAAATGGATTTAGTACACTTTGATATGTAMTAAAATGCACTCTACAAAAGAATGGGTAAGATGAAGGTTTCCAGAACCAGTGGAGTGGTGGTGGTCATAGGCACGAGAGATAAATCTAGTTCCCACACACATTTTTTTTTTAAAGACGAACAGTAAAGCTGAAGCTCAAGAACAAACAGAAAATTGCTCTTGTCTTAAGGTATTTTTCAGCCTGGTGACCAGTTTTGTGCTTGTAAAGACAAGACAGGTCAACATCATTTACTGCGTATGGCTAGGAAGGGTTTTGGAATGTGATGTTCTTCCCTTCTGAGAGGGTAAGTGATTCAAAGTGACAAAGCGGACGTAATCTGCTCTGGAGTGAATGTGACTACATGACAAGATTTTTCTCAGCAGCTGGGAAGACACAACCAAGCTTGTATTTTCTCATGTTCTTACAGAACTGTTGTTACTGATATGTAAGACAATGGCAGCATTAAAGTAGGCTTCAGCAGTGCAGATACTCACACCAGTAAGTGACACCAAACCCCTCATGACGCTACCTTAGATAACAAAGCTCTCTAGAAATCTGCTAAAGAATCTCTTATGTTTGTCACATTTTGTATTAGTATTTAATTTTTTAGTAGTTCATTTGCTTTAATTTCCATTTGTTCAGTAGTTCATTTGTAATACGTATTTGCTACATATTGAGAGCCAGGTCTGAAAATGTGTTAAATGCATTTTAGAAAGAAATATGGGTTTTAAATTCTTACTTCAAAATGAGTGAACGTATGTATCTCTAAAGCTGCTATTAAATTCACGACTTGTACCTCCAATAACTCTGAAGTGTCCATAACTGAAAGAAATAGTAATTATTTGAAATGATTAGAAAGAACCACAATCAAATTTTACATTCCTGATTTGCACTGCAGATTTTTGCCAACTGTGGTAGCCTGATTATATTCTATCTTGTAATTTATATTGCTTTTTACACCAAGCAAAATACAGTATTAAAAGAATTGTATTACAGATGAAGTGTAAATTCTAGTTTGGTTGGTACTATATATTCCTGTGCACAGGTGAGAGCTATTCCGTAAGACTGGATCTTGGCTTTAATAATTAGGACAACATTTCCATAAATCTCAGCATGGTTTGTAGGAGTGTTCTTCCCAATAAATGTTTAATTACAATGACCAGTGGTTGAAAATCTGCTTAACAAAACTTTAACTATTGTAACAGTTGCACGGTCAGATTTGACCAGAGGGGACTAGTGATATACTTCAGAGGGAAAAGGAGCAGTATCTATTCAAGCTTTGGACAAAGTAAAGGAGCTTTGCTCTTTTTAACCTCTTCTCTTCATTTCCGTAACAGATGAACATATAAGATCCCATTACTAGAAAAAAACAYACACATTTAATTTCCCCCAGAGCCTCACTGAGTTTGACTACCCGAAACATACAGAATCAGGCCACAGAAGCATACTTTCTTTTGCATGAGAAGTTGGCCAGCAAATTAAAGACTAAAAGAAAATTTCCCTACTTTAAAAGTGTAAACACTTAAAAATATTCCTAAGACCGAGATTTATTCAATTGCAGCAATCATCTGCAGCAAGCAGCTCTAGTCTTAGATTAATTGAGATGTACTGCTCAGATATGTCATTAGAATTTTGTTATAGCCTGTTCACAAGCTTTCTTGGGGGGAAAAAAGGCTCATTGTAAAAATGGGAATGCTATATTTTAGAGTACAGTTTCTCCTGTTCCCCTCTCCTTCAATGGTATTACTGTGTAGAATAAAAATAAATCAGAATCATGTTTTTATGAGTAATGAATCATTAAAAACTCAACAGAGCAGAAATATGGATTGATATCATTGAAGCAAAGTTCAGTGCTGCACAGATGGAAGTCTTACACTTGCTCCTTCCTAAATAAAAACATCTTGTTTTATTTCAACCTTTCAATCTCCTGTCCTATTTATAGCAATTCAAGCTTTCTCCAACATCCAACATTTTTGATGAGTTAAACTTACTGCTATTTTCCATTGACTTCYTGATTGCACTTGCAGAATGCTAAGTGCAAAATTTTCATTAACTTCAATGAAGTCAAGATTTTATCCAAAGCTAGGATTTTACCCAACTTTCTGTAGCAGTCTGGCTGAGCACTGAAATGTTACACTTACCTCTGAAATGCATGTTCCTCTTCCATTAAGAAAATTCAGTTAAATGGATGTGATGTCAGAGCTAAAAGCAGGATCTCTACCTCCRAATCTCTAAGGACTTTCCAGTGTGGACCTCTTTCCCAGTAGCTCTAGAATCATWACCCAAAGTCCATTTGAAACAACAGAAAACCTCCTCTAACTTCAAGGGACTTTGGACYATGCCCTGTAAAAAAAAGGGTGAAGGCTTCTCAGATGTAAAGAAACCAGAATAATTCTTATGCAGAACTAAAAAGAATTTCTGTGGACTCTACGACTCTACACTTGCAGACTGTAAGTCTGTACGCTAGTTCCATGTTTTTACAAAAATGTCTTTGTGGAGACAGAATGGAGAAAGGAAAAGCAGCAGATCTGCTAATACTCATACTAATGCATGAGCAATCGTTACCCCAACAGCAGTGCCAGATCATAAGAAACTATAGTTTCTGTAAGAAGGTGTAGGTTGAAGAACTTTTTCTTCACTGTCACTGGCTTTGTGCAAAATGAAGCTAATGGCTCAAGGAAACAGATGGAAAAAATATGTATGACAGTCTACRGGCAGTTAATCACTTGTAGTTGAAGCACTTTGCTATCAGCATTGACTTGTATTTGAGACCAAAACAGTCATAGTGGCAACAATTTTATTCAACATCACTGCAACTACTGTGACTATAAATAGGACAGGCAGAACCAAAGGATAACACCTCACCAACAGGGCATCTTTCTCATCGTATTCACGAACAGGCAGTTATAGGCTAGCACACCATGTACCTAACCCTTCAGCAAGCATCTCATCAGCTCTCATCCACACACATTTTTTCCTTCCATCTCTTACCTTTTTCCTTTAAACATAAACATTTCATAATTAAACAATTACAAAAAACAATACTATATGTATGGAAAGATTTTACAAGCCAAAAATTGTCATTCTCACTTTATACATGGTGAAAACAAGGAAAATAAATAATCACTGAATCATGTGCACTCACTACATGCCTGTTCAAGAGACCAAAGGGACATAATGTGCTTTCTTATGCCCTTTGTGGGGTTTAGCTATATCAACAGAGCATGTGAGAGAATAAAACTGCTGCTCCTTGATAGTGATATTTACTTTTCTGTGAAAATAGATAGGAAGTGAGCAGGCAGGGTCATATTGACAGGGTCTCTTTAGCCTGCACCAACCAACAAAAGTTGGAGGTCAAATGGATAGTATAAATTATTTCTTTCTTAAAAGTGTGACACAAAGAAGAGACCACCTTGTGAATGAAAATCACAGCATTTTTCCTGCTCTTCACCAAAGGCAAGGCAGCCCTGCACTTCCCTTGATTGTGTGAAAGTATGTTTAGCTAGAGTGTTTAGCTAGCAATATGACCAAGAATTAGGAGAAGAATTAATAGTTTTTATCTCCATCTTCTTCCCTGCTCTATTCATACTGCTGCTCTTAAAATACAGCTGGCAAGTCTAAAAGAGAAAGTGACAAATCTGGTCTTGAAAGCATCCACTACACATAGGTACAGTTATGGTTCAGAAACCAGATCACACAGCCGTAACCGAGAAGAGCCCAGGGTAATTTCTCAACCTTTTACAGTAACGATACACCTTCTATTATGCAACAAAGCTACCTGACTTCTCAAAGAAAACTTTTTGACAAACTCAGGGAGACAAACATATCATTAGAAGAAAATGACTAATTTGAATACCTGTATGAATACGGTATTCAAATCTACTTGTTACTATCAGTACTTCAGTGATCTCAGAGTCTCCATGTAACACAGACTTAYCCTCAGCACTGCCAGAAGAGTGGCACTGGCGACAGAGTTAATAACCTAAGTTATGAAGATTTCCTTAATCACATCCTCCAACTTGTGGGTAACAACACACGGCAAGGAACATGCTGAAGGCAGTATCTCACTGCGCTCTCTGTGTGGTCTGCAGCATTCGCAGGTTCTTGAAATTTAGAGGGTMTTATTACTCATGGGATCTGGGTTGGAGATATCTGCCTTACATTAAACACATCCTCAAATTAATGCTTTGACCAATTTCATAAATACTTTCTGCTCATAGAGGAGCTTCTCTAAATTCAATGACAGAGAAACTATCCTCATGTTAAATGATTTTTCCATTGATCTAAATTGAAATTTTTCTTGAACAGAGACAAAATGCTATGAAGAGCAGTGGGACTATTTTTATGAATAAGGATTATAAATAAAATTGAGAAATTTAGCTGAAAAAAAATTTATGGACTCTTCTTCTTAGTAAGGACAAGTTAGAGTAAGACGTTCTCAAAAATACCCTGCTCTGGTCACAGAGCAGATGTGCAGCTGGATGCACAGCTCTCGTCATCCACTCTCAAGAAAGATTAATTTGACTAGAAACATGGCAGAGAAATCCTTTAAGTAAGAAATGAGCTTTTCTACAGGAAGATGCAAGAAGAGATGGCTCACTTATCCTAATAAAATGGAGGCTGGAAAAGTCTGGCCTCTTTATATGTCAGGTTAAACAGTGTAAGACAAAGGTATTTACGCTCATGTTTACTCAGGAGCAAATGGAATACATACCCATAAATAAATTTAAACTGGAAATAAGAAAAAAAAAAATTCCAGCATTAGAGCAGTGAGATCCTGGAAACACATTCTAACAGCAATAGTTGGATCAAATAATCTTTTTTGCTTTCTAGTGGATTTTGATAAGTATACTGATGAGGTTGTCTGAAACAGAGAACTTCTTTGGAGGGACCTAGCAGGTCCATTCAAGCATTATGTCTTTTAAGTCACCTGAGGCTACATTCAGAAGACCTACGTACATAAGTACCCCTGTGTGTGCCAAAGTCAAGAATCAGATGCCAACAGCAGTCACAAGAACCCACACAGCTTCTACCCAGCCCTACAGGCAAGCAACTGACCTGTTTGCAGCCTAGTTTACACAGAAATCTCAGGAGGATTTATAAATTAGGTGTTCTCCTGGCTAGCCATTCTGCAAGACCCTATCATACTTCCACACATTCAGTCTCATAAAAAACTGCCAGGACTTTTGGTGGAACGGAATTTAAAGTGCAGTCCTGGAACACAGGAAACCTGATTTCAATTTTTCCCACCTCCTATGCATCCTGACAGATGTGCCTTTAACTGTTGATTAACTTTGAGAAAAACAGCTAGCTTTCTTAGCATCTTGCTCAGCTTACTASCTGCTGTGAATCCCACTGAAGTGTTCAGGAAATGTCTCTCCTATATAATGCATGGAAAGATTTAGTCACTTACTTTAGTTTTACAAGAAAGATGCCTGGACGTTAGCACAGTGATGCTGATTTGCTCCTGCATATCTAGCTCATATGCTTCTGCAGAACAAGATACTTCAGTTAGGATGTGAAGAAGGAATTCAGTTATACATAATTTTTAGCTTTTTATGGGTTATGCATTAATTGTTTCAGATGCAAATTAGCTTTGCAAAAATCTGATCTGGCAACTTTGTTGTGTGCTTCCAGAACAGAGAATGCCAGATTATAAGGAGTTCATCTGGATCCCACAAGACAAGGCTATGTCTGTACTTCTGAATTAAAGAGTGCCAGGGCTTAGAAAAACTTGACCATCTAACTGTTGTTAGAATGGCCCCAGCATATGTTTTGCCCAAAACAGCTAGCACTCTTCCAATCAATGCTCAGGCATAGTTTGCAAGTTGGCACAGGCCAGCACCAGGCAGTTTGCATGCAGCTACTGTGCTTTGCAGGCTACAAAAATTTAATTTTATCACCATAGCCAGGTCACACCAGAAAGAGCCTTGGCACCATACTGAGGCAGTAACTTCAGCTCAGTTTTTACCTTGCCAGACATAAGCTGACTCCATTCAGCCATTGCTTCTGCACCATGATCTAACACAGAGTTCAACACAGGGTCAGTGCTGGACCTGAGACTGGACTCTCTCCCCTTCTGCAGTCCTGTGCCCAGATAAACAAGTCATCAGAGTTTGGTAGAGTAATGGCCTATTGGCTCTGCAAAAGCCAGACCAAATCTGGCAGTCTACTAATGACCTAGCACCTACAAGTCGAGCTGTAACCAGGCTGTCTCCTTACTGGTGGGGCTCTCTGCACTTTGCTCCACAGCATTACTGGTTGCAACATGTTTTATTAGCTCATTCACAGTGCAAGTCCCAAACGCTTTCTGTGCATGCACTGGTGCTACTCTAGATCTTTCAGGTGTGCCTGGTGCCCCGAACAGCTGGGTAGCTGTTGCATTGAAACAGCTTAGTGACTATGGGAACCAGCCCCAGTCCTCTAGGATGAGTGCTGAAATAGATTTAACAGCAGTGCTGGACACAGGATGGCTTTGATTTGTTAAATCAAATAGATTAACCTAATACAGATAGACTGTTTATGTAGATGTGTTGCATATACATATATATGAAGATATAYAGCCCACATACATGAATGTAAATGTGAATTAGATGATAAAATAATTTTTTTAAATTATAAAAGAGAAGCATCTTTCAACACCTACCTTATATGAGAAAAAAAAACATTTTGTGCATTAGTTTAATTTGACAGCAGAAATAAAGCTGTACATTAGAATTACAGACCAAGTTCACTTGGTCCAGCATTTCATATCCATCATTCCAGTGGATACAATATCTATGTTACACTCTTCCTTAAGATATGTAGGTTTTTCCACTATTTTTTGTACTTAGAGGAATACTATCCTCATAAGTACTTGATCTAAGTTCAATGTATTTATACATGCTATTGTATCTTATCGGTGCGTAACAAATGAAATACAAAAATACCAGATATTCACCTAAAGAAATAGCATATCATTAGAAATTAGAACACTACAGTTRCAAATTTGTTATTGTTGCTATGGGTGAGGAGGAAAACAAATACTGAAACGACTTCACAGGATCCAACATCCCTGTTTGATTAGCATCAAGTGAACATTCCTGGAGGACAATCATACATCTTATCTGAACTCCAGTCAGTGCTCATTTTCAGAATGTATTAGATAGCTGTTTCTTCCTCGTAAGCTGATCTTGTCTTCTGCTTCCTCAGGACAGAACAATCATTAAGAAAAGCAGTTTTGCTCCCTGGGCTACAGATTACAAAGAATTCATTTAACCGAGAAGCATTATCCCTGAAGAGGTGAATAGTTCTTTAACTCAGCCTGCCTTGTCATAGTTTTTTGTTTTGTTTTGTTTGGGTTTGAAAGTTACCAACYGCAATATGCTGGGAAAAAAAGAGATAAACAAAATTAACTCAGCAGTTCTCCACATGATATTCAGCTTCTTCAAGCAGCCATCCTTCTTGCTGGGTCTCTCCTTCACTTGTTCTATTTACTTCTTGGGTTCAAAGTTTTCAAGTTTTTCTTTTTCTTTTTTTTCTTTTTTTCTTTTTTTCCCCTCCTTAATTATGCATCACTTGGCTGATTTGTCTTTGCACTCCAACCTTTGTTGCTTTCAGTTTTTAATGATGATCTTTTCGTTAAGAGCTCACCAAAGTGTAGATCATGCTGAATGTAAAAGAAAGACACAATATGAAAGTATCCTTTTGAGACATGCAGAGCACTTTGATTTTTATAACCCTTTACTGTCTGTTCTTCAGGCCTGACTGTAATGGCCTGTGCTTTCCTTTGCTCCATTGGTTCACATTTCTTCCATCTCACTAAAACATCTTAATTATGGTGGATTCAAGATAGGTATCAGAAAGCACTCGAGAGATAACAAATTCATTAACAACATACTACTATACTTCAAGCTGTGTTTCAGCTTATTAACATGTAGTCTGATGCTGAATTTGAGAAGTGAAGGAACAAAACCATTCTGCTTTAGTGTGCTTGCTCTGCAGGGCAGCCAGGGTTTCCAATGAAACTGCACTATTTTATTTCCTTTAGAAAAAACTCCATGCAGTGGAAGAAACATAAAATGCAGAAACCAGCTGCAGTGAATCCATACATATTCAATGCAACTCTGAAAAGTGCAGAAATCACAGTATATTGCCACAGCTTCRTTTTACTATAATTCTATTTCTGACAGTATCCAGAAAAAATCAGCAAATGTGAATACAATTCATATTACTTCTTTTAGAACCAGACAGTGGATTTTAGCTTAAGGCCATRTTTTGAAATGAAGGGAGGGAGGACACAGAGGAAGCTGCACAACAATAAAGCCCCAGCTGAAATGTTAAACCACATTACATAGCTGATTTGCCAGGGTCTGTTACCCAACACAAAAATGTGGGGTTAAAAATGCTTCTTCCTCCACCCATGCCTTGTGATGATCTCTCCTACTCTATCAACGGAGCTGGTCTAGCATAACTCCCATGCTTCCCACTTTGGCCTCTTGCCTCTGCTAAGAGAGCTAGCGAGGGAAGGACATTCAGTCCAAATCCACAAAGCTACTGGATGCTACATACCTGCTCAGATTCTTGCACTCCATCCATCTCAGTGTGAGTTAGGCATCTACCAAATTCTGTGTGTTTGGGCTCTTCTACTTCCTTTCTCCTTCTACATATGCAAATGCACGCAAATATACATGCACATGTGGCCAGGAAAATTTGTGCTAAATAGTATTTAAATGTAAACCTGAGAAACGTCAACCTGCAGCAGAGACTCCTCAAGATAAGGTGCTGACTGACAACAGAACAAATAACACACTAGCGATCAAAGAGGAAGTGACGTTTATCCTCTTCCATTAGTATACAACCATATCTTACAAAGGAATTACAGCATCCAAGACTGGTTGGAATGGTGGTCTATGCAAATAAGTAATGGGAAAAGGAGTAGGAGAAAGGTGTCATAAAACAATACCTTCATTTAAAGTTAAAAGTGTTAGCTTTTCTTGTCAAGTAGTTTTATGGTGCAATTACAGAGGCCACTAAAAGCACAGGGATTCTGTGGAGGTCTTACCTTAAATATGATCCCCATATATTCTTGCATCTGACATTTGCAACTGTGCATTAAAGACATCTGACAGCTGAAAGGATTGTGGGGGCAGGTTTGACTGAGGTGCAGATCTCCAAGAACCAACTTAAAGTGGAGTTCTGAATCATACACTATAATTATGTCCACTCTGTCACAAAAAGGATGTTGTAGGAATGACTACAAGCATGGTACACCTTGTGTCCCACCTACCTACCACCCTGAGCATCACCATGCATGCAGACTGTGAACTGCCCATGAGTGTGTGCCTGGTAATCTCACGTGCCAGGCTCCTGCAGGAACTCAGCCTGCTCTGGAGGGAATGTTCCCAGCTGCACTAGAACACTCTCTACTCTTGTGACACAGATCTGGTTTTCAGGTCTTGCATTCAGATTGGCTTATGGAGGACTGTGGGAAATACACTGTCAAATGCCCCATAATGTGGCAAATTACATGCTAACAAGCTATGCCAGTTCACTGATTACAATTTTGATATAATGTCACTGTCATAACACTTGCTATATCACCCATCCTAAGAGGCTATGCAGAGGATCCAAAAAATGTGTTTCCTTGGTTTAGCTCTAGGGCCTGGGTGAGGTCTTAGATATGCACTTAGCAATACATCCTGAGGTGTCAGTGGATTTAAGTACATGCTGCTATGAATGGGTATGCTTCCCTGAATCAAGATCAGGAACAGTTTTGTGAAGCTAAAGAAATGGGCCTATTTGCTCCAGTCATTTCTAAATATAGTATCAAATGTCAAATGTTAGTAGAAAGACTAGACTTACCAGTAAAGATAGTAGAAGAAGGAAAGGAGATAGAAAGCTAGCTTACACCAAGCCTCTTTTTGACAGTAACTCAAGGTATCTGCATTCATGACTGCAGGTGGATCATATGCTAGTTCTGAACTATCTGCTGGGCAATGAAAATACCTGAAAAAGCAGGAGAAAACATCTGGAATGTCTCTGTAACATTCTATATTAAATATCTGATCAACAGCTGAGTTCAGAAGAAAATCTCCTTCCATGTTATMCCAGGAATTTTCCTCTCTCTTTCAAGCCTCTATTTCTGGACATTGTTAAAATCAGGATGCTAGACTAAGCAGATTGTTCTTACAGGCCTGATCAATTCATGCATACGGACTTTCTCTGTGCTATTAATTCTTCAGATTGACACATTCCACCTTCCCATATACTTCCTTCTGGCTTAATCTCCAATAATTTACATACTGTGAGTGACCGTATRTGCTGGCCTGTGACCACAGCATAGAGTTCAGATTCCTAAGCTATAAATGCATCTATACAACAGACTGCAGATACGATGAAAGGTAACAGTCTCAACCAACTAATAGCTCAATTTCTCCAACTATAAAAASGAAATAATTGTCTCGGCTTYGCCTTGGACTTCTGGGGCCTGTGTTGGACATTGTGGTCTGCTGACCCTTGTGGGATGAGGGGACTAGAGAGTGACTCTGCCAACAGGTAAGGGGAGCTGGGCAAGGGCAACTGCAGGAAGCCTTAAGCTCTCCTGGAAGAAGCCCCAGCACTCATCCCCCACTCTAGCTGGCTGTAGCTACCACTAACGAGCAGTCTCCCCTTGCCCCTGAATAGAAGGAGTTGGGGCTTTTGACACAGGTAGCCCTTGTTTAGGGTGGATCAAGTACCCTGGGGGTTGGTAGTAGGGAGAGGTCTATTTAAGAGCCAGGCCTGGAGTGCAGTGAACAAAGGCAGAGAACAGATGCAGCAGTTTGTGCAAGGAGCACAGTTAGGTGCAAGAGGACATCTTTCCTTTTCCTGCGCTAGCAGTGCCCACTCTTGCTAACATGGTTGTAACTCGCCGTAAAGCATATTTACCTGTAGCTGTGGGAATTGCTACATCAGCTGTGTCAGAAGCTTCAACCCACACAGACCCTCTTACAGCAGATGCTGCCCTACAGGTCTCAGGCTGCAGGGAGTGCTTGGAGCATCTCCAGAAGGCCTGGACTGATGGTCCGCCCTCCTGCAAGAGCTGTGCTGYTGTTGAGGATTTGTGTCCTCAAGTGAAAGAGTTGCAGGATGAAGTCAGTAGGCTGTGAAGCGTACAAGAACGTGAGCAGGAGATAGACAGGGTGTTCTCAGAGACCKTACTGCTCCCGGAGTCCCAGTCCCCTGCAGCAGGGGAGCTGCTGGAGGACTCTGTGAAGGGTGAAATAGTACAGCACAGCACTGTCGAAGAAAGCCAGAAGCTACTTGCTTCTCAAAGAAAAAGAAGAAAGGCCCCTAGTCCTCCTGTAGACTTGGAGCTACAGTTGAAGAACATGTTTAGTGCACTCCAGGATAAGGAGAACCCAGACCTGGCCTCAAGGGAAGCAACTGAGCTGTCTGACCCTGTGCCTTGTGCGACCACTTGGAAGAGGTGACGAGTGGTTGTAGTGGGTGA
>NW_028185139.1:1156746-1182516 GCF_003343005.1 Rhea americana
ACAATCACAGGCCCTGGTTCTCATGGGGGACTTCAACCACCCTGACACCTGCTGGAGGGACTACACAGCAAGGCACCAACAGTCCAGGAGGCTCCTGCASTGCATTGATGATAACTTCTTGTCACAAACGGTGGAGGAGCCTACGAGGAAGGGTGTCCTGCTGGACCTTGTCCTTACCAACAGAGAGGGACTGGTTAGAGGGGTGAAGGTTGGGAGCAGCCATTGCTGYGGTGACCATGAGATGGTGGAGTTGAGGATCCTACAGGAAAGAAGTAAGGCAACAAGCAGGATTGCAACCCTGGACTTCAGGAGAGCGGACTTTGGCCTCTTCAGAGACCTACTTGGGGGAATCCCATGGGTTAAGGCCCTAGAGGAAGGGGGGTCCAGGAGAGGTGGCTACTATTCAAACATCACTTCCTCCAAGCTCAAGAGCGGTGCATCCCTATGAGTAAGAAGTGCAGCAAAAGGGAGCAGGAGACCTGCATGGGTGAGCAAGGAGCTCTTGGCCAAATTCAGACAGAAGAAGAAAACACACAGAATGTGGAAGAGGGGACAGGCTGCTTGGGAGGATTACAGGAATGCAGTCAGAGTATGTAGAGATGCTGCGAGGAAGGCTAAGGCCCAGCTGGACTTGAGTCTGGCAAGGGATGTCAAGGACAACAGGAAGGGCTTCTTCAAATACATCAGCAGCAAGAGGAGGACTAGGGAAAACGTGRGCCCGCTACTGAATGGGGTGGAGGCCCTGGTGACAAGGGATCCAGAGAAGGCAGAGTTACTGAATGCCTTCTGTGCTTCAGTCTTCACTGCTAAGGGCAGCCCTCGTGAATTCTGCAGCCTGGACGTGAGGGAGAAAGTCTAGAGAAGGGAAGACTTTCCTTTGGTTGAGGAGGATAGGATTAGAGACCTTCTGGGCAGGCTAAACATCCACAAAACCATGGGCCCGGATGGGATGCACCCACGGGTACTGAGGGAGCTGGCAGATGTTGCTGCCAGGCTGCTCTCCATCATCTTTGAAAGGTCCTGGAGAACTGGAGAGGTGCCTGAGGACTGGAAGAAAGCCAGTGTCACTCCAATCTTCAAAAAGGGCAAGGAGGAGGACCCAGGCAACTAGAGGCCAGTCAGCCTCACCTCCRTCCCTGGAAAGGTGATGGAACAGCTCATTCTGGAGGTCATCTCCAGACATATGGAGGAAAAGAAGGTGATCAGGAGTAGCCAGCATGGATCCACCAAGGGGAAATTATGCTTAACCATTCTGATAGCTTTCTATGATGGCATGACTGGCTGGGTAGATGAGGGGAGAGCAGTGGATGTTGTGTACCTTGACTTCAGCAAGGCCTTTTACACTGTCTYCCATMACATCCTCCTAGGTAAGCTCAGGAAATGTGGGCTAGACGAGCAGACAGTGAGGAGGATTGAGAACTGTCTGAAAGGCAGAGCTCAGAAGGTTGTCATCAGTGGTGTGGAGTCTAGTTGGAGGCCTGTGACTAGTGGAGTCCCCCAGGGGTCAGGACTGGGTCCCATCCTGTTCAACTTCTTCATCAGTGACCTGGAAGAGGGGACAGAGTGCCTCCTCAGCAAGTTTCCTGATGATACCAGGCTGGGAGGAGTGGCTGATACACCTGAGGGCTGTGCTGCCATTCAGAGAGACCTGGACAGGCTGGAGAGCTGGGCAGAGAGGAACCTCATGAGGTTCAACAAGGGCAAGTGCAGACTCCTGCACCTAGGGAGGAATAATCCTAGGCACCAGTCCAAGCTGGGGGCTGACCTGCTGGAGAGCAGCTCTGCAGAGAAGGACCTGGGAGTGCTGTGAACAACAAGTTGACCATGAGCCAGCAATGTGCCCTTGTGGCCAGGAAGGTCAGTGGTATCCTGGGCTGCATTAGGAAGAGTGTTGCTAGCAGGTGGAGGGAGGTGATCCTGCCCCTCTACTCAGCCCTGGGGAGGCCTCATCTGGAGTCCTGTGTCCAGTTCTGGGCTCCCCACTACAAGAGAGACATGGAGCTACTGCAGAGAGTCCAGCAGAAGGCTGGGCCTCTTCAGCCTGGGGGAGAGAAGACTGAGGGGGCATCTTCTCAATGTGTACAAGTACCTGGAGGGAGGGTGTCAAGGGGACAGGGACAAACTCTATTCAGCTGTCCCATGTGACAGGACAAGAGGCAATGGGCAGAAACTGAAGCACAGGAAGTTCTGCCTGAGCATGAGGGGGAATTTCTTCCCTGTGAGGGTGACAGAGCACTGAAACAGGTTGCCCAGAGAGGTTGTGGAGTCTCCTTCCCTGGAGATCTTCAAGGCCTGCCTGGATGCAACCCTGTCTACCATGCTGTAGGTGACCCTGCTGAGCAGGGAGGTTGGACTAGATGATCTCCAGAGGTCCCTTCCAACCTTACTGATTCTGTGATTCTATGATTCTATAATTCAAYAAGGGCCAGTGACTAATTTTCTACATACAGCACTGCTCTAAAATTTATCACCCAAATATATTTCATTGTTTTCTGTTCCAATAAAGAAGAAATTTCTAGTTATTCTCAKCAACAATTGGATGTTTGAGAGAATCTTGAAAAAAGAACTTTTTTTGACAAAGGAGCTTTCATCTCATTTACTTTGCAGTAAAAAGCAAAAACAAAACAAAAAGGTCCCGATCAATTTTAATAAAATGTTTTTAAGATCTGTATGAATCACATAAAGTAGTTATTTCTTTTGCTTGAAAGTAATAATGTAACTGTATTAAAGATTGCTAGGATTGCTTAGATAGATACAAAGATAAAYAGATAGAAATAAAATCCCCATGTTCCTAAATAACCAGCAGTAAACTCTGAAACTAAGAGGTCTTCCTCCCTTCTTCCTTTCTGTTATTAGTCACATTCACTTCTAATCTCTAAGAATAGTGCAAATTCTTTTACAGAGATCACAAGTTAAATCCTTGCTTAATTACCTTCATTGGATGAGAATATTAAACAGTATCTTCCTATGAGTTTGTGTAGAACTTTACATAAGGAGCTCGTGTACCAAACTTATCTGTGGTTGAAACAGCAATAATTACAGAATAATTGAGTAGCCCATATGGAGCCCCAGGGAAACAAAGACAATCCAAAGTTCCCTATAAAGGTTATATGACTACTTAGAGTTTCACCATTTGAGCTTGTATATAATACAATTTCTATTTTAGACAAGTATTATTGTCACAACTTTATTGCTAACCCTTAGTAAAACAGTGCTAAAAYATTACAATATTACTGCATCAAACCAACAAGGAGAAGAACACTGACAGTTTCACTCAATTTAGGTTTCTGAGAACTATACTGTTACTCTAACTTCTAGGTAGTATGCTGTTCTATATCATTCTTCATTACTACTTAGCTTTTGCAGAAAAATGTGTAAAAAAAGCTATCACTCTTTAGTAGCTAGGTTCTAGCTGAGATTACATGATTGTATTGCATTCATTACAGAATTATTTTTCAAGGTACTCTACGAAGTAGCTCTCTGCTACCAAATGTATCTCTGTAACACAAAGACACCCTGACAGACAAAAATCATCTTTGCTTTTACAAATGAATGCAAAATTAGTGTAGGTTTCCAGATTGACAAAAACTAATGTCTCTCACTTATCTTCATAAGTGACATAAGTGGAAACTAAAACACAGTGGAAGCTGCATTGTCAGCTGCCACTGCCCATCCAGAGAAAATTAAAACTCCTAAACAGAAGATCTAACTGYGTATGATTCCCTCTGAAAGCCTCTCAGTGAATACAGAGAACCAGAGGAGATCTGGAGCTCAAACACTCCCACTTCTTCACTTTGTTGGGGTGAAGACAACAGTTTATCGTCTTCTGTAATCTATACTCCAGTATACTTCTCTTACAGAACAGAAATTCTCTTCTGGACAGGTACAGTGAGAAACAATCTATTTTATACTGTCAAAAATGCATAAAGTTATGAGAGAAGATAAACAAAATTCCCTCAACTTGCCAGTAAATATGACAACTTCAATGGAAAGACCTCCTTGTTAGGGCTGGACAAACATATCTAAGGTCTTAGCACATTGGCTGTCTTACAACTCTTTGTCTATGAAGTACTTAGTACTTCACTGAGTTCCATTTTCTTATTCCAGCCTATTTCATTTCCAAGTCTCACATTCAGTTTGATTATGCTCTAATGATTGCATCCTGAAACTCCTGGGAATATCTAATTACATTAGTAATTAGGCAAAAGATAACCAGCCATCCTCCTRTTGCTGCAGTTTGTACTTCAAGCAATTCGCATGTGCACCAAGCTGGCAAATAAGGGTAACAACCAGTCAGCATACAAAGACAGACTTACCTCCAGAAGTGATAAAAAAGCAGAGGAACATTTAACCCCAGTGTGAGCCACTCTTGAGCGCACAAAAACATTATGCAGAAAAGGCTATGGATAGAGTACTCCGGCAACACCAGCTAAAAAGAAAGGAATAGAAATAAGAATAGGTGTCAGTAAAACACCTCTATGAGTTTAGCCACTAAAATAGTTTTTCAGAAAACAAACCATCTCTGCAAGTCTCCTATGTGTCTAGGTCTATCCCCAGACATACCTCAATTGACAGATGGTGTGGCTAAGAGTAATGAGCACAAGGTGCAGTGCCAAGTTTGTCCGGGTTCTAATCCTGGCTCTACTCCACTGGCTGTTGAGAGGCCTGGGACAAATCACTTATCTTCTCAGTTGGTGCTCCAGATTTCTGTCTGCAAAATGTGGATTGTATTACTGCCTCCTGMACAGAAGTGTTGTGAGACTAAAAGAGTGCATGTTTATAAAAGAGTTCTTAAAGAGATAAGTTTCATCACTGATCCATTCAAAGAGGAAAGAATAAACCTAATATTGAAGCCTCACCTTCTGTATTGGAGAGTGTCCTCCAATAAATAAAAGACTACTTCTACCACTTTGGTATATTATACACATCCTGAAGAGATCAAATTCATTAGTGAATAAGTGTTTTAAGCTCAAACCTCTAAGATGGAAAACTTACTTCCTTAGTAAATCCATGGCTCCCATCACTATGTGTTTCAGACCCAAGAATTCTTTCTATTAAAAGAAAAAGTGAGTGGGCAGCTAGCAGAAACTGAAAATCACATGATGTTAATTGAGTGGTTATTTCTAAAGGCATTTTACTTTTTTCCCTGTTTCTTAGGTGTCTTTCATCTTTTTTTTTCTTATGTCCTTTCTCAGAAATCTGCTATCTTCACTCAAGTCATAAAAGAAATTAATTTCCAACAGCTTWTATTTCTCATCAGCTACACAGTCCCATGCACTGTTGATCTGCATTTCTTGCTGTGTCTTGGAGCCATGTCAACTGCAGTTAAATCAGAAAAAACATTTGAGTGGCTGCTTTTAGTTTGAAATCATTTTCATCTGTCAAATAGTTAATACAAGCCCTATTTTTGAAAATAATGAAAAACCTACTATAATGTCTCCCATACAGCTATGCTATAATGGAGTCCAGCTTCTAGGCTTTTAGGACTMTTTCTAACTCACATGGAACATATTTTTACTTTCATTTAACTTTATTACTTGAAGTAGTTAACACATTTGGTATCTCTGTATCTATGCCTTCAGCTTTAGCCTCCACAAAAGCTTACCTTATATAGATGATAAATCACAGTACAATTACATAGTTTGGATTCCAGATGGCAGTTATTTATCACTGCTTGATTTTTTTTCATTTTTAGAATGTGATTTATAGCATAACTATAACCTTTCCCAAAATAATGATTTATCTTTGTCACAAATTGCAGAAAAGAAAGGTCTTAATGATGGATAGCTACCCACTAAACATCCTAGCACTTAAAATGTGTAACATCCATTATCATATATTTAACTTCTGATTCCACCTCAGTTCACAAACTTAACAAGAACACACCCCAGTGCCTGATCAACAGGCTGGCCAATAGTAAYGCATAAGGAAACCTATAGTGGAAATTTATGAAGAACTTAAAAAACAAACAAACAAAAAAAGCATTGTGAAACTGAAAAGGAAACAAAGGAAGCAGTGTATTCACAGGAACATACTCGCTTTCTAGTCACAGTTTGTGGTGTAAATTACATCTACCTAAGCTTTTGACAGAACATCAAATGGGCCATTTCTGTCTCTTTGCCCTTTTCTGAGAGTGATACTTTCSCATGGACATAAATAAATAAAGGATCAGTGCTGATCAGTTTCTGAAGGAAATCTATAGAAAAGAGAAAACAAAGCCCAGCCTACAGGCCAATTAGAGTTTATATACAAGTGATTTAATCACAAGACCAAATCTAAAAGTAAGTGAGAGAACTGAAAGCATTAAGCGTAGAAGGGCCCTCACAGCAAGGCTTGTGAGAAAAAGTAGACTATAACTTTAAATAATGAAAAAGTAACATGCCTCTGTTTTTGGCTGGAAGAATCATCATGCAGTTTGACACAATATCCTCTGAAACCAATGGAAACTTTCAATCAACTTTACCGAATACTGGATTAGGCTCCAAGAGAGAAGCAAATCTGGAGCAACAGTCACTCATTGTCATTTCTGCTGAGGTAGTCAACTGAGATAGTAATTGCTGTGATGTGGATCTCTCTTCAATAAAATTAAGCTAAGATCTTTAGTAGAAATTAAACTGAGATCTTTAATTTATTTCTGAGAGACYATATGAAGCTGTCAGATGGTAAGTATGTTAGGATATAAATAGTGTATTTCTACTTTGAACCCAGAGCAGTTTGCTTCAAGTAAAGACCTCTGGTTTTGGACACAATCACTAAGATAAAGTCTTGAAATGGTTCCAGAACACAGAGCTGAAGGAGAAGCTGGCAAAGGGGTACAATTCTTAAGAGTTGCAGCTTGGTTACTTTGGGTCCCAAGCTAGTAAATGGCACTACAAACTTATCACCAGAAATTCTGCTTACTGACATTTACCTGTGAAAAACCACGAAGAAGACTGAAAAGGAAGCACAATTTCTAGACCAAAATGATGCTATTGTTATAATGTATGTTTGTTATAATGTACAAAAGCAAGGGCAAGAAATTACTAGACCTTTCTATGCTTTGTTCTGATAGGCCTATTTACTTAAAAATATGTATCAGTAACTACTCAAAATCCTTATTCAGAGTCCATCATATCTATTTAAAATGTAAAATCTTGGGTAGATACCATATTCATATCATTACCATCTCACTATAAATATACAATATATCCTCATACAAAGTCATACACATACGCATGTACATGTAGATACATTTATTTCCCTCAAATTTGTAAGAAAATAAGGCAGGCTTTGCTGCATGTAGATGTCTATGGGAAAATCAGTATTGGAACTAARCACTTGTCTGCAACTTCTTCATGTTTGTAGGAATACAGTCTTCTGTAGATCAGAGCTGCAGAACGGTATTTCTCAGCTAGCTTGGTCCTAAATCATATTATTCAGTTTCCTATTTCCTCAGTACATGGTGCTGTTCTTATACAAAAGATAACCCCATTTTTTTCTGCCAGTCCTCCTTCTTATGCATTCTTATATATTAGTATTTCCTTCCCATATGTGACTTTGCTATTACAGAACATTATTTCACTTTTAAATGGAATAAATCTTACAGTTTGGTTCATCAGTGAATATGGCACACAACATATTTTCCTAGTTTTGGTTTATGTAAGGTATCATAGTGGCATGAATAGTAGTTTGCTTCCATCACTGCTAATAAATCCTGCATATTTAGGAAATCAACTCAATAAATGAATCAAACTTTTTCCAAATCACTGTTAAGTCACTGAAGTGTCAAGATTTTGTATTTCTTTCAACTTCTTTCTTAGGACAAATATTCCTGAATGCTACACAGTAATAATAGGAAATCTCAGTTTTTAACAGAACCTTTGTTTCTTTCTAAAAAAAGAAGACTCTGAGTCTACTTCAGTCTCCCCTCCTGCAACCCAGCCTCCATACTGTAACCACAGATTTTACGCTTACTCAGGACTCCAGCCATTAGGCACTCCACCCTTCGCAGAATTTCTGAGACAGTCTTTATTTTGCTGTTAAAGGCAAAGACAACTTCCTTTCTTAAAGCCTTCCTTCCCTCCCACAAATRACAGGAAAAAAATGAGAAGAGGAGGTTGAATCTCCTTCACATAAGAGCTCTGTTGATTACCCAAGCGGAAACAAGTTATTTACCTTGCAAACACACAAGCCCTCTTCTATCCACTTACTAGCAGCAAGAAACTGAAAACACTATGTATGCATAGAATCACTCCAGGGCCCCAAATTCGGCCTGAGGTGTGTGTGCTGCTTTATCACAGCAGGCACTGCTGCACCTACTTTCAATAAAGGATGACTGCAGCTTGTCACTATGGTGCTCACTTTGCTGCTTTTTCCATAATATCAGTTGCTAAAGCTGACTGGCAGAATTTGTCTGCAACAGGAAAGCGGGGGAGAGGGAAATAAACCCAAGRTTTTCAGAACACAGAGTTAATTTCATTACACTTTTAGAGTCCATCTTAATAGAGGCTGCCAGAACTAACCGAAATTCTGCTAAATGAACAATACAGATACAAAAGTAGGAAGAGTGTAGTGCAAGTGAAAATGCAGAATTACACAGAAAAATAGCAGTAGTGTGTGCATTGACCCAGAATGGGCATGCATCTGGAAGGCACAAACAYGGAAACAAACAAATCATGTCTGTTTGCTCTAGGTGTTACACAAACCAAAGAGGCAAGATTCACTGTGTATAACTTAAAATACACTGACCATACATCTTAGCACTTGCAACAGTTTTAAACATGCTACTTGAAACACATTAAATTTACTGTTTAAGTACAGGAAGGCTTCCTACTTTTTTCCATTGTATCTTTCCAATTCACTTTAAATGATTTGAGTTATATGACTTCCAAAACTTTCTCTGAAAGGCTGCCCTAGAGCCATTAAATGAAACACAGAGTTTTCAGTGCAAATTTCCAGGTTCAATTTCATTCAATCCTCCTGYTAAATGCCGTGCTCATTTGTGTCTCTGGAAGCTCTGTTCTCTAGTTGCTTATAGTCATCTCCTGGAATATTCAGCTGCACAGTTAAAATTGTTATGACACAAACATATATCCAGAGTATTTTTGGTTATTTACACCTATGTTAACCCAAACATAAAGAAGTAACTAGCAGCTTGCTATGTAGATGCAAAGAAAATGGATGGAAAAATGGATCTGACTATCGAAAGAACAAGTTGTAGCGTAAAGTCTTTCTATAGTACAGAACTGACCAAGTTCACATATACAGTTTTACATTTTATCCAGTGGAGACCAATGCTGCAACGCATGTGAGACTGAATCGCATGGACTGAATGCAGAGCACATATAAAAACAAAGRCTGTATCATCTGCATTTGCAACCCTCCTCCTTTCTGGCCCACAATGAAAAGCAGCAGCACAAAGCCAACACTTCGTAAAGGGAATTTTGTTATTCTAATGCATTATTGAAATTCATTTAAGCATTATCAAGTGTATATGAACATAAGTCATTCCACAGCACATATATCTGACAGTGAAATGAGTAACACAAAGAACCTAATTATCATTCTCACTAAGTAGTCCCTGTCCATCTGCAACATGGTACCAGATCTAATATTAAAATACAGAATTTCTTGATTCTGTTTCCATCTCAGCTACTGGAAGATATCTGTGTTTAGGCCTATAATTTAACTACTTAATTGTCTATTTTTATCTTCTGGAAGACTGAGATAATTAAAATCTATAGATTCTGTTAGAGCTGTTAGTGGAATAACAGGGCAGGGAGTGTCTTTTAAATTTATCTGTATAATGCTTTGCACTGAGCTAGTTTATGGCTGCAGTATTTAAGTCTTATCAGAATACAAATAATAGTAACTATTTGACAAGAGTGACAGAGGAAGATCAGGTCATTATGGAAYATTTATCAAGAATATCTATAAAGATGTCTGTTTTGCAGAAGCTGTTGGAGGTTATGAAGGGGATTAAGAAAAAGATTCTCCACTCTAAGGCCTGCAAGAAACTAGGCCAACTCAAAAAGTGCCCAGTCCTTGAAAGACATGCCATTAAGGCACGTGCGCTGTGATCTTACAAGTGTACATCCTCTGCCAACTGTTCTTTTCTGCAGGGATCAGGAGAATATCTTTACAACTCCTCTTCTTTCCTTTCCTTTTTTTTTTTTTTTTTTTTTAAGTTAATTCAGAACCAGTAACAAAAGCTGGGTTAGTAACCCCAGAGGGCAAACGTCTCTAATTTTCACAACCTTCATACAAAACAGGGTAACAAAAGCTTTCTTGCCCTACCTCACTATTACATTTCAGGCACAGCCAGCCAGGGCCCCCCACAGCCAGGGTTAGTCCAAGAGCCCAGCCAGGCTTTGTCTGCTCTCCCCAAACTGCTGAGAATGACAATTAGTATCGCAGCTGTTCATTAGGGACTAGAAAACCAGCACCTCATTGCACAGACAGGTCTGTGAGTGCAGAAATCTCAGAGATCATTAAAATGAAGCTCAGCCATCTGCACAGTACATGAAGGGCCCTCAGGCCTTCTCCCCGGGTCTGCCTCAGATTGACAGTTTCATAAATACTGAAAACTGCGTGTTCACTAAAGGCCTGTTCCCATAGCCGGAGCGTAAAGACTGTCAGTCCGAGGAAGTGTAAGGTGACTGTACRGAGCAGACACGGTAAAGACAGACCATGCCCTGCTATTCTAACACGTCTACTGAAAACATCAGCATTTAAATGCAAAGTAGGAATTTACTCCCTAGCCGAAACAGTTTCCATCCATATATAAGGTATGATGGAAAATGAGTTTATTCTATTTTTAACTATGGTACTGTTTCTCTGTCTTTGCATAGAGCTGCATAGGGTTGGATTCTGACTTATTGGTATGAAGAAAATTCCATTTAATATAACAGTAGTGTTCAAGTTAATCCCAGTATCCTTTTTTTTAATTAAAAAGCACATATAAATGCACATAATTGCTTACCAAATTAAAACAAATATAGCCCATTAACAAATAAAATTTTGCCAGTATCTTCAATACAACTTTGAGGAGCAAATGCGTAAGTTTTGTTACCAAAGCAGCTGAGAATTCTACTCTCAGGAGTACAATACAGGCAGCAGTTACTCATATCAATTTTTGCTGCAACTTCAGCCCTATTGTACTGTTTCTTGCAATATTCTGACACTGTAAGTACATATGTTTACACATGCTCCAAAACAGTAGCGGAGGAAACAGAATGGTAAGGCAACAAGGCAGTCTATTACAGGGTCATACTTCGTTTGCCACTTTTTAATTATTGAATAAACATTTAAAAGATAAGATTAACAGTAAAATAGAGTGGTTTAGCCTGAAATAGTTTTATATGTAAATATTTTCATGAGTAATAGTATTATCACTAACCATGTATATCTCCCCTCAAAGGATACTTCAATTTCCATCATACATTGCATTCGCAAGTCTTACTTCCTCCCTGGAGTAAAGGGGGCAGTAAGCACCAAACTGTGACTGAATCTAAAATTTAAACTGTTCCTTCTTAGGCTTAAAATAGTTATACAGCTTCTCCTGTACAATTCACTCCTGCTTTGAACACCTGCGCAGGAACAGCAGGATATAGCTTTTCATTATCTATAGTAAAGGACACAGACATCCTTTGGTAATGATTCCTAAAAATTTCAATTATTTTATGTTCTAACTTCTGAAAAGCGCTGAATTCAAGAACTTCTAAATCTGACTAAAAATAGTGCTGGCACAATGAACATATAAAAGAATGTCAGTAGTGACTGAATTGCCTGCCAAGAACACTACATATTCTCTAAGTCCTGCATATTCCTTATTTCTCATATGAGGATCATTTTCTCATCTAATCCTTTACAGATCTGGCAATTATTAGGATACTTTAGCCAAGCTAGTGGCTTATCTGCTAATAAGCTAAGTTTACTTAACCACTCTACATGACAAAACATAAACATGTAAAACTGACCTATTTATTTCTAGAGTGGTGTCAAATACTGATTTCTATTCATAGAACACAGAAAAAAAAAACGGAGGACAGTTATTTGATCTATTATTTAATAATCTTAGGAACAGGTGAAATATTTCTGGTGCTTTAAGTTCTTATAACTCCATGTCTCTAATGTTTCCTTTAGAATAAGTCTTCAACCAATTCACAAAATCATTTGAAAGAAAACCCACAAGCATTCTTTAAGCTAACAACAGTTTTCATTCAAACAGTCTCAGGCTTTCAAACCAAATGTAAATTCCATCTTCTTTCAGGCAAGCTACAGAAAACAATTAAACCAACACAGAGCTAATAAAAGTGCACAATACCTCAGTTAGAAATATTTTATTTGCTTTTCCATTTCCTCACYCCCCCTGCCAAGCTACATCCTTCTTTCCCTTACTCATGCAATTTGAGGACAGTTCTGCTATTTACACAAACAGCAAAATTTATCACATTTCTCTTCTGACTAACAACAAGTACTCCACCAAAATTGTCTAAAAATAAATCATGCATAAGCCATGATTTCTATAAAGTAAAAACTGGGTACAACTTTAGCTAACTTAAAATTTTATTATTGCAGTATAAAAAGTTACTGGGTCTTAATACAAAAACACTTTGTCAGAACCATTCGGAAGGCCAGAAGAAAGTTAACGTTACCATCTCTAACAGTTCAGCAGTGACAGTATCTTTCAAATAATTTATAAAAAAAGTATTCACACTTATAACACATATCAGTTTTCTCTCTCTCTCWCACACACACACATAGACTCTGATGTAAGAGTCCTATGTCACTTCAAACAAAAGAACACTTAATTTAATTTTATGAAAGACACTGGATTGATAGTCCAAGCCTTAACTGACAAAATCTGTACWGCATGGCAGGCCTAGGTCTATGAATTCTACTGCAGATCTAATGCTTTAGAAATAACAACATCCTTTATTCCAATGCCTACATGTAATCTCTAGATTTTTTTCTGAGAGAGTTAGCATAGAAGCTAATTATGTGTGCATATGTATAGTAGAGAGGAGTTTGTAGCTCATGCTCACTGTAATCTTAAAGACCTATCATCTCATCATATTGTCTATATTTATTAGCATTTTTGTAAAACAAACATCATGAAAATAGAACACCAAATAATTTCACTCCCAACAGCTCTCAATCAGACTGGAGTAGTTTTCAGTCACTGCCGGACTGAATTTGAACAGCTGCTATGGAGATTAAAGACTATATGCAATTACAAACTCAGTGAACCCTCAAACCTCTCAAAAACAGTAAACATACTTTTTTAGCTTCATTTAAAATTAAGATATTACAAYCATGCCTGCTAGCCAGAAAACTAGGTAGCTTTCTGAAAACAAGAGTTCCATCACTGGATCAGTCATGCAATCTTTCTTTTTCTGCTGTACACACATGTCTCATGAGCATAAAGGTATGCTCTTCAGAGTAGGGAATATTCCTTACTATGCATTTTTTTAAGCACTTGGTACATGAGGCTTGAATGTTTACATGAGCCTGGAAGCGTTGCCATAATGAAAATGTTTACGAAGCTATGATGGAGAAGGAGTGCCAAGTCTTGCTGAAAAGAATCTTTAGCTGAAGGTACAATAGGGCCTTTAAAAAAATCACAGTACCTAAATAATGAAAGAAGTAAAGAAGGCAAAATGAAAACAATGTCAAAAAATAAAACAAAGAAATATTCACCTAATCACAACTAAAGCAGAATTACTCCTGCATTCTATTTTCTTCCAGATTTTTCTAGTATGTTGGACATTAGAAGGCTCCTCATTATTCCTTTATGTAAAAAAATAACAAATATCTTGACAAATAAGAACACTCTGATATACTCTTGATATAACCGAAGACATTTTTAAAATATATTGACATATATCGACTTTTCATATGATAATGTTCGTTTGGAATGCCTTTGTAGTACCAACAGATCATATATTAAAACCTCTAAAGCAATAAGGACCACTGAAAAACTGTTTCATATTCATATTGTTTATCAGGTCAGTTATTATAGAATTCAGACCCTGATATGACTAGCAATGAAACTGCTATCAGATCGAAAGCCACTCAACTTGGGAATATGTGCCAGGCACCTTTGTGATACTTCCCTCTCCCAGTAATGACCAGACCCAAAGTTCCTGAAAATTATGATTTTACAAGGAGTAAAGCACAAGTGAAGTGCTACAAAGGCAGGGGCTGAACTGTCTAATTAAAAACTTGTATTTCCCACCTCATTCTAGTCAGAGTTTGACCTTCATCGCCTCTCCTGAGCTTCTCTGAGAATTTCTACACAAATTCAGACAAATTCAATCATAACCACCAAGAATGCACTGCAGCCTTTATTTAAATTGTGTCTAGATTATGTGAGTCAGTCTCAAATTCAGATCTAAGTCCTGCCCTATTCCACATGGTTTTAGGTCTGAATATCAACATTTACTCATSTCTTAGTAATAAACAGAGATTGCTCCAAGCTGTCAATATCAGTTAGGGACTGGGAACACTTGCATAGAGTTTTTGCCCCATCTTAGAGACAAATGATAGGCACAAATGCCTCACACGAAGTTGAACCCTTCCTAAATTCAGGGATATCAAAAAAGCTTTTTGATCTAGAATATGCTCTGTTTTGAACCACTGAACTACAGTGAAAAAGATTAAGAAAGTATCTGAGGTCATAAAAATAACTGAAAGAATGCACAGTATTTACTTAAATCTTTTTATACATAGTTATGTCTCCTTGGGTACAAACTTCCGTCTTTGTACTGACTCACAGGGAGATGTACCATTGAATAACTGCACAGGTAACTGTCGTACGTTTTCTACACACATAATTCTATATTCATTCTTGATAATTTATCCACTTGGCCTCTTGATTAGGGTTTATGCTGCCAGTCATGGAGTAGGAAGAATTTCCTGCCAGTTTTCCTGCTGCCCAGACCATTAGTCAAACTCAGCAGTTTCATGGTATTGATGAGGTGTGAAAAGAGAGAGCATTAGATACAGCAAAAAAGTACAACATGCATTGAGAAACCACTAACAATGATGAACTCTTTGAACTCCAGTGAGAATGCACAAAGTTCATGCGTTCCATCATTGTTACAATCACTATAAATAGAAAAAAAATGTCACACGGTCCTGTGACTTGTTCCCTTTGTGATCTTTCTTGCAGGTGCAATTTATCAGAGCTCTGGATACATCAACTTTTTCTGTGAGGCAGCACACCGGTATTACTTCCACTGTCTGAAATCACCTTTTGATGAAACAACTGCTCTCCTCTCAGATAACACAAGCACCTAAACTTCAACGACAAAATGCTGGCTACTAGTTAGGAGGTGTTGAAAATATGCATGTTACATGCCACAAACCTGAATACATTTACCTCGCATAGACAATCACAGAATGACAGAATAGTTGAGGTTGGAAGAGACCTCCGGAGATCACCTGGTCCAAACCCCCTCCACAAACAGGGTCAGCTACAGCAGGTTGCCTAAGACCATGTCCAGTCACGTTTGAACATGCAGGTATACAACGCAGGCATCTTTTGGTTAAGTAGACTTATCTTTACAGTGTGGCTATGCTGCAATGTTTGCTTTTTCTGTTAAGTCTAGCTAAATGAGGAACTAGAACATCTTTACTAGAGCTGAAAATAATTTATAGTACAACTAAAGGCTACTATTGCTTCTATTTCCAGTTGTGCAACAAACTAACCGGCCTACTACTGAAGTCTCTGTCTATAGTATTTGTCATACCCACAAAGAAAATATTATTCCTGTCTTATTAATCCATATGGGTGGATTCACACTACTTAAAAAACTCCAAGTGACTATACATCACACTTGTTAAATTTACTTGTATATCCTTACATTAAGTGCTTTAATATATCATACAATATGATTAAAGAAGTACCCTGCTGATGACTATCTGCATGGAGAGTGGCTAAAAGAATATCACAGATTATGAACCCCCTAAACCTGTGATAAAGTCATCAGCTGACCTATCCAAAAACACACACTAAAAAAAATCACATTATCTCAGGCTTGTAAATGGTCATGAGGCTGAACATTGGAGAGAGTCATCAACGTAACAATCAGCAGATTTTCCAAGAAGCAAAGGATGCCATCAGTCAATTGAAACCAGTTACTGTGACAACCGACCCTCTCCAAAGGGGTATGTCCACTATAGCTACTGCATGCAAAGAATGGTAGGAGCTATTGGTAGATGAAGGTCTGGAACTTAACGAGGTACAAATACAAAAAAAATTCACATGGCAATTACTCTAGTGCACATTTCATCCAAAATATGCAGGAAAAAACTTGTCATCTGAATAAGAAGAAACACGGAGAGACATTGCTACCTCTTAAAAAATGCAGACTTTCTGTAATATTTATCCGCATTTAAATATAGAATAACCTCCACACTAAGAAATTAATGTTTTCATCTGCTATTAAGGAAAAATTAAAAGCAGATGAAAATCTTGTTCCCTATTAACTGGTCCAGCAAATTCGGCAAACTTTCACTGAGTATTTTTTCCCAAACTTTGAGTACATGTATTCAATGCTGACAATAGGTATGACTTAAATGCAATATCAAGCTTGATCATCTTCCTTGGAATTCTCCATCTACATTTGAACCTGCAGTGTTAGTCCACAAACCTTCATGTTTCCGATAACTTATACCTCTGAATTACTGTTGTTTTCATACATATAAGTGGCTTTGACATTTTTACAGAATATTTAAAAATGAAAATATACCAAGTTTTAGCTGTAAATACAGTGAAATCTAATCAAAATGTATATTAGGGAATGTCCTGTAAAATATAAAGTAAATTGGAAGAACAGTTTTATTTTTGCAAGGYAGTAAAAACCAGAACTTTATCTGGTAAACACACAATAAATTTCTACCACTGCTATCCCAGATCCAGCTTCATTGGAAACCACAGTGACAGAACTATTAGAATAGACCGAGACTTGACAAACCACAGCTTCCCAGCTAGGGTGTTAAAATACATTTTGAAAAGGATTAAGTGAAGACAATTTTTAACACATCAGCTCCTGATTTACCCTCYTCTGTTGCTGTTGCTAGTACTTGAGTGCTGAACTGCCTGTAATTCTGGATATACAGAAATTGTTCTTGGGGGGGGGGGGGGGGTTGTTTGCTTGCTTTTGTATTTTTTAAGACAGTTCAAGTTCAGCTGGAATATCTTTGAGGTTAATGTCATCTTATCTGTGGTTAGATTTCTTGCCAAATTTATTCTCTTCCAATCATCTCTTCAGGACTTGCAAAAAATTCAATTAAAATCAAGATAAAGGGTTGAGCTCTGGTATTTTCTTACACTTGCAGTTTTATGAATTTTATGCCTAACCTAACCAAAATATTTCCACTGCAGTAGGGAAATGAACAAAAAAAATAATCTGCCTTTTTATCTACCTCAGTTCCCTCCCAGGTAAGCTCCAGTTCCAGTTTTGCTGTTCATAAATCTCTCTTTCTTGAGTTTAATGGAGTTTAAAAACAAATATTTGCTGTTATTTTGAGAAAGGTCACTTGTATTGTTCAGCAGTGTTTGGTGTGAGCAAACTGAAGTTTGAAATGTTTGCTGAGAATGAAGCAAGTTCAATGAACCTTCCTCCTTACAGTAAGGATTTACCAGTTTAATTCAAATACCATAATGCTGTTGGTTATAATCATAACCTCATCATAGCTTAATTTAAGTCTCCTCAAAAGTAAAGTAATAATATTAACAGAAGTTGACTAATTATATAGACTATAGTTTAATGTAGGAAATTTCTCATTGCCTTTAGTGCTAAAATAAGTATTTCCAATAGGAATCAGCCAAGTAGGTAGATTTTTTGAAATAAAACTGCAACTACAATTATAAAATAATATTGCTGTCATCATTTACTAAATATGTTTTAATAACTCCCCCAAATATTTTTTCATTAAAATCATAGGAGATCTATATGGCACACCTGAGCTATCCTGCTCCTCAGCAGGGCTAAGGAGCCCAGGAAGACGCCAACCAAACATCACTGTGTTGCTTCCAGTGGCCCAAGACAGCTCATTCACAACTCGCTTGTGTATCTCTGTGCAGCACTGTAGTGTAACACAGGCATATCCTAAGAGAAACAAAGGCAAGAGAGGAGCCTAGTGGACCAAGCAGAGGACAGTAACACTCGGACCTATTCCTAGCTCTTTCAGAGATTTGTTACAGAAAGATCAGTGGAAAACAGACAATTCCTCCACCTTGTCAGTGCTGTGGCTTTGTCTGCATTTCTCTTTGTTCCTGTAACTTTGTTGCTAGAGCAGTTACTTTTCCTGGAAATAGCAGCAGCATATGCTTTTCTGGATGAGTTGCTGATAATTTAAGCATCAGCTGTTCTTATGCTAGCCCAAACAGCAGAGCTGCACCACTCACAGGTAGGAAACTGATGACAAAATTTAGCAAAAGAGATAGCGAAGCTGCAGACGGCACAGTGCTCACCAGTACCAGCAGGCCTCTTGTGTGAATCACGKAACAGCCGTGTAATGCACCGATGGCCCCACAGTGCAATACTCATCAATTCAAACCACACATGCCCCTAAACAAGCCATTGAGTGGAATGAGATCTGTGTATCCTGAGGGAACGTGACATAATGCTGCTTTCAAAAAATAATTCCTTCCTATTGTTTACACTAGGAAACAAGATATTTGTCCATGGCTATTCAAAGTTCATAGCTTCTTTATATACTTCTCCAGTGACCAGAAAATACAGGTTGATCTAACTCTAATTTATAGCACTGTACTTGTACACATGCCAGCACCATACAAACCTGCTTCACACGCTCTCTTAATTGTTGCTTTAATGATATAGAAACATTTTCCCCACGCCAAATGTCAGAAAGTGCCTGGCTGCAGATCATCTTTCCAAAACTATTTTATGTTAGAAAATGTGGCTAAATTATGTAGTATCTGGTGACATAACATATACCTAGTCAGTCTAGTAATAATATCCTCCAAGTAAAATCCACCTTTAGGAGACTTGGCCTATTTTGGCCAGATTTTTATAGCATATATGGTATTGTATGCATATTTAATAATTCATAAGAAACCATCTTAAACAGCCTAGAATGAAACTGAACATATTTTTTATAGTCTACCTATAAACCTCTTTAAAATACAGATTTACAGCAGATCCTAAACATTAAATCTTAGTGTCATAAGTACTAAGATACTATAATTTTCAAAGTCCTTTAAAAGAAATAGCTGATCTCAATCCGTGGGAAAACATGTATGTCATTATTTCATAAAAAAAAAGAAACAGACCTAAAGCCAAATAAAAAACTAAGTTATAACATAAGGGATAAACTTAGTGCTTGCTGAAAACGTCCTAACTGCTATTTTCATGTATCAATATAACAGACACGGAATATCTTCACTCTTTTTCCAGCATTTTTCCTCAACAGTACATCGTTTATTTTATGTAGGCCATAGATATCATTAGTGATTTTCATTTTTGAAGACTACAAATTGCCATAGTTATTCCAACTTCCTCTTCTTGTATCTCATCTCTCAATGAAAACAAATGTGTCCCCAAAGAATGTTGAAGGAGAGGTTGAATTAACAAACTACTTAAGCGAGCAGAAGTAACCCAGTCCTTGATGTGCACAGAGTCTGTAATTTGCCAAAATGCTCCATTTTACTGTTCAGTGAGGCTGAGGCTCAACAGAAATTAAACACTGGTGCTGGCAAGGCATTCTTATGGGGCTCACATATATTAATTCATTATCACCCACCAGTTGCTTTATATCAAAGAAACTGTGGCACAGCTTGAAACTGGCTGGGTGCCAATTTCACAAAACGGAAAGCTATTAATAATAAGTATTTTCTCTGCTTTTCACATCTCTTGTGTCATAAGCATGTTAAGTAAGTACTTAAATGTGCTTCTTGACAGCCACATGCTCATAATGGTGCCAAATACATAGGTCTAAAATTCTGATTCTTCTGAGAATGTCACTTCATAGATGCTGATGTGGCCACAGTAACCTCTTTGGATCAACCTGAGCCAACAACCCCTTGCCCTAGCTTTCCCCAAACCTCTCAGGATAAGGCAATCAGTTACTGAAAAATACATCTGAATTTATTTTTTAGCTTGATTAGGATGCAATTAGCAGTCTGTACTTCACTCATGACCTTTTAAGGAAGAATGAAGAATAATTTAGGTGGCTGTATTACTCTGGAGGTGAAGGCAATTCATAGGAACTTGAATATATAAAGCAGAATAGTTTGGAATGGTGATTATTTTGACTTCACTGAGTCAAGATGACAGAAAACTCTCTATCAAGCTATAGAGGAAAGGTGTAACCTATGAATGTAACCTACAATTTATTAGCTCCTTCAAAATCTGCAGAAACAGAGGCATTCAACATCTCTCTTGGCTCAAGTCAAAATAAATATTATCTCAACCTTTCTATTTAACCAGTTAAAAAACTCAAATACTAAACATGTCATTAATAAAATGTTTCATTTATCAAACTGTAAGCCACTGTCCAGAATTCGTATTTCTAAAGCCTGTATCACAAATGGTACCATCAGATGATACGCCTATACACATCTGAAGCTGCAACTGCAAAATAATGCATCATCTCTGAAAAGCACATTCTAAAATGAAGGGATATATGTTCTGAAGTTTCAGTTCTTATCCAGAAATCCTGGCTTACRTTAACCTCTTATAACATATCTTGCTTTTTCTTTACAAAGTCACTATGATTTCCTCTTCTGCAGTACAACTCAGCCTTCATCAGTGTGGTGAGAGAATTATACAAAAAGAAAATGAATGTAGGCCACCACTCAGTGGCTTTACTTCTCAGAAACTTCACAAAATCCGAGCTCACCTTTCGCAGGAGGAAGCAAATACGCTCAATATTTCTCAACCGCTCTCGCTGTCAAAGAAAAGTGGAAAAAGAGGAGGGAGATTAGCTGGTGTTATAAGTTAAAAACAATATATTAAAATTACAATAGGTCAAAAATTAATAATTATTGGGTTCAAGGAAGTAATGTATATTATTATTTTACCCAATAGTATTCACTTCTTATCTACTGCTTRCAAGTAAAATAACTTGCTCATTTCAATACTCCTCTAAGTTATTTTTTCATCTGTTACCGGGTATAATTATATAAAGTAGAGTTTCAAACCACAGCTGGCCTTGAGTTAGAGGCTACAACTTCTTTTTAAGTCAGTATTTGTGACTCTGTACACTGGTGCTAACTTACATCAAAAAAACTTGGTTTTGCATTTTCAGGTACCCAACCTCCAACTTAGAAAATAGCTGTAAAGATGGTACCTCTCTACCCTTGACAGTTTGCCTGAGCTACATGCAACACAGAGCTTAACCTATTAGTAAAGAATATCTGTAAAGTCCAAGAAATGTCACTTTAAGCAATGAATGCATTCGTAAATACTGAAAGTCACTATAATTGAGCAGTTTGACTGCAGATGGGGCTGCAAAACCACTCTGCTTTCCAACAGTGTAACCAACATCCTAGTATTTCCAGTGATGGTAAGTGTGCACAGTAGATCTGATTTTCTTGGTGAATTTCTCACTATAAGCCATTTAAAAGAGAACCTGTCTTTGATTTATTTTATTTCTGAGAATTTTGCTTAGAGCATCCTTAGACTGCTCAATTATGGTGTCTTTCAGTATTTATCTGCATTTACTGAGGTTTATCACAGAACAGGTCTGGTGCATTATGCCCAGTAGTAGTGAGGCAATTTGAAACCAAAAGCAATTTTACAATAAGTCAAAGCACTGGACTGATGTAGATCTTAACATAAACTTATGACAGAGTAATGTTTTCCTCCAGACATAGGAAAAACTCTTCTCAGCAGTCACCTTCCTTAAACAGGTAATGGAATGCACCAGTACAAGAAGCAAACTCTTCCTAAGACTGTGCTCTTTAAATGTTTTAAAATTGCTCCAAGTTTTGAGCTTTATTTCTGTTCTGTAAAGAAATACCTCTTTTCCTCAACCTTCCCCAAGTTTAATCATTTTAAAACATAAGTATGTCATTTTGGAAAGACTGTGGCAGACTGATAAATACAAGACAAATAGCTTGCTTCTGTCTCTGACATCTGTGATCTTAAAGAGCTTCAGAAATTTTAGGTTCATCATGGTTGTAATCATGAGACTGAATGTACACAGAATGTGCCTGTGCACCTGCAGAAACCTTTCTTGCCTTCACTGGAGCTAAGCGCAGACAGAAGGACAATCCTCTCAACAACCTTTAGAAGACAGATGCCTAACTGCAGCTGGGGAAAATCTATCTTTGGACTGACAGTTATACAGTGTGAATCAGGAAATTTGAATTCAGTTCTCAGCACTGCCACTGTTTTTATCTTTGATTTCTCCCTAATTCAGCCTACTTTTGATATAATGCTCTACCCTACCTCTTAAAAACATGGTAGAAAATACATAAGTGAGTACCAGATTTTCCTCACAGTGCAACGAGGCTAACTACCCCACCAAAGAAATTGAATGTGGGCACCACTGAGTATGCACAGGGAAAAGACAATTGACATTCAAAAAGACATTAGAAGAAATATGTAGTATTAAGAAAAGTTCATATAAAAAGATCTTCCTATCAATATAAAGCGCACCAGCATGTGCACTGTGCAGAAGGYGGCAAACTGAGATTACTGCTTGACTTACCGTAAGAATTTTTGTACATGGCAGTCAAAATAATGCTACCAATCACAAAATATTTTGCAGCTCTTTACTGGAAATTCTACTGAATCTAAGTATCATTTGCTTGCAATTCAACATCTTGATAGTCTGTAGAAATCAAATTCAGCACCGGTCATAAGCATTATAATTTCAAGGGATATGATGGGGCCAAGTTCTGGTCTTAGTTATGGTAGTGAAAATCTGATGCAAGTTTAACTGTAGTTAACCAAATCACTCTAATTTACAGTTTTACTTTAAAGATGTATTTTCATAAGCTTAAACCTGGGTTGCATTTTGGTTCATGAGGTAAAACCAACTTCACAGTTGTAGGATGAAATTTAACCTTTCTCACAGCCGATGCAACAGAATGTGTTATTAGCTCTTAAAGGACCAGGAGAACTTCGAGCCCTGTCATGAGACAGGGAGGTCTAGGAATGCACCTCTTATGCAATCCCTTCAAAACTTTGGTCAATATAGATGGCACTGGGGATGGTGGTCATACCATACGAAAATGCAGAAAAAGTAAATGATTTTTAAAAGGAAAATTGGTGCCATAGAATGAAAAGATAAAAAGAAAATTTTAGCATTACATTTTAAGTCCTTCAAAATTTTGAACTTCCAAAGTGCATTCCTGTTTTCTCCAGCAGGAAAGAGAGCTATTAGCATAAAGAGCTGCCACCTGGTTGCCTCAGACAGGCCTGGTAAGTCAAATTTGCAAACTACAATCATATTCACAACAGACTCTACATTCCATTCCATGCTCACACTTTCACTGATAGCTCAGAGCATCTCTCTCTTTAGCAGTTATTGCTTAGCAGGCTCCTGGTTGTACTCACTGCGTGGACTGGGTTGCTCTGATCTATTGGGCTTTTGAAGTCTGTCCGTAACTCATCAAAGGCGATTATCTGCAAAACAATTTTTTCAAATATTTTAATTAATGCTCAAATACTTTTGTTGTTGTTGTTGTTTAGTTAGATTCTAGCCAGATGCATTCCCTCCCTCCCTTTCCAAGACTTTAAGTCATTGCAGAGACCCAGAATCAAACTGTGCTTCAGATATTACACAAATTCCAGAGGCTGAGCTCCTGACTTTTTCTATATCAGGCTGGGGAAACAGAGAACAAATCAAATTCTTATAACAGAATACAGGGAACTAACTTCCTCAAATATACAAATGTAACAATCATTCTATGAAATGTTACAGCGTACATGTTTGCCTAGGTGTTCAAAAAATAACAAACTGCATATTAATACAGGCATTATGTAGAGAGTTAAAATCTCACCTATTCTACAGATATGGAATGAAAAAACAGAAAGCCTGAAAATGACCTGTCCATGACTTATATAACAACTTACTGGGAGACCTGATAATAAAACCTGGAGCTACAATCCACAGATCTAACTACTACTCTGTATCCCACTCCAACACTGCAGTCATCATGCTGAAGCACATTTCAAATCAGAAAAATGTGGCATTTCATAACAGCACATGGCAGAATTCAACTTATTCAACTACAACAAGCCACAGTGCCAGAATAAACTGCGAAGGGACTACAAAGCGTGATTATAAATTAAACATTCCTCTCTGGGGATGCTGTATCACCACAAGTTAGGAGTTAGATCTGCAACAGACTAAGGTGAAAGACTGAATAACAGAGACTGCTACAAGGCCTCAATATGATTGTGAAGAATTAGGTTCATATGACAACTCTTTAACACTACTTGTAGAGTTCCTCATATTCCTGAGCTGAGCCACCTGTTAACAGGGTAAAATCCATGCCAAAGTCGGGCACACATGCTTGTGTTTGTAATCAGCTCTCACTATCAGTACTAACGGGATCAACAGAAAGGGGGAAGGATGGCCTCGTAACAGGTAAGAGAGTTGCCTCTGTTCACAGCTCTGTCACTGATCTACCTTCTGATCTGGGGCATCTCCCTTCAATTCTCTTTGCTTCACAGCACTGGTACTTACAGATGTAGGTTTAAGATAGAAAACTAGTTAGGAGCTTCAAGTGACAACTGTTTTTAACTATGTATAATGGAAACAGCTTTTTTTATTGTAAATGCAGAGATGAGTTGAAATTTCTTTGAAATAACGAATCAGAGTGAATTTGCTGTGAAAATTCTTTTTGGTAGTCAGTAACAGCAACAAGCAGTTTGATATAATGAYGATACAAAATGACAGCCAATACAAGAATAAGCTCATGTGGCAAAGCAGCACTGGATTGAGACAACACTGGGAAATGGTATACTGGAATCATGACACGGAACCTTTTCCACAAGAAGTCCAAGAAAGCCTTTAAAGATTCAGGGAACACAGAGGCAACATGATAACCCTCAAGCATGTTTAGAAGAGAAACCCAGTCACTCTGAAAAGACAGAGCCATTAAGGCAGGGCTCTGCTGAGCAGGGCTCTAACACAGCTAAGAGAAACCTTGGAGAAATACTAAGTGACAGTCTGGAAGAGAGATTAGCTTCAGATACAATATGTGTTTAGATTTTGGCTTTTATTTTTTTTTCTTTTTTTTGGCCACCATTCCCAACTTTTTAGTCAAAAACTGCATTGTTTGTTAGCGTACAATTCATTTTCACGCAGGAAGAGCGAAATTAGGTGCAAGAGGACATCTTTCCTTTTCCTGCGCTAGTAGTGCCCACTCTTGCTAACATKGTTGTAACTCGCCGTAAAGCATATTTACCTGTAGCTGTGGGAACTGCTATATCAGCTGTGTCAGAAGCTTCAACCCACACAGACYCTCTTRCAGCAGATGCTGCCCTACAGGTCTCAGGCTGCAGGGAGTGCTTGGAGCATCTCCAGAAGGCCTGGASTGATGGTCYGCCCTCCTGCAAGAGCTGTGCTGYTGTTGAGGATTTGTGTCCTCAAGTGAAAGAGTTGCAGGATGAAGTCAGTAGGCTGYGAAGCGTACAAGAACGTGAGCAGGAGATAGACAGGGTGTTCTCAGAGACCSTACTGCTCCCGGAGTCCCAGTCCCCTGCAGCAGGGGAGCTGCTGGAGGACTCTGTGAAGGGTGAAATAGTACAGCACAGCACTGTCGAAGAAAGCCAGAAGCTACTTGCTTCTCAAAGAAAA